>NW_011494835.1:9635085-9636713 GCF_000754665.1 Bison bison bison | reverse complement strand
TCTCTGCTTTTGAATATGCTATCTAGGTTGGTCATAACTTTCCTTCCAAGGAGTAAGCGTCTTTTAATTTCATGGCTGCAGTCACCATCTGCAGTGATTTTGGAGCCCCCCAAAATAAAGTCTGACACTGTTTCCACTGTTTCCCCATCTATTTCCCATGAAGTAACGGGACCAGATGCCATAGATACATACATACATAGATTACTGTTGGGCTAATCAAAATGAGAAAAATAAGAACAATGTTGTGAATGTCTCATAAAACTTGATTGTTATTGTGATTGTTGTTACCCATTTATGTAATGGTAGTGAGAGAAGATAACATTTATTTTTACATTTTAAATTAAATATATAAATGTTACAGTATATTAGCTTTTAGGCTTATCTGTTTCCACAGAACATAATTTCCTGACAAGTCATTCAAGTTGTTGAGTGTTTTCATAGTTCATTCCTTTTTATAGTATTCCATAGTATGGATAGATCATAGTTTATTTAAACATCACCTATTGGAGAACATCTGATCATTTATAGCTTTTGACTATTATGAATATAGCTGCTGTGAATATTTGTGTACAGGTATTTGCATGAACATTAAGTTTCTATTTTCCTGGGGTAAATGCTCAAGAGTGATATTGGTGCATCATATAGTGTTTGCTGGCTAGTTTCCTAAGGAATGGTTGAATTCTTTTCCAGAGTGGCTATACTAGTTTACATTTCCACCAGTATTGTGTAAGTCACCCAGTTTCTTTGCACTTTTGCTGGAATTTTGTGTTAGCCATTGGATATGTAGGAAAAAGTTTTCTAAACTCCACAATCACTGATCATCTGGGAAAACAGAGGAAGAGAAGTAAGTTCTAAGAAGTTTTTTTTTTTTTTCCTCTCTCCCTTTCTTTTTTCCACTTTCTGTCTCTCTCTGTGTGTAAATATATTTTAGCTTATTACTGAGAAGAATTCTTCTATTCTCAGGTTGTCATAATACAATTAGTTTAATAGGACTGATACGCAAGTAGTATAAAGTTAGGTTAAAATCGGAGTACTGGAATTTGTGGACCAACGCTTGCATTTGACCACTGTAATCTCATTCATCACCAAGTATCTACTGAGAAGTATCTGTGTAGCAGACACAGTGCCACTGCTGAGAGTAACAGGTATCACACCTGCCTTTGTGGACTTCATGTATGCAGAGAACACTGAATATATGAATAGAATTAGTAGTATACTTTATTTTTTAATATAAATTTATTTATTTTAATTGGAGGCTAATTACTTTACAATATTGTATTGGTTTTGCCATACATTGACATGAATCCACCACGGGTGTACATGTATTCCCCATCCTGAACCCCCCTCCCACCTCCCTCCCCATCCCATGCCTCTGGGTCATCCCAGTGCACCAGCCCTGAGCACCCTATCTCATGCATCAAACCTGGACTGGCGATTCGTTTCACATATGATAATTTACATGTTTAAATGCCATTCTCCCATATCATCCAACCCTCACCCTCTCCTACAGAGTCCATAAGACTGATCTATACATCTGTGTCTCTTTTGCTGTTTCACATACAGGGTTATCATTACCATCTTTCTAAATTCCATATATATGCATTATTATACTGTATTGGTGTTTTTCT
>NW_011494835.1:9634886-9634985 GCF_000754665.1 Bison bison bison | reverse complement strand
TGTGTACTCTGCTGCTGCTGCTGCTGCTGCTGCTGCTGCTGCTGCTAAGTCACCTCAGTCGTGTCCGACTCTGTGCGCCCCCATAGATGGAAGCCCACC
>NW_011494835.1:9611599-9634786 GCF_000754665.1 Bison bison bison | reverse complement strand
ACATACAGGGTTATCATTACCATCTTTCTAAATTCCATATATATGCATTATTATACTGTATTGGTGTTTTTCTTTCTGGCTTACTTCACTCTGTATAATAGGCTCCAGTTTCATCCACCTCATTAGAACTGATTCACATGTATTCTTTTTAATGGCTGAGTAATACTCCATTGTGTATATGTACCACAGCTTTCTTATCCATTCATCTGCGGATGGACATCTAGGTTGCTTCCATGTCCTGGCTATTATAAACAGTGCTGCGATGAGCATTGGGGTACACATGTCTCTTTCAATTCTGGTTTCCTCAGTGTGTATGCCCAGCAGTGGGATTGCTGGGTCATATGGCAGTTCTATTTCCAGTTTTTTAAGGAATCTCCACACTGTTCTCCATAGTGGCTGTACTAGTTTGCATTCCCACCAACAGTGAAAGAGGGTTCCCTTGTCTCCACACCCTCTCCAGCATTTATTGCTTGTAGACTTTTGGATCGCAGCCATTCTAGTAGTATACTTTAAAGGCTAACCTGTGCTGTAGATGAGAATATTCTTTAACCCTTATTCACCAAAGTTTTATTTATTTTGTAGAGCATTTTCAGTGACTAGAGGGTGTTTTAGGAACCATATTGTGAGGCTCACTAAACTGTAGGTGGCCATAGAAATTTTGGAGTATGCAGTTGTCATTGACAAATCAGGATTCTGTCCTGGGTATAGACTGAACTAGGAATTACATGGCAAAATCATCCTGCCCTTTTTACACAGATAATGCCTTCTGTCCCAACACTGATCTGTTTTCTGACAATTCAATATTTTCAATGTAGATGAACTCAGTGCATTTTGATTCACTTAAAAGTCTTCAGCCTAGATAAGTGTTCATTTCAAGTGAAACAATAGAGCCGCTGATAAAGACAGGAAGAGATGCCACAAAAAGCAGATTGTGGGGTATAAAATATAAGGAACAGTCTTGATGACAATATTTACATGGAGAAAAAAGCTTTAAACTATTGTCTAACACTCACTAAATAAATATGTCTTCTATGTCATATTTAAATCTTTATAAAATATGAAATATACAATTAAGAGTTCACCTATAAATAATATTTTGGAAGTTGCCTTGTGTTTTCCTTGAAGAAAACTAAACTCTGGCTATCTTAAAAGCATAGAAGAATATTAACCAAAGGTAATAAACATCTACATTTATTATTATAGCCTGATGTATTAAAGGAAGATATATATGAAGAAAATCTCTGTGTGTGTGTGTGTGTGTGAGCATCCTAGAGAGAAAAATCTGGTAAAAAGTATCCTCAAAGCCTCACAGCAGAGAAGCTAAAGCACACTTCATTGTTCCCAAAACAGGGTAAATTTTGTGCTTTGGTTATCATTTTATATATATATATGTATATATAGAGAGAGTTAGGAAGTTAAGAAGAAGGCTAACAGTGTCTCCTTTTTAAATTATGTAACTGATGATGGAATAAAGCAGATGCATCAGTGATGCCAGAAACTTGACCTCTGTGCACTGGTGCCAAATCAAATGTCAGAGACGGAGTTTGGATGAAGTAGAAAAGAACAGCGTAATGCTTTGCCAGGCAAAGTGGGGCACAGCAGGCTCCTGCCCTGAAAACTGTGCAATCCAATCCTGGAGGATTTGGTGAAGAGTTTTACAGCAATAGTTAAAGGGTGGGTTGCTCTAAGATTAGCTGTGTGCAGGGCCTGCATTCCTCTCATCTGAGGTAATCTTGATGAGCTTCTCTGGTTCCTTTAATCTCACCTTAGGTGGTTTCTTGGCTGCTTTTCCCTTGACTAGCAACTGTTTGAATCTGCCCTTTGGAACTCAGGGAAGGTCATGAAGGCTGGGGTCTGTTCAGGACCAACAAGAAAATGAGGGACAGAAAGTCTTCCTCATCTAGGAGCTCCATAGGGCCATGCTCAGTTTCACCAGCACGTAACACGCCTGACTCTAAATCTTTTAAACAATGTTGGTCATTGTTTCAGAGCATTCCACAGCAAGAATCACTTTTAATACTTAAAAGTTAGAAACCTTAAATAATTTAAGCTGTTATTCAGTGTTTTGAATGGTTTAGTGCAAGAATCATTTTTAAGTCTTAGAGACAAGAGAGGGCTTATTTTAATCCTGCAAAGCCTTCAAAAGAAAAAAATAGTGGAAGAGATAACAGAAATAAAATTGGTAGCTAGGAAATATTTTATTTAATAATGAGAAAATCTTATTCTCTGACTGCCCCACTTTCTCCAGCTATTAACCAGTAGACTGTCTCCCTAAAGTTCAAAGCTCATCCAATCCTGGAGCCACCAAGTGCAATAGCTGTTAGAAATCACATCCACAATAGCCTGGTTGGGTCTAGAATTAGTGTTACTGTCTCAAGCTACCAGGAATTTTACATGATTAGACTTGCTGTTCTGTGTACTATACAAATGGCAACTTCTTTTAGGAATCTGAAGTGTTATCTCAGTTTTTATAAAATGCCTTTTTATAGTAAGCAGAATAATGCTCTTCCAAGATATGTTAACATCCTGATCCCTAATCCATGCTGTGTTACATGGCAAAGAGGAATTAAGGTTACAGATAAAATTAAGGTTCCCTCATAGCTCACTTCAGAGAAGGCAATGGCACCCCACTCCAGTAGTCTTGCCTGGAAAATCCCATGGACGGAGGAGCCTGGTAGGCTGCAGTCCATGGGGTCACCAAGAGTTGGACATGACTGAGCCACTTCACTTTCACTTTTCACTTTCATGCATTGGAGAAGGAAATGGCAACCCACTCCAGTGTTCTTGCCTGGAGAATCCCAGGGATGGGGGAGCCTGGTGGGCTGCCGTCTATGGGGTCTCACAGAGTCAGATATGACTGAAGCCACTTAGCAGCAGCAGCAGCAGCATAGCTCAGTTGGTAAAGAATCCACCTTCAATGCAGGAGACCCCAGCTCAATTGCTAGGTCGGGAAGATCCACTGCAGAAGGGATAGTCTACCCACTCCAGTATTCTTAGGCTTCTCTAATGGCTTAGATGGTAAAGAATCCACCTGCAGTCCAGGACACCTGGACTGGATCCCTGGATTAGGAAGAGCCCCTGGAGAAGGGAAAAGCTACCCACTCCAGTATTCTGGCCTGGAGAATTCCATGGACTGTATAGTGCATGGCATTGCAAAGAGTTGGACATGACTGAGCGACTTTTGCATCACACAATAAGCTGATCTTAAAATTAGAAATTTGTTGTAGATGATCCATATAGGTCTTATGAAATCATAAGAACTCTTAAATTGGGAAGAGAGAAACAGAAGTGTCAGAACAGGAGAGATGTCATTGCCATTACTTTCCATTACTTGCCATTACTATCTTTTAAGACTGAAGTATTTGGATATCATCTCCTTCATAGCAATATGTATCATGTGGTCAAATCAGATCCAATACTGGGGCACAGAGAAATCGAGGAAGAGAGCCGTAAATGTTGCTCAGATGGCTGCGATATGACATGAGCTTAAATGACCCACCTTATTTGTGTGCATCCGGCATTCATACTATATAAGAGTTGATTTTATTGAAACAAATTGTCAAACTCTATTGGTTGTAGTTCTCATATTCAGGTGAAACTATAGCTACTATTTGGTCAGATACTTTATGTAATTAATTGCAGTCATGGTAGCACAAGTGAATTCCACTTTACACATATGGTCCAAACAGCCACTTTATGCAGAAATGAATACTTGGAATGAGGCTTTATGCTTTGGTGTTATGGAAATCTTGAAATGCATTGCTGGAAATAATTTTCACAGATAAATAAGGCAGTGAGAAGAAAGTTTGGTAATGTGGATCTACTCTCTTACTGCTGTAACTGGTAAGGACATGCTATGTAACAGAATAAAATTCCCACACTCCTGAGCAGTAGCCCTAGCACTGATAGGTCTCTGAGACAATGAAACACAGCCTCCAGGGCAGCCGCCCTGTGCTAGGCCTGTTCTTTAGTTTACTAAAAAAAAGAAAATAAATAGAACAAAACACACTAAAATTAGTCTCTGTGTCCATCTCTCTCTCTCTTTCCTCTAGTTAGGAAGGTCTTTTGTGGGGGGGGGGGGGGAAAAATGTCTAGTAACTACTTTCCAGACAAGAGGGAGAAATTCAGCAGGCAATCCTGAGGGAAGGGTGGGGCCAGGGGCATGATGTGTCAATTGACTTTGTATAAAGTAGACCAAAAAAAAAAAAGGCAGAAAAAAAAACGAAGGTCAAGTTTTATGTCCAAAAACATTATACATTCATATATCTTTACACTCTGCTGACATCAATCATCCTTAGACTCAGTCAAGAGCATTTTACTTACTAGGAGCAAAAAGATGATGTGCATCAAGTAGTTAACAATACTAGAGACAGGGACAGGGAAAATCATGACCCAAGGACAAAATGTAATCCAAATGCAACATTCTTCCCAGTCAATCCTCACTTTTCTGAATAATGAAATGTAATAGGTTTCTCAAGAGTAGTCAATATGCATGTATTGTTTAAGCCTTTGACAAATAATCCTGTCCTAATTGAGAGACAGGCTTACAAAAAATCTTTGTAACAGGGTATTTTAATTTTTGAATTATGTTTGCTTTTATATGAATTTCTTGATATTGCTGTATTATAATAAAATAGTCTAATTATGTGATAGCTACCTGATAACATTTTGTGCATTGTGGTCAGTTGCAGTAAGAGGAAATATAAGTTAAAACTGAGTCATACCAACAACATTTAGATATTTGTGAAAGAGCAATGTTTTCTATTTTATATATGGTAATAGCTATTTTGCTACCACTCTAAACAATAAAACATTTTTAAAGGTCTTCAAAAATGATGTGATGCATCAGCAATATGATTCAAGTTTCCCAGCAGAAAAGTTATACTAATATTTACATACTAAAATTCACTTTTACTGTACTGTACTATAAAATCAGGACTTCCCAGGTGGCTCGAGTGGTAAAGAACCTGCCTGCCAATGCAGGAGATGTAAGAGATACGGGTTCGATGCCTGGGTGGGCAAGATCCCCTGGAGGAGGACATGGCAATCCACTTCAGTATTCTTGCCTGGAGAATCCCATGGAGAGAAGACCATAGAGTCTGACACAACTGAAGTGACTTAGCATGCACGGACTATAAAATTGTCTTTTTTCAGACAGACAGAGACATTGAAATTAGCATATGATATTTCTTTTTTCTTAGATATTCCAGATTAATATGGAGCACGAGTAAGCAAATAATGCCATCACAATTACCTTTTTAAGCCTGATAAAATTTTACCTTGAACTAAAGCTGCCTTAATATATAGTAATACTATATTGACACCAATCAAAATTAACCTAATTACAAAATTAGTTAAATAAAATTAACTAAGACAAAAATGTTAAGACACTTTAAAAAATTACATTTGGAAAGGTTTGCTATTATTCTTATATTTAACTGAATAATTAAAGAAATGCTCTTTAAGTAAATCCACCTTCCCACAAAATGTCGATGTTATCCTAAAGTGAAAAAAGAAAGGAAAATCATTTCTCTATTGTGATTTGTAACTACTAGGAGAAGGCAATGGCACCCCACTCCAGTACTCTTGCCTGGAGAATCCCATGGATGCAGGAGCCTGGTAGGGTGCAGTCCATGGGGTCGCTAAGAGTCGGACACAACTGAGGGACTTCACTTTCACTTTTCACTTTCATGCATTGGAGAAGGAAATGGTAATCCACTCCAGTGTTCTTGCCTGGAGAATCCCAGGCATGGCGGAGCCTGGGGGCCTGCCGTCTATGGGGTCGCACAGAGTAGGACACGACTGAAGCGACTTAGCAGCAGCAGGAGATTCTATCTATAATTAAATTAAACTGAATATATATTGAATGAATACTTATTTATAAAGCACCAAGGGCAACATAAAGCTAAATATATGACAGTGGCTTCATTGTAGTAATAATAGAACACCCATTTTCAGGTCTTTAAAAAATACGTGGGAAGCCTGTAAGATGCAAGCACATAAAGCTGGATTTATGGGTGATCTACTGAACCACTTTGCACCACTGTGTCATGTGCCAACACCTTCCATTCTTTATGTCCCTATTCTGGCCTTTCAATCTCATCTTCCTCTTTAATCTCCTTGGACTTCTGCAAACTTTCTTCCTGCAAGCTCCACATCTCTGTAGACGTGGAGTCAGTTTCTTTTCCTCTGCACCTATAACTGCGCCTATAACTTCCCACAGCTGGGAGATGCTTTTAGCAGCCTTGAGATTCAGAAAACAGGCCTCTTTAAAAGCCAGGTTTATGGAGACATCTATTAGATGTGGCTTGTAGAATACTTGATTTTTCACCTTATGATAAAACAACAAAAATCTTTTCCATATTTAATTTTTTAAAATATCTTTTCATATATGATTATAATGCTGCTGCTGCTGCTAAGTTGCTTCAGTCGTGTCTGACTCCGTGCGACCCCATAGACGGCAGCCCACGAGGCTCCTCCATCCCCGGGATTCTCCAGGGAAGAATACTGGAGTGTGTTGCCATTTCCTTCTCCAATGCATGAAAGGGAAAAGTGAAAGTGAAGTCACTCAGTCACGCCCGACTCTTAGCGACCCCATGGACTGCAGCCTACCAGGCTCCTCCGTCCATGGGATTTTCCAGGCAGGAGTACTGGAGTGGGGTGCCATTGCCTTCTCCAATGTCTTTAATTCTAAAACAATTGATTTTATAGTGTGTCAGCTGGGAGAAAAAACGTGGAAGAGACAATCAAAAAATGTAATTTCAGCCATGAGTTTAAAATATCATCTTTCAATATCTCTCATTAAAACTGAAAAAAAATTAAGCAGTAAGTAGAATAAAAACAAAAAGTTAATGAAAGAAATAGATGAAACATAAAGCTAAATTAATCTACCCATGAATCTGCCTTTCCCTTGACAGCAGAGATGGTGTTTTGTGTTTTGATTTTCAGATATAATCTACTGTTCAGAGATCCTGAGATTTAAAAATGGATGCCCTCCTTTATATTGAGGTCACTTAATTAACTAAAAAGGGCAAAAGGAGTGTACAAATCCTCTGAAGCCCTTTCTTGGGCTCTCTGTTTCTTCTTGTGTTGAAATGCTTTTCATAAAGGAGAAAAGTATTTCATATTGTTTATACAACTCATTCAGTTCAGTTCAGTTGCTCAGTTGTGTCCAACTCTTTGCGACCCATGAACTGCAGCACGCCAGGCTTCCCTGTTCATCATCAACTCCTGGAGCTTCCTCAAACTCATCCATTGAGTCAGTGATGCCAACCAACCATCTCATCCTCTGTTGCCCTTTTCTCTTCCTGCCCTCAATCTTTCACAGCATCAGGGTCTTTTCCAATGAGTCATTTCTTTGCATCAGGTGGCCAAAGTATTGGAGTGTCAGCTTCAGCCTCAGTCCTTCCAATGAATATTCGGGACTGATTTCTTTTAGGATGGACTGGTTGGATCTCCTCGTAGTCCAAGGGGCTCTCAAGAGTCTTCTCCAGCACCGCATTTCAAAAGCATTGATTCTTCAGCGCTCAGCTTTCTTTATAGTCCAACTCTCACATCCATATGTGATTCCTTGAAAAACCTCAGTTTTGACTAGATGGACCTTTGTTGGCAAAGTTTATACATCTACCTGTCGACTAAAAAAAAAGTAGAACATGAGAGTTGTTAAGTATTTTATCTGGGGCAAAATGAGGATTATAGCTTGAAAGGCAACATTTCAAACAGCTTTGAGAAACTGCACCAAAAAGAAGTAGGGAGGAGGTCAATATTATATATAATTTTAGTGGATGGGGGTACATGCAGTCAGACATTCATTTTGGCAGAGGCTTGCTTCTCTCCAGGAGGAGCAGATGTCTCGGTTAATGATTTTTGTGCTGTTCTATGAGGCAATGCAAGAACTGGGCTCATAAAATCTCCTGATAGTACCTAATTATCTAAAGACAGTTTTGCCAGTTTTTACCAGAGCACAGAGTGCCTCATGCCTGATCTCCACTCTGAACTCCTTTCAGGGTGTTGTTGAAGGTCATTTGCTGCAGTAGCTAGTGACCTAATCTTTGCAGAGGCAGATAGCAAGTGCCACTTTTTAGTTGGCATATCTCAGGGTAGTCTATTTGACTATTCTGTAGTTTTTAATCCTGTGTGTCAGCCTAGGTGATTTTAAAAGAACATAGGGGAATTCTATTGGACAAATCACTGAAAATTTGACCTTGCAAGCATCTTTCCATTTATGTTAATGAAAGCTGAGTCTTTTCTCAGTATGACAGCTGTAGTATTTGCAAGTGATTTTTTACATATAAATGTAAACATCATGCAATTTTAACTCACTTTTTCTCTCATAATACTCTCCAATGTCAATATTAGTTCTTTGACAATTATATTTTCACTTGTATAAGAGGTTGAAATGATGAATAGGAAATGATTTTTCTCTTAGTTTACTGAGAATTATATTGTAAGAAAAAAAAATATATGTTAATGAAAATAAAACTGTAGAGTCCCATTATTTAAAGCTCCATTCTCTGGCCAGAAGAGCGTTCAAAGAACGCATTTCAATTGAAATTATTTTAGTCAGAGATTTAAATCGAGTTAAATAGATAAGGCTTTGAAATGTGGATGTGCTATGTGAGTGTCAAGTAAAAGCAAGCAAACGGGATCCATTGAGAAACATTAATTGAGCGCTATCTATGTGACAAGCACCAGGGTACTCACTGAGATTTCATCATGAGCAATACAGAGATGATCATGTGCACATAAGGATCATTGGCTGTGATAGCACCATATGCTAAATATCTAATCCTAGTTACTTAATTTTACAGATTATCATTCTTCTGACATTTCAGTAGATTGTGATTCACCAAATATTGACATAGAAGCTGGAGAATAGCCAACATTTATGGAATAGTTCCATCTTACATTCTGAAAGACCAATCACAATAACAAAATGTAAAAGACAATAGATGCAAAAAAAAAAAAAAAATCTAGTCACAGAAGTAAGAGAAGCAGGTGGAATGCTCAAAGGACAACAAAAAAATGAGATCAGAGGCCTCTGAGTTAGAGATTTAAGTGCAAAAGAAACAAAACAGATTGAAATGACAAGTTTAGAACCAGATAAGAGTGCCTTACTGAGTTAAATTTTGATCTTGATTTAACAAGGTAAAATCACTTGCATGCATTCTTCCATGGTAATGATTTCAAATCTTAATAAAAATAATAAATCAGTGGAAGGTGACCTGCTGATGTTTATCTGTAGCTCTGTGGAAATGCTTTCAAGCAGGTTGTGGGCCAATTCTGATGAAGGGGAAAAAGGACAGTCTGAGTGCTTATGGTACAGTGTTTATAATGAAGAAACCAATCAGTCAGCTATGAATGAGAAATATCTATGGACAGTAACTCATGAAGCAAGTGGTTATGCTAGAGCATGTAATCGGACTCTTTAAAAAGGGGAAATTCTAATTCCAAACTTAGATAGAATTTGTATCTGTGTTAATAAAACTTAATTTATAATATCTTCTAAAAAATAAACAAAACATATATTTGCAGTAGGAATAAGATTTGTTTTGGACAAAATATGTAGAATTGGAGAAAGTAATTTTCTGTTGAATAACTCAGTCCACACTTGCCTTGACTATATAGAGGGGAAATTGTATCTAAATCATGCTAAATAATTATAATTATATATGTGGGAAAATAAAATATTGTGCATGACAGAAATAAGACCAACACTAAAAACCACTTTGTTCCAGAACTTCAAGTGTCCCACTGATTACATTAAAATTTAATTTGCATAATTGATCTCCAAATACATTGCTTAAACAATTCTTGTTTTTAGAAAGACATATATTTAGCAATTTGTATTTACATAATAAGAGACAGCTACTTTGAATAAACAATGGAATGATTTTTCCTTCTGATATGGTGATTTTATAGCAAACCACTGCAGAGATCTTTGTGATTTGTTAAAATGAAAAGTGTTAAACCAAACCATCTGATTAATATTAGTAAATTCTTTCTATACTGGGTTCTTCCTCACATCTTTATTCATAATTTAAGGTAACCCACAAATTATTCTCACTTGACAATTATCCATTTACTGAAAGTTACTGATGATGGAGTAATATTGAAGCCAAATAATTAAAATTAAGAGAAAACTGATTTGTTTATCCCCCCAAGCAAGTTTTTACTGACTGCCAGCTACATACCAGGCAGTATTCCAAGTAATGTAAATAAAAAAAAGGAAAAAACAGCAGATGAAATCTATACCCTTCAAGGGACTTACATGTTAGCTGTGTGAGAGATGTGTAATAAATATCTAATAAATATGGTGATAAATAATTACTCAGAATGAAGCAAGAAAAGAAAATAAAGAATATGTGTAAGAGTGATAAGATATTAGAGAGGTCGGGAAAGACTTCACAAGAGAGTAACATCTGTTCAAAGACCTGTTATAAATGAGGAAACAGGTCATACTATTGTGCAAAGGCCCTGAAGTGACAGCAAGCTTGATGTATATACATTAGCTGTGTATGAGGATGCAGTTTTTGCCAATAGGTGGTATTGTTATTGTATTACTCTCTCAAGTCTACCATAACATAATATCACAGATTGAGTGGCTCACACAACAGAAATTTATTTATTTCATGAATCTGTAGTCTGAAAGTCTGAAATCAAGATATCCACAGGGTTGTTTTCTTCTCCCGGGCTTATTAGTATCCTTTCTTCTCCCTGTGCTATCATCTTGTCTCTCTGCTGTCATGTGTGTCTGTGTCCAAATCTTCTAAAAACTCCAGTCATATTGGATTCAGATTACCGTAATCACCTCATTTTAAAGATGCTTGCTTCTTGGAAGAAAAGCTGTGACAAACCTAGACAGGATGTTAAAAAGCAGAGACATCACTTTGCCAATAAAGGTCCATATAGTCAAAGCTGGTTTTTTTTTAGTAGTCATGTATAGATGTGAGATTTGGACCATAAAGAAGGGTGAATGCTGAAGAAGTGATGCTTTTAAATTGTGGTGCTGGAGAACACTCTTGAGAATCCCTTCAACAGCAAGGAGATCAAACCAGTCAATCCTAAAGGAAATCAATCCTGAGTATTCATTGGAAAGACTAATGCTGAAGCTGAAGCTCTGATACTTTAGCCACCTGACACAAAGAACCAACTCATTGGAAAAGACCCTGATGCTGGGAAATATCAAAAACGGGAGGAGAAGGGCATGACAGAGGATGAGATGATTGGATAGCATCACTGATTCAAGGGCATGAGTTTGGGCAAACTCCAGGAGATAGTGAAGGACAAGAAAGCCTGGTGTGCTATAGTCCATGGGGTCCCAAAGAGTCAGACATGACTTAGTGACTGAACAGCAACGACAGCCTCTTTAAAGGCCCTGTCTTCAAATACAGTCACATTCTGAGTTACTGGAAATTAGAACTTCAACTTTTGAATTTTGATGGACTCAATTCAGCCCATAAGAGCAATGTTTTCCATTTTGACTTTCCTGGTGGAAATTCTCTCTCTAGTTCCAGTTTACATTTACCTGATGACCAATGAGGTTAAGGACCTTTTTACATGTTTAGTAGTGCTTTATATAACCTTTTATGTCAAGTTCAGGGTTAATTACTTTGCCCATTTTTCTATTATGTTTTCTTTTTTTTTATTAATTTTAGAAGTTCTTTATATTTTCCAGATGTGAACATTTTGTCAAATATGACATTGATATTTTTATTAATTCTGTCGCTTGTTTTTTATTATCTGATTAGAATCTTTTGAAAAATGCAAACTCTTATTTTTAATTTAGTCCAAATCATCAATTTTTTCTATAGGATTATCCTTTATTTTGTCCTATGTAAGAAATTTCTGAATCTTGTCCAAATCACAAAAATATTCTGTTTTCCTTAAGAAGCTTAACTGCTTTACATTTCAGAGTTAGGTCCATAATCCAATTATACTTGATTTTATTTAGTGTATAGTTGTAGCTGTGGTACAGTCAGATTTTTCCCATATTATATCTAATTATTCAGCATTATTTATCAAAAAGACCATTTTTTCCTCACTGTATTTCAGTAATTATTTTGATGTATTCAGTGATCATATATGTATGGCTCTTTTTCTGCACACTTTTCTTTTCCATTGGTCAATTTTTCAAAAGAAGGCTGAGTACTGAAGAAGTGATGCTTTTGAACTGTGGTGATCCATTTCTATGGATCAATGCCATTATTTCTTAAATTTTGTAAATTTGAAATTCTTTGAATAAATTAAATTTTGCCTCATAGTCATTTTATCTAGAAAATAACGACAACCTTTATGCATTCCCACATTGTTTTATGTTGCTAACTTAATAATGTAGCATAAACAACCAATTATTATGCATATGACTGGTGAATTTGGAAATATTACTATTTAGTTATCTAGAACTATATTTTTTAGATTATTTATAATCTTGATGCTTCTTGAGTTTCTCATTAAAATATTTCCACAAGGTATTTGGGTATTATTTGTTCCATTTTATACCCAAGTAAACCAAATTTAATTGCTTTACCTAATGTGAGATGAATCATTATTCAAAATTAGATTTCAGTCTGTTTTCTCATTCTGTTGTTTAACCAGTGAGGCAGGATGCCATTTTAAGCCATGTCTTCCTTAAGAAAATAGAAAGCTCTACTCCTGTGATCAAATATTGTTTGCAGATTCCCATTAACTCAATTTACGGTTAACAAAACTCTGAATTTCGTTACTAACTAACTTGCATGTGTTTAGATGAGTCATGCCTCATGATAAAACATATTCAGTTATATCTCAGTAATTTAATTGAGTCAAATAATAACATGTCATAGAAACTAAATGTGGAAGATTTCAGATTCTGCTTTGCTGTCTCTTTTCAATTACCAAATCACACTAATCACCATTACTGTCCAAATTGACATCTGTATCTTCTGGAGTATTTATCTTACTCTGAGGATTTAGTCTAGTGGCTCTATTTGCATTTTTATCCATATCCCAGAAGCAATCACATTCCCTGTTTGGATCCCTCTGGATGTGAAATATGTAACCCTCCAATTCTACCATATGCCAGCATCTGCCTTATTCCAAGTTGTCTCTCTGCAATACTAATCACATATTTCCTGTATTTATTTGGTCTTCATGTGTTTCCCAAAGTTATTTAAATAACTAAGTGTTCTAATCTGTGTATGTATTTATTAGATGTTATTAGAAGAGACAAATAATTAAATCTAAGATATTGCTTCCACTGCTGACTTTGTGTTCAACTTACAATCCTACAATCAAATATACCTGAGAGATTTATGTATAAATCATATAGACATAGGGTGTATGTATCCACACACATATAACAATTCTCATATTTTTGATGGTTTGAGGCTCTTACTGATTACTGCACAATATGCTGTCTAGGTTGGTCACAACTTTTCTTCCAAGGAGCAAGCATCTTTTAATTTCACAGCTGCAACCACCATCTGCAGTGATTTTGGAGCCCTCCAAAATAAAGTCTCTCACTATTTCCATTGTTTCCCCATCTGTTTTCCATGAAGTGATGGGACTGGATGCCATGATCTTCTTTTTCTCAGTGTTGAGTTTTAACCCAGATTTTTCACTGTCCTCTTTAATTTTCATCAAGAGGCTCTTTAATTCCTCTTCACTTTCTACCATAGGGTGGTGTCACCTGCGTATCTGAGATTATTGAGATTTCTCCCAGAAATCTTGATTCCAGTTTGTGCTTCCTCCAGTCCGACATTTCACATGATGTACTCTGCATATAAGTTAAGTAAGCAAGGTGACAATATACAGCCTTGATGTACTCCTTTCCTGATTTGGAACCAGTCTATTGTTCCATGTCTGGTTCTAACTATTACTTCTTGACCTGCATATAGATTTCTCAGGAGGCAGGTAAGGTCGTCTGGTATTCCCATGTCTTGAAGAGTTTTCCACATTTCGTTGTGATCCACACACTCAAGGCTTCAGCATAGTCACTGAAGCAGAAATAGATGTTGTTCTGGAACAGTCTTGCTTTTTCTATGATCCAGCAGATGTTGACAATTTGATCTCTAGTTCCTCTACCTTTTCTAAATCCAGCTTGAACATCTGGAAGTACTCGGTTGATGTGCTATTGAAAACTAGCTTAGAGAATTTTGAGCATTACTTTGGTAGTGTGTGAGATGAGTGCAATTGTGTGGTAGTTTAAACATTCTTTCATATTGCCTTTCTTTGAGATTGGACTGAAAACTGAGCTTTTCCAGTCCTGTGGCCACTGCTGAGTTTTCCAAATTTGCTGGCATATTGAGTGCTCCACTTTCACAGCATCATCATCTTTTAGGATTTGAAATAGCTCAAATGGAATTGCATCATCTCCACTAGCTTTATTCATAGTGATTCTTCCTAAGGACCACTTGACTTCACATTCCAGGATATCTGGCTCTTGGTGAGTGATCACACCATTGTGGTTATCTGGGTTGTGAAGATCTTTTTTGTACAGTT
Source organism: Bison bison bison (assembly GCF_000754665.1). NCBI lineage: Eukaryota > Metazoa > Chordata > Mammalia > Artiodactyla > Bovidae > Bison > Bison bison. The sequence continues at coordinate 9,620,305 of NW_011494835.1, read as the reverse complement.
CTTCTGTGTATTCTTACCACCTCTTCTTAATATCTACTGCTTCTGTTAGGTCCATACCATTTCTGTCCTTTATTGTGCCCATCTTTGCATAAAATGTTCCCCTGGTATCTCTAATTTTCTTGAAGAGTTCTCTAGTCTTTCCCATTCTATTGTTTTCCTCTATTTCTTTGCATTGATCACTTAGAAAGGCCTTCTTATCTCTCCTTGCTATTCTTTGGCACTCTGCATTCAGATGGGTATATCTTTCTTTTTTTCCTTTACCTCTAGCTTCTCTTCTTTTCTCAGCTATTTGTAAGGTCTCCTCAGTCAAACATTTTGCCTTTTTGCATTTCTTCTTCTTGGGGGTGGTTTTGATCAGTGCCCCCTGTACAGTGTTACAAACCTCTGTCCATAGTTCTTCAGGCACTCTATCTATCAGATCTAATCCCTTAAATCTATTTTTCACTTCCACTGTATAATCGTAAGAGATTTGATTTAGGTCATAGCAGAATGAATATTCTGGTGGTTTTCTCTGTGTGCTGTGCTTAGTTGCTCAGTCAAGTCCAACTCTGCAACCCAGGGGACTATAGCCTGCCAGGCTTCTCTGTCCATGAGATTCTCCAGGCCAGAATACCGGACTGGGTTGCCATGCCCTCCTCCAGGAGATCTTTCCAACCCATGGATCGAACTCAGATCTCCCACATTGCAGGGAAATTCTTTACCATTTAAGCCACCAGGGAAGCCTACTTTTTTTTTTTTTTTTGGCAGTTTTCCCTAGTTTCTTCAATTTAAGTCTGAATTTTGCAATAAGGAGTTCATAATCTAGCCATAGGCAATCCTGGTCTTGTTTTTGATGACTGTATAGAGTGTCTCCATCTTCAGCTGCAAAGAATATAATCGGTCCGATTTTGATATTGACCATCTGGTGATGTCTATGTGTAGAATCATCTCTTGGGTTGTTGGAAGAGGGTGTTTGCTATGATCAGTGCTCCACATTCTTTTTTCAGATTCTTTTCCCACTTAGGTTGTTAACATAGTATTGAGTAGAACTCCCTGTGGTATACACTAGTGGATCCTTCTTGGTTATCTTTTATAGATAGTAGTGTATATATGTCAATCCCAAACTCCTAATTTATCCCTCCCACCCACTTTTCCTCTTTGGTAACCAGAAGTTTATTTTCTATATCTGTGAGTCTGTTTCTTTTTTATAAATAACTTCACTTTTTTAAGATTCCACATAGAAGTTCTATAATATGATATTTGTCTCTGTCTGACTTATTTTGCTTAGTATGCTATAATCTCTAGGTTCATCTGTGTTGTGCAAATGGCATTATCACGTTTTTATGGCCAAGTAATATTCCTTTGTGTATATGTACCACATCTACTTTATCCATTCATCTATCAATAGACATTTAGTTTGCTTCCACATCTTGGCTACTGTAAACAGTGCTACAGTGAACGCTGGGGTGCATGTATCTTCCCAAAGTATGGTTTTCTCTGGATATATGCCCAAGAGTAGGATTGCTAGATCATATTGTTCTATTTTTAGTTTTTAAAGAAACTTCCAAACTCTTTTCCAGGCTGTATGAGCTTATATTCCTACCTACAGTATAGGAGGGCTCACTGTTCCTCATACACTCTCAAATATTTGTTTACAGACTTTTTGATGGCCATTCTGAATGAAATGTTACCTCACTGTAGTTTTGATTTGCATTTCTCTAATAGTTAGAGATGTTGAAAATCTTTTCATGATTTTCATACAGGCCATCTGAATGTCTTCTTCAGAGAAATGTCTATTTAGATCTTCTGCCTACATTTTGATTGGGTTTTTCTTTTTTTATAGTGTATTGCATAAGCTGTTCATATATCTTAGAGATCCATCCCTTGTCAGTTGCATTGTTTGCAAATGTTAATATTTTCTCTCATTCTGTCAGCTTACAGAGAGGAGTATTACACAGGAGAGCTTACACAGAGGAGTATTTGCTGGTACCTGTGGGTTATCTTTTGTGTGTGTGTGTGGTTTATTTTCTCTGCAGAAACTTTTAAGTTTAATTAGATTACATTTATTTATTTTTGCTTTTATTTTCATTACTCTAGGAAGGGGATCCAGAAAGATTTTGCTGTAATTTTTGTCAAATAGTGTTCTGCCTATGTTTTTCTCCGGGAGTTATATAATATCTGGTCTTACATTTAGGTCTTTAATCCATTTTGAGTTTAATTTTGTGTATGGTGTTAGAGAACATTCTAATTTCATTCCTCTAGGTGTAGCAGTCTAGTTTTCCCAGCATCATTTATTGAAGATACTATCTTTTTTTTCCATTGTGTGTTCTTGCTTCCTTTGTCATAGATTAAATGACCATAGATTCATAGGTTTATTTTGGGCATTCTGTCTTGTTCCTTTGATCTATAAATCTTTCTTTGTGCTAATACCGTACTCTTTTGGTTGCTGTAGCTTTTTAATATTGTCTGAAGTCAGGAGGTCTGATGCCTGCATCAGTATTTTCTTTCTCAGTATTGCTTTGGCTAGTCAGGGTCTTTTGTGTCTCCATGCAAATTTTAAGACCTTTTTGTTCTAGGTCTGCAAAGAGTGCCAGTAGTCATTTGATAGTGCTTAGGTGGGACCAGGTCTTGGTGCCAAAATGTCAGCCCCCAGGAGAGTTTTCACAGGAGTACTCACTGCTACCTCTGCTACAAGTGTCTTTGTCCCCATAATGAGCCCAGCTGCGAACTGCTTCCTTAGAAGATTCTTCAAGACTAGCATGTAGGTCTGGCCCAGGCTCCTATGAAGTCATTGTTTTGTTTTGTTTTGTTTTTTCCCCCAGATCCCAGTATGCACAAGACATTATGTGTGCCCTACAAGAGTGGAGTTTCTTTTGCCCTCAGTCCTTTTGGACTCCCTGCAATCAAACCCCCCTTGCCTTCAAAGCCAGATGGTCTGGGGATTCCTCCTCCTGATGTCAGACTCCCAGTCTAGGGAGCCTGACATGGGGATCAGAACTCTCACTCCTATGGGAGAACCTCTGCAATATAATTATTTTCCAATTTGTGGGTCACACACATGGCAGATGGGAGTTGATTATATTGCAAATGTGGCACTCCTACCATCTCATTGTGGCTTCTTATTTATCTTTGGATGTAAAGTATCTTTTGGGATAGGTTCTAGTTTTTTTTATTGATAGTCATTCAGCAGTTAGTTGTAATTTCAGTGTTTTCTTGAGAGAGGTTAGCTCAAGTCCTTTTATTACCATCTCATCTCCAACCTGCAGAATCGGGTTGTGTTTCTGGAAAGTAGAATTAGATATTTAACTTACAGAATGTTTATCTGAAAATGCTCTTGACAAGAAAGCATAACTGGACAGAAAGGTGAGTTGAACAACAATTTAGGCCCAGGAACAGCTACTGCATATGCCATAGAAAGCTCTGGACCTAAAGTGGGCTGGAATTAGAATTGCTTTGAATTGGGTCTTTATTACCTTGCCTTGAACATCGTTGGAATGCAGCCCTGATCTTTGCAGAGGTAGTACTCTGCATCTGCAACAATCCCTCAAGAGCCTGACAGCTGAAGGCTGTTTACATAGAGCAATGCCCAACAGGTATGGCAACAAGTTCTTCCTTGAAGAAAGAACTGGGTGAAAAACATATTACTATGCCTACCATACTGCTGTTGGAAATGGTGTAAAATTACGGTGATTAGAATAAGCCCCACTGGTGGAGATGTTACTCCCAAATTGCTCTTCTAAATACTAGTGACCCTTTAAAAGATGTAGTTGACCATATTTTCCCTGCTAACCTGAGGTTGACTTACAGCTAAAGACCTCTAGAGACATTTCTTTGATGCTCGTATTCTTGAACTCAAACACTGGAAGTCCTCTAGACCCGGAGCTGATAGGTACTTTTAGATTCTAACCTACATGTTTCTTGGTATTAGAAATTTAAGTGGAGTAGATGGATAATACTGACTTCCACTACTACATTATTTCATCTCAAGCTTTATGAGCAGTTCCTATGAGTTACCCCTTCTTTCCTTTCATGAAAATGCATTATCCATACTCTCTCCCTCTTAGTTCTTCTCTGACATTATTTGTGAGGATAGAGGATGGGAGAGGAGAACCAGTTTTATTGAAATGATGACACTCAGTAAGCCCATGCAATGCTCAGTAAGCCCATGCAAGGATATATCTGGCCTTTCTGAACCTAAACCTTAAAATAAAATGCATTAAGAAACACTGTCTCTTTTTTTTTTTTGGCCAACTGCATGGCATGTGGGATCTTAGTTTCCTGAACAGGGATCGAACCCACGCCCCTGCATTGGAAGCACAGAGTCTTAACCACTGGACCACAGGGAAGTCTCTCAACATGTCTTAATAACAGTTCTCACATTTTAAAAAATGCAATTCTATCACACATTTTTACTTCCGTGGCTGTCTCAGCATTTAAGAGATTAATAGGCTGGAGATTAACCATCTGAATTTAACTGAGGTACTTTTCTTTGGAGATGTTTTTAATCATTATTGAATTTAACTATATAATCTCAAGGTCTGTGAACTGTTTTTACTCTCAGCACTTCTGAAAACAAATGTGTGTTTCTTCCACGGTAACAATCAATTCCCCAAATTTCCAGACACCAAGCAGGTATCCTATAATTAAATTCAATTCTAACTCTAACGACCTGGAGATAGCACAAATCCCACATGTTATGATCTCAGTCCCACAAGACTGCCACCCTACTTCACATGCCAGTCACAAATCTTGAGTTAACATCTATACTTCTAATCATCCACTTATTAATTGGGGGGAGGATTCTCAGAGCTCTCTCCTCAAGTTCAATAATTTGCTATGATGGTCTATAGAACTCAAGGAAACACTTTACTTATATTCACTGGCTTATTATAATGGTTATTATAAGGGATGCAAATGACCAGCCAGATGAAGAGCTGCATAGGGTGAGGTCCAGAAGACTCCCCAGGGAGCACTTCTGACCCAATGGAATTTGAGGTTCACCAGTCTCCTAACAAGTGGATATGTTCATCAGTCTGGAAGCTCTTCAAGCACATAGTTTAGGGGGTTTTATTGAGGTTTTATTATGTAGACATGATTGATTAAATTATTGGACTTTGCTGACTAAGCCAGTTTCCAGCCCCTTTCCCCTCCCTAGAGAAAATGAATTGTTGCCTTTGAAAGTTCCAACCCTCGAATCACATGTTGGTCTTTCTAGTAACAAGTCCACATCAGGAAGCTATCTGTGGGCCTCTCGGCACCAGTCATCTGATTAGCACACACAATGACTCTCCTCATCCATTCTGGGGATCTTAAGTATTTTAGAAGCCTCTTGTGTCAGGAACCCAGGACACATATATATTATGATGATGATGATAATAATAAATAATACTCCTATCAACTCTATCACTTTCAAAAAGACAGAATTGAAAAATATTTATCTAGAGTCATCAGAAAAATGAGATGAATATATAAAATCAGAAATTAAAGAGGATATATTACAATTGATACTATAGAAAGATAAATGATCATAACAGCTTACTATGAACAATTGTATACAAAAAAATTGGACAGTCTAGAAGAAATAGATAAATTTTTAGAAACATATAACCCACTAAGATGGAATCATGATGAAGTAAAAAATCTGAACTTTTACTTATAGATTACTACTAAGGAGATTAAATCATTGATCAAAACATCCAGAAAAACAAAAGTCCAGAGCCAAATAACTTCCCTGATAAATTCTACCAAAATTTTAAAAAGAATTAAGATTAATCCTTCTCAAATTCTAACAAAAAATAGAAGGGAAGGGAAATTTTCCAGACTCATTTAACAAGGCCATCATTACTCTAAAACTAAAACCAGATAATAATGCCACAAGAAGAGAAAATTATGGGCAATATCCATGATGACCATAGATGTAAACAGCCTCAATAGAATATTAGCAAATTCAACAATATGTTAAAAAGATTATATACCATGATCAAGCAGGATTTATTCCAAAGGTGTAAGAATGTTTTTATCATCACCAAGTCAGTAAGTGTGATATGCCACAGCAACAAAATGAAGGATTAAAAAAATCAGATAGTCATCTCAGAGTCTATGGGGTCACACACAGTCGGACATGACTGAAGCGACTTAGCAGCAGCAGTGTGGGAACCTATGTTTGACAAAATTAAACATCAATTTTTTTATGATTAAAAAAAACTCTCAACAAAGCAGCTATAGAGGAAATGTACCTCAACATAATAAAGGTCATATATGACAAGCTCACAGATAATATCATAGTCAACAGTGAAAAACTGAAAGCTTTTTCTCTAAGATCAGAACAAGATTAGGATGCTCGTGCATGCATGCTAAATCACTTCAGTTGTGACCAACTCTTTGTGACCCATGGACTGTAGTCTACCAGTCTTCTCTGCCCATGGGATTCTCCAGGCAAGAATATTGGAATGGGTTGCCATGTCCTCCTCCAGGGGATCTTCCTGACCCAGGCGTCAAACCTGTGTCTCTTAAGACTCTTCTACACTGACAGTCAGCTTCTTTACCACTAGGCCCACCTGGGAAGCCCCTAAGGATTCTCATTCTTGGCTTTTTATTCAAAACACTATTAGAGTCCTAACCAGAGCAAATAGTCAAGAAAAAGAAACAAAAGGCATCCAAATTGGGAAAAAATAATTGAAACTGTCACTATTTGAAGATGACATGATATTATAGGTATAAAACCTTAAAGACTTACTCAAAAAAATTTTTAGACCTAATAAATGAATTAAGTAAAGTTGCAGTATACAGAATCATTATGCAAAAATCACTTGCATTTCTATACACTAACATACAATTTAAGAACACAATCCCATTTACAAACACATCAAAAAGAAAAAATATATCTATGAATAAACTATTCCAGGGAGGTGAGACATGTATATTGAAAAATATAAGACACTATTGAAAGATACTGAACAAAAAATACATGGAAAGAAATTTCAGCCTTGTAGTTGGAAGCATTAATATTGTTAAAATTTTCATACTACCCAAAGCAAAGTACAATTTCAATGCAATTTCTATCAAATTCCAATGGTATTTTTCATAGAAATAAAACAAAAAGTACTAAAATTAGTATAGGACCACTAAAAACCATGAATTTCCAAATAAATCTTGTGAAAGAAGAGCAAAGCTAGAGACATCATGCTCCCTGATTTTAAGCTATAATCACATCAGATCAGATCAGTGGCTCAGTCATGTCCGACTCTTTGCGACCCCATGAATCACAGCACGCCAGGCCTCCCTGTCCATCACCAACTCCCGGAGTTCACTCAGACTCACCTCCATCGAGTCAGTGATGCCATCCAGCCATCTCATCCTCTGTGGTCCCCTTCTCCTCCTGCCCCCAATCCCTCCCAGCATCAGAGTCTTTTCCAATGAGTCAACTCTTCGCATGAGGTGGCGAAAGTACTGGAGTTTCAGCTTTAGTATCATTCCTTCCAAAGAAATCCCAAGGTGATCTCCTTCAGAAGGGACTGGTTGGATCTCCTTGCAGTCCAAGGGACTCTCAAGAGTCTTCTCCAACACCACAGTTCAAAAGCATCAATTCTTTCGCACTCAGCCTTCTTCACAGTCCAACTCTCACATCCATACATGACCACAGGAAAAACCATAGCCTTGACTAGACGAACCTTTGTTGGCAAAGTAATGTCTCTGCTTTTGAATATGCTATCTAGGTTGGTCATAACTTTCCTTCCAAGGAGTAAGCGTCTTTTAATTTCATGGCTGCTGTCACCATCTGCAGTGATTTTGGAGCCCAGAAAAATAAAGTCTGACACTGTTTCCACTGTTTCCCCATCTATTTCCCATGAAGTGGTGGGACCGGATGCCATGATCTTCATTTTCTGAATGTTGAGCTTTAAGTCAAATTTTTCACTCTCCACTTTCACTTTCATCAAGAGGCTTTTGAATTCCTCTTCACTTTCTGCCATAAGGATGGTGTCATCTGCATATCTGAGGTTATTGATATTTCTCCCGGCAATCTTGATTCCACCTTGTGTTTCTTCCAGTCCAACATTTCTCATGATGTACTCTGCATATAAGTTAAATAAACAGGGTGACAATATACAGCCTTGACGAACTCCTTTTCCTATCTGGAACCAGTCTGTTGTTCCATGTCCAGTTCTAATTGTTGCTTCCTGACCTGCATACAAATTTCTCAAGAGGCAGATCAGGTGGTCTGGTATTCCCATGTCTTTCAGAATTTTCCACAGTTTATTGTGATCCACACAGTCAAAGGCTTTGGCATAGTCAGTAAAGCAGAAATAGATGTTTTTCTGGAACTCTCTTGCTTTTTCCATGATCCAGCGAATGTTGACAATTTGATCTCTGGTTCCTCTGCCTTTTCTAAAACCAGCTTGAACATCAGGAAGTTCACAATTCACATATTGCTGAAGCCTGGCTTGGAGAATTTTGAGCATTACTTTACTAGCATGTGAGATGAGTGCAACTGTGCGTTAGTTTGAGCATTCTTTGGCATTGCCTTTCTTTGGGATTGGAATGAAAACTGACCTTTTCCAGTCCTGTGGCCACTGCTGAGTTTTCCAAATTTGCTGGCATATTGAGTGCAGCACTTTCACAGCATCATCTTTCAGGATTTGGAATAGCTCAACTGGAATTCCATCACCTCCACTAGCTTTGTTCATAGTGATGCTTTCTAAGGCCCACTTGACTTCACATTCCAGGATC
>NW_011494835.1:9601189-9611499 GCF_000754665.1 Bison bison bison | reverse complement strand
GATCACACCATCGTGATTATCTGGGTTGTGAAGATCTTTTTTGTACACTTCTTCTGTGTATTCTTGCCATCTCTTCTTAATATCTTCTGCTTCTGTTAGGTCCATACCATTTCTGTCCTTTATCGAGCTCATCTTTGCATGAAATGTTCCTTTGGTATCTCTGATTTTCTTGAAGAGACCTCTAGTCTTTCCCATTCTGTTGTTTTCCTCTATTTCTTTGCATTGATCGCTGAAGAAGGCTTTCTTATCTCTTCTTGCTAATCTTTGGAACTCTGCATTCAGTTGTTTATATCTTTCCTTTTCTCCTTTACTTTTCGCTTCTCTTCTTTTCACAGCTATTTGTAATACAATGATGTAATTAAAACAGAATGCTACTAGCATAAATTCAGATATATAGATCATTAGAACAGAATAGAAAGCTCAGAAATAAACTCACATATAGGCTCAATTAATCTGTGGCAAGAATATACAAGGAGGAAAACACAGTCTGTTTAATAAGTTGTTGAGAAAATTAGACTGCCACATACAAAGGAATACAACTGGAACACTTTCTGTTAGTTCAGTTCAGTTCAGTCACTCAGTCGTGTCCAACTCCTTGCGACCCCATGGACTGCAGCACCGAGGCTTCCCTGTTCATCACCAATGCCCGAAGCTTGCTCAAACTCATGTCCATTGAGTCAGTGATGCCATCCAACCATCTCATCCTCTTGTCCCCTCCTCCTCTTACCTTCAATCTTTCCCAGGATCAGGATCTTTTCCAATGAGTCAGTTCTTTGCATCAGGTGGCCAAAGTATTGGAGTTTCAGCTTTAACATCAGTCCTTCCAATTAATATTCAGGACTGATCTCCTTTAGGATGGACTGGTTGGGTCTCCTTGCAGTCCAAAGGATTCTCAAGAGTCTTCTCCAACACCACAGTTCAAAAGCATCAATTCTTCAGCACTTAGCTATCTAACAACATACACAAAAATTAACTCATTATGGGTTAGACACTTGAACATAAAATCTGAACCATAAAAGTCTTAGAAGAGAGCACAAGTAGTACACTTCTTGACACAAGTTTTGGTGATTATTTCTTTGAAATTAACAACAAAAGCAAAAGCAACAAAAGCAAGAAGAAACAAATGGCACTCCATAAAACGAAAAAGCTTCTGAACAGTAGATGGAACTATCAACAAACTGGAAAAGCCACCTACTGAATGGAAGAATATATTTGCAAATGATATATCCAGTGAGAGGTTAATGTTCAAAATTTACAAAGATCTCACACAACTCAACAACAAAAATAAACCTGGTAAAAAAACGGGCAGAGGATAGGAATGGACATTTTGCCAAAGAAGAAATACAGATGCCCGACAGTCACATGCAAAGATGCTCAACATCACTAATTATCAGAGAAAGTATTAGTTGCTCAGTCGTGTTCAGCTTTTTGTGACCCCATGGACTGTAACCCACCAGACTCCTCTGTCCATGGCAAGAATCGTACCAAATGGGTTGCCATTTCCTTTCTCAGGGGATCTTCCCAACCCAGGGATGGACCTAGGTCCCCTACATTGCAGCCAGATTCTTTACCTCTGAGCCACCAGGGAAGTCTAATTATCAGGTAACTGCAAATCAAAACTGCACTGAGGTATCATCTCACACCTATAAAAATGGCTATTATCAAAAAGACAACATATAACAAGTGTTGGTGAGAATGTGGGGAAGAAAAGGGAATCTTCATGCACTGTTAGTAGGCATGTAAATTGGTGTAGCCACTGAGGAAAGCAGTATGCAGGTTTCTCCAAAAATGAAAAATAGAACCACCATGTGATCCAGCAGATCCAGCAATTCCACTTCTGGATATTTTTTCTGAAGAAACCAAAATAGTTAACTAGAAAGATACATGCACTTCTACGTTCATTATAGCATTATTTACAGTGTTCAGATATGGAAACATCCTAAATGCTTATTGATAGAGGAAGGGATAAAGAAGATATGGCTCATTTATACAATGGGGTATTGCTCAGTCTTAAAAAAAAAAAAAAGACTGGAATTTTGCCATTTCTGACAACATGGATGGACCTACAAGGTATTATGCGACATGAAATAAGTCAGACAAGAGATGCAAATATTGTATGATTTCACTTATATGTGGTGTCTAAATTACAGAAGAAATGAACAAACATAATGAAATAAAAACAGATTTATAGATACACAGAACATACAGGTGGTTGCCAGAGGGAAAGGACTGGGGACAAGAAAGAAATAGGTGAGGGAGATTAAAAAGTACAAACTAAAAGTTGTAAAATAATTAAGTCATGAATATAAAATGTACAGTGTGGAAAATATAGTCAATAATTTCATAATATATTTTTATGGTGACAAGTAACTAGACTTATTTTGGTGAACATTTTGAAATGTATAGAAATATCAAATCACTATGTTGCATACTAGGAAATGATATAATGTTGTAAGTCAATTATACTTTACACACACAAGAAGACCCACTCAGAAAAAGAGAACAGATCTGGGATTACCAGAGGTGTCAGGGGAAGGAGGAGTTGGATAAAAAACAATCAAAAGGACAAACTCCCAGTTACAAGATAAATACTGGGAATGTATTCAGTAATGTATACAACATGATAAGCAACTGCTGAATTTTACATATAAAAGTTGTCAAAAGGGTAAATCTTAAACAGTTCTCAATACAAAGAAATTATTATTTCTGTTTTTTAAATTTTGTGTGTATATGAAATGACGGAATTCACTAAACTTACTATGATAATCATTTCATGATTGTGTCAGTCAAATCATTGTGCTATACACCTTAAACTTATACAGTGCTGTATATCAGTTATATCTCAGTATAATTGGAAGGGACAAGAGTCAAATTGTGGGTAAAAATGTCTGTGGAATAGAAAGTGAAAGTGTTAGTCATTCAATCATGCCTGACTCTTTGTGACCACATGGACTGTAGCCCACCACTCCTGTGTCCAAGGAACTTTCCAAGCAAGAATACTGGAGTGGATTGCCATTTCCTACTCCAGGGGATCTTTCCAACACAGGTATTGGACCAGAGTCTCCTGCTTTGGCAGGCAGGTTCCTTACAACTGAGCCACTATGAGAGCCCAATAAAAAGGATATTTTAATAAAAAGTATTCAAATCTTTGAATGTATTTTTCTGTATATTTTTTCTAATAAGTGAGTTCAAATATTTCATTAGAATCTATTAATATATTTTTAAACTAGGGTGTGGGAGGACTTCCCTGGTAAACCAGTGGTTAAGACTCCATGCTTTCACTGCAAGAACACCCATTTGAACCTTGGTTGGTGAATGAAGACTCCATGTGCTGCAGGATGCGGCCAAAAAAAGAAAATTAAAAATTTGGGTGTGGGGAGTATGACCAGGATAAATTATTATAGAAACTAAGTCCACAAAGCAACACTGAAAAAAATGTTATTTTGTTCTTATTTTGGGGCTGGTGATTGGAAGTATGTCCATCTACTCTAGCTCATGAAAGACTACCCAACAGAGATGGAATCTAAGGAGTACTACTGAACCGGCGACATTAAAGTTGCTGAGAAAATAACGTGTACACAGGCTCCAACATGGAAAACTTTGTTTGGTTTGTCAACCTAAAACTACAGCTGTTGCTTAGTATGAAAAAAGGACGGTGGTGTGCAATAAAACTGTCATGCCAGGCTAGAACCATATCACGGAATGCCTTATAACCATAGTAAGGAGTTGGGGTTTTATTGTTACTATAATGATAAATCACTGAAGTATTTATATTAAAAAAAAGTAAAGAACGAGTATCCACATTAAAGAGACAGTAGAAAGAGAAAGTAGATTATAGAGGCACAAAAATAGAAGAAGTTGATTTGTTAGAAGGCCACTACAATGATGTGTGTAAGAGATGGTGATGTAAGATTAATGAGAAACACATATCTTAGAAAGAAAGGCATATGGATAAACCCTTTTCTTTTTTATCTGTATTTTCATGATAAATATTTTTGTAACTATATCTGAGCAATTGTAAAATACAATCCTAAAATTAAAACATTTATCATGATTTTTCTACTTTACCATTCAGCGTTGAATTCCTAAATAGTTCTTAAGAAGAGAGGCTAATTCATTTTTATAACTTTGGAAGGTGTAGGGGAATGAAGTAAGCCATGGATTTTCCACTAGGGCATCTTTCAACATCTTGTCAGTCTGTATATGATCCCATGCAAAAGGCCTTCAAGATTTGAGCCCACTATTCAGTCTCTCAACAAAGATCCATATAGCAAAGCTATGGTTTTTCCAGTAGTCATGTATGGATGTGAGACCTGGACCATAAAGAAAGCTGAGTGCCGAAGAGCTGATGCTTTGGAACTGTGATGTTGGAGAAGACTCTTGAGGATCCCTTGGACTTCAAGGAGATCAAACCAGTCTGTCCTAAAGGAAATCAGTCCTGAATATTCATTGGAAGGACAGATGATGAAGCTGAAGCCCCAATACTTTGGCCACCTGATGTGAAACTGAATCATTAGAAAAGACCCTGATGCTGGCAATGATTGAAAGCTGGAGGAGAAGGGGATGACAGAGCATGAGATGATTGGATGACATCACTGATCCAGTGGACCACCATCTCTGGGAGATGGTGAAGGACAGAGAAGCCTGGTGTGCAGCAGTCCATGGGGTCACAGAGAGTCAGACATGACTGAGTGTCTGAACAACAACAACAAATTCAGTCTCTCAAATCTGTGTACAAAATACAAATAACTTAAAAATAGTCTAAACTCAAAGGGGCTTGGATATTGTGGGAATAACTTTCAACTATGTTAAGGAGATCTATTAGTTGGCTTAGTAGTTTGTTTGTTTTAGTATACAGCCTTGTCAGTTCAGTTTTCCATTCAGAAGACATTTAGCCTGAGATTCCTGCTACAGGAACAGCAGTAGCTGAAATGCTAAATAACAGTCCTTTACAGGGGCAAGTGTATAGTGTGGGCTGATCTCATCTTGTGTACCTGAGAACTATAAAAAGAGAGTGTACTGTGAAATAGCCTAATATGTATATTTATATATGTTGAATTGAATGACCCTCTCTTAGGTTGCACTGTAATTTCTAAGAGAGATTTACAGGATAAAACATCTAACTCAATGCCCAATAAAACAGAAAGTGAAATCATAACTGCTTAGTGGCGGCATGGTGAGCCAGCAAGAGATGTGAAGCCCTGTGGTTTGACTCCTGCCTTTTCTGCTTTCTAGCTCTGTGACCAAGGACAATCAAAACAAACTATCTGAGGCAAAAATTTCTCATGCATGCAACACCAGCAGAAAAGAAAAACGATAAAAGTGCCCTAACTCCCAAAGCTATTGGAATAATCAAATAAGGCAATGTATATAAAATAATCTGAAAACTCAGTCACTGCTGTTAACTTTTACTACCAGGAGGATTCAGCCTTTGCCTATAGGAAATCTCTCTGAATTTAACTTTTCCCCATAAGTCATAGATTCAAATATTCAAATATTTGTAAATTCAATATACTTAAATATTTATAAATCCAATGTATTCAAATATTTGTAAATTCAACCCATTAAGTCTTCTGTGATTTCTAAAAGTACACATTTTCAAATAATATTGTAGTTATGTAGCACTTCATCTGGATCTGTTACTAAGTCCATGAATTTTATTATTAAAAAAACAACTTCATCATTATTCTGGGAAGTAAGTGAAATTTTCAGTCTCGAAGATCTTATGGAGTTACTTTTTAAATTATTTCATAAATAATGGAACACCCAGACAGGAACGGTTTCTTTTTAGACTCCTTTCTCTGAAGTGTACACTTCTCTATTCTTCCAAGGATAGAGAGATGAATGTGACAGATACACATTTCAGGTGCTGTATTTCACAATACCCAAAGACGTGCTTTTACCTTGGAACTTCAGAAAGCTGATGACATGATTATTTGAGGTTAGAGAGCAGCACTGTCTCTCATTCCTCCTCTTTCACTAGAGAGCTCAGGGTCCACTTTACTCCAGGAATGAGCAATAAGAAAATGAACATGTGTAGCTTCTCTCTCCAGTCCTTACATACTCTTCAACATTGTAGTAAGGTTATTTGTGTTAGTCCAAGTACTATGTTAGTACCTAAGCTCTTAAAACAGGCACCTGTCCCATCCCACTTTCACATGTAGGTAAGAAGACAGTAATGCCTAAAGTTTTATAAACGTTAAGTCATATAATTTTCCAAATAGCCCTGTATAATATTTATTTAGTCATCTCCACTTTATAGAGAAGGAAACTGAAGCATAGAGATGTAAAGTGATTTCCACACTTTAAAGCAGAAACTGTACCTCGGGGACTTCCCTGGTGGTCCAGTGGTTAAGACTCCGTGTTTCCACTGTAAGGGGCATAGGTTCCATCCTGGTTGGGGAACAGAGAGGCAGCTGCATGTCACGTGATGCAGCCAAAATGATCAAAATACAATTTTAAAAACACTAGACCTGGGTCAGGGACTCAATGTTTCTCTCTTGAGTTTGATGACAGCTTCTTAGGTCACCAGTCAGTTCCCAAAGTCTCCAGGGGATAAGATTTTTCCGATTATCCCTTGATATCTGCAGGGGATCAGTTCCAAAACTTCTACCACCTCCCCCATCCTGTGAATACCAAACTCCATGGATGCCCAGAGCCCTTGTAGATAATGGCATAGTACAGATGTCTCTCTGTATCTGTCAGATCAGTATCTGTGTCTGTAGATAGGGAGGACTGACTACTCATATTTTGAGGAGCCACTTTTGACAACGATGAGATTCCAGTAGGAAAGATCAAGATAGAATCTAGTCCTAAGCAATATTTGGTCTTTTTATAATAACTTCAGAATGATTAAAAATGTTGAAAAGCTTTAGCTGATACTCGATATATTTATGGCTGCAGGGGGCACATCTTCCCTGAACTGTGACTATTATACTATTTCACATAGGCGACCAGGCACACATTACATAATCATAGCTTTCAGCTGCTTCTGATTTTGACTGAATTGGAACAAGTGACCTAGAAGCAAACAGTGTCATATTCCATTATTAAATGTCTTAGCTAGCCAGTTGCCCTCAGTTTTTTTCCCGTTCAACCTTAATCATATTTATTAGCATCATTCCCATTTTTGCCACCAGACAATTTGAAAGCTCTCAAGAATGTGCCCTGACACAAATTATAGTATTGTTTACACTACCTTCTTATAAAGGCAGACTGTCCCCAGGTGTGAGATTCACCTTGAATTATGCCAGCTGCCTTCCTATTTTAGTATTTGTTTTCTTTTATTCTCTGTTATAGTCTATAAATGATATTAAATGTGGTTGGAATGACAAGTGCCTTCTCAGATCCATAAGCAAAGGTGAATTCAAAAAGGAACCAATAGACACCTGTCCATCATAACCACGGCAAGCTGGTCCCAGGTGTAGAGCTAGGTAAATTGATCCAAAAATGCACTATCTGCTTTCATTTGATTTTTTTTTTTTCATTTCACCTTACAGACTCTAAGAACTCTAGAGGGTACAATGTGAAAAATCACCCTTGCTTCATCATATTTTATCAACAAAATAATGCAAAACTACAAGAACAGGTACTAGTTCTATTTTCCCCCTTTGGCTCTATATACTTTTCTCTATACTTGAATTTCTTGGAATGCTTGACATGTCTACAATGATCTGTGAAATAGAATGCCCAGGTAGAAAGGGAAAGTAGATCAATATTGCTTTAACAGAGAGAGTGCTTCATGAAGACACACGGGTACATAATTAAACATAACAAACATTTCCCAAGGACAGATCTCTCAGCTCAACAAAATCAAACTCACATTCCCTTGTGCTTTACTCTGATGAGAACTTCATATCTTTGGAGTGCTATAAAGGGATCCAGAGGACAATTTCGATGGCTATTTATAGAAAATGATAGGCACCCAGCTTAGAGATACACCTGAACTGAAACAAGTATAAACACTATAGAATGATGTACTGAAGCAAACAGTTTGCACTTAATCTGTATTTGAGATTTCAATTTTTAAAGAATTCCTTTCGTTGACATTCATTGTAATTTCGTTACAAAGTTAAGAACAAGACTTTTTCTCACAATAAAGCAAACCCATGAAGATGAAGCTATAAAAATGATATTTTGTTTTAGGGATAATTTGTATCAGCACATCACATTTCTTACAATTGAAGTAATCAGGGACTGTGACACATAAGTACAGTCACTCCACAATGTACGTTTCTTAGCTGCATGCCTGCTAAGTCACGTCAGTTGTGTCCCACTCTTTGCGACCCCATGGACAACAGCCCTCCAAGATTCTCTGTCTATGGGATTCTCCAGGCAAGAATACTTAAGTGGGTTTCCATTCTCTTCTCTAGGAATCTTCTGGAGGCAGGGATCAAACCTGTGTCTCTTATGTCTCCTGCATTGGCAGGTGGGTTCTTTACCACTAACGCCACCTATTTCTTTGTTTGACTCCCTCAAAAGCAAATACGAAAGCAAATATATCTGGATAGTGAAAGAATGAACAAATAAGAAACAAAAAGGAGGGCAAGCATTAAGGTTTCATTAATGAGTGGATTACTGCTATTGGGAACTGGAACTCAGTCCTGCTCTGGACCATAAAAGAGATTTTGTAGAATTATTGCAATCCAGGGAGGAAAGCAAGAAGCTACATACTCACGGCTGTTCACTGGTTGATAGACACTCATGGTGGAATAACTTCCTGCCAAACACAGTCCCAGTGCCAAAGACTGACCTCAGGAAAAGGGGAACAGAAAGCTATAGGTATGAGTAAAGTCAGTTCACCAAAACAGAATCTGACTTCAGAGGTAGGCTAAGGAATATAAGAGGACCATGCACTATGTCAGCCATAATACATATGGAAAACCCTAAGGCAAGGAAGAACCCCACAGAGGAGACAACTATTCAGATGGATCATAGTCTTAAAAATTGAGAGAGCACTTCAGCTCTTATATGAGAGGTATGTTTGTTGCTCACTAAATGCCATTGTCAAGCTTTCAGCTCTGTTTCCAAAGACAGTTAATTTTGTAAAGATACATGGATTCAGGCTCAGGGGAGTTTGAAGTGATTCAAACCAGCACATCCATGTAAGTACAGGTTTCCAAGCTTCCATTCCCTACTTTGGAATTTAAGAGGATCCCAAGACACTGAAGCCTTCCCAGGTGGCGAGTGGTAAAGAATCTGCCTGCCATGCATGAGACACAGAGCTGTGACTTTGATCCCTGGGTCAGTAAGATCCCCTGTAGTAGTAAATGGCAACCCACTCAAGTATTCTTGCCTGGAAAATTCCATGGACAGAAGAGGAGCCTGGCAGGCTATAGAGTTGGACAAAGAGTCGAACACAATTGAACACAGCACAGCAGCAGCAAGATATTGAATAGATAGGGCCATTTGTTCTGGAAGGGTAGTTCATATATGGTTGAGCAAATTTTCAGGGTTCAGGAAGATGTCAGTGCTACTGTGTGAACAGTAAGAGATGTTCTGACTGCTGTAAAATATAAGTCTTTTTTGAATAATATTGAATAATATCATCCTTAGCACTCGTGATATGGTATAGATGCTCCTGGAATGGTCTGGGAAACTGGCTTGTCTCCCACATGTCTCCCTGGGGGCCTGTGATGAGTGGTTATGACCTTGGTGGAGCACAGACACTCACTCACTGCAGACTCAGTCATGTCCATGGCATTGTTAATTTTCTCTCTCCAGCACAAGCCCACATAGCTCTATACCTTGTATAGTGTTCCCTCATTTATTCCTGGGTTCTTGGAATTTTTGCTTCTTGTGGGCATGAGGCAAGTAGGAGTCTGACACTACTGCTCTTCTTCTCACTATATTTTTGTGATATGATTGTCATCATAGAGATTCTAGGGCTTAGATATTTGAGCCTTACCTAGTACAGCTCTCTTAAAACTTTAACTTCAGAGCTTCCATTTGGAAATTTAAAACACTAGGAACTATTCTCCTTGGGCTCAGATTCTGCTTTTGCACCCATTACCTGAGACTGGTCATTAGAGGTAGCGCAGCTAGCTGAGATTCACATAGGGCCACTGGACATCAAAAAGAAAAATTGCAAATAATATTTCAGAGTTTCGTATGCCATAAATATCACCTATAACCTGGGATCATGAGCAATCTGTATATGCATTCAGTTTAGTTCAGTTCAGTCACTCAGTTGTGTCTGACTCTTTGCGACCCCATGAATTGCAGCATGCCAGGCCTCCCTGTCCATCACCAACTCCCAGAGTTCACTCAGACTCACATCCATCGAGTCAGTGATGCCATCCAGCCATCTC
>NW_011494835.1:9596581-9600498 GCF_000754665.1 Bison bison bison | reverse complement strand
CCATAGCCTTGACTAGACGGCCCTTTGTTGGCAAAGTAACGTCTCTGCTTTTCAATATGCTATTTAGGTTGGTCATAACTTTCCCTCCAAGGAGTAAGCGTCTTTTCATTTCATGGCTGCAATCACCATCTACAGTGATTTTGGAACCCAAAAAAATAAAGTCTGACACTGTTTCCATTGTTTCCTCACCTCTTTCCCATGAAGTGATGGGACCAGATGCCATGATCTTAGTTTTCTGAATGTTGAGCTTTGAGCCAACTTTTTCACTCTCCTCTTTCACTTGCATCAAGAGGCTCTTAGTTCCTCTTCACTTTTTCCCATAAGGGTGGTGTCATCTGCATATCTGAGGTGATTGATATTTCTCTCAGCAATCTTGATTCCAGCTTGTGCTTCTTCCAACCCAGTGTTTCTCATGATGTACTCTGCATAGAAGTTAAATAAGCAGGGTGACAATATACAGCCTTGACATACTCCTTTTCCTATTTGGAACCAGTCTGTTGTTCCATGTCCAGTTCTAACTGTTGCTTCCTGACCTGCATATAGGTTTCTTAGAGGCAGATCAGGTGGTCTGGTATTCCCATCTCTTTCAGAATTTTCCACAGTTTATTGTGATCCACACAGTCAAAGGCTTTGGAATAGTCAACAAAGCAGAAATAGACATTTTTCTGGAACTCTCTTGCTTTTTTGATGATCCAGTAGATGTTGGCAATTTGATCTCTGGTTCCTCTGCCTTTTCTAAAACCAGCTTGAACATCTGGAAGTTCACGATTCACATATTGCTGAAGCCTGGCTTGGAGAATTTTGAGCATTACTTTACTAGTGTGTGAGCATTAGAGACCCTATATAGTAAAAGTGTATAAATAGGCATATATTGAAATGGTTATGATTGAAAGTTTTACTTACTATGTGATTTAGCTGCTACTATGATTTAGACTTCATTTTTTTAATGAAGCAATAATAGTACTTTTGAAAATGTACTTAAAATAAAAGCCCACACATAACTTTGATAAAAAGCAATGATCCATATTTCACAAATATATTTCTTTTCTTGAGTTAAACATAACATATAGGTTTACAAATTTGTTTTCACCACACCAAGTTATGTTATATAGCTTCTTAATTTTTCTATTAAATTATCTTCTCTTTCTCACATACTCTATGGTAGTCTTCTAATTTCATGACTGTGGTCACCATCTGCAGTGATTTTGGAGCCCAAGGAAATAAAGTCTGTCACTGCTTTCATTTTTTTCCCCTTGTATTTACCATGAAGTAATGGAACTGAATGGCATGATTTTAATTTTTTTGAATGTTGAGTTTCAGGGCAGCTTTTCACTCTTCTCTTTTATCTTCATCAGAAGGCTCTTGCGTTCTTCGTTTTCTGCCATTAGGGGGGATCACCTGCATATCTGACTTTGTTGATATTTCTCCCATCAATCTTGATTCCAGCTTGTCATTCACCCAGCCTGGCATTTTGCACAATATACTCTGCATTTATCTTAAATAAGCAAGCTTACAATATACAGCTTTGGTGTATTCTTTTCCCAATTTTTTGACTTGCTCTCCATTTCTAAGAAAAACTAAAAATGGACTTTATGGCAGCATTTGCATTGATAGTTGACATTTTCAGAGGTTTTAACACTGGCAATAGGTGCCCAACATGCAGATATTTGGGCTTCCTAGGTGGCCCACCATGAAAATATTATAGAATGACTGTGGGCATTGTCATTTACATAGGGCATCAGCAATGCTGGTAGAGCTTTGGATAGCTAGTATCCACATCACAGCTGCACCGTTAGGGACCATCGTCAGTATAGTTGCTGCTTTCACTATCAATGGCAACAGAGTATGTCCACAAGCCAGTTAGAAGAAGAAGAGAGGAAACTGAGAAGTTATGTGGAAGACTGGAGGACTGAAGGGGTCCAAAATTTTTTTAGATAATGTAAGAGAAAGAGCTACAAAGAAATTTTATGCTTATCAGTTCAGTTCAGTTCAGTTGCCCAGTCGTGTCCAACTCTTTGCAACCCGATGAGCCACAGCACGCCAGGCCTCCCTGTCCATCACCAACACCTGGAGTCCACCTAAACCCATGTCCATTGAGTCGGTGATGCCACCCAACCATCTCATCCTCTGTTAGCCCCTTCTCCTCCTGTCTTCAGTCTTTCCCAGAATCAGGGTCTTTTTCAATAAGTCAGTTTTTCACATCAGGTGGCCAAAGTATTGCAGCTTAAGCTTCTGCATCAGTCCTTCCAATGAATATTCAGGACTGATTTCCTTTAGGATGGACTGGTTGGATCTCTTTGCAGTCCAAGGGACTCTCAAGAGTCTTCTCCAACACCACAGTTCAAAAGCATCAATTCTTCAGCGCTAAGCTTTCTTTATAGTCCAACTCTCACATCCATACATGACTACTGGAAAAACCATAGCCTTGACTAGACAGAACTTTGTTGGCAAAATAATGTCTCTGCTTTTTAATATGCTGTCTAGGTTGGTCATAACTTTCCTTCCAAGGAGTAAGCGTCTTTTTTTTTTTTCTAATTTTATTTTATTTTTAAACTTTACATAATTGTATTAGTTTTGCCAAATATCAAAATGAATCCGCCACAGGTATACATGTGTTCCCCATCCCGAACCCTCCTCCCTCCTCCCTCCCCATATCACCATCTGCAGTGATTTTGGAGCCCAGAAAAATAAAGTCAGCCACTGTTTCCCCATCTATTCACCATTAAGTGATGGGACCAGATGACATGATCTTAGTTTTCTGAATGTTGATCTTATAACTATGATCAAATTTATTTTAGAAATAAAGAATTAAATGATCTAGGAATCCAAGTGAGTGTGTATGTGTGTATAAATGTGAGTGTTCATCTATGCTTCAATGACATAATTGTCACAGTAAATTCAAGGTTTTGGTCCTATTTTTACTCCTGTAAGTCCTGAGAGTTTACATAATTATTTTCAAATACTGTATTTTCTCATTTTAGTTGAGCATATCAATGCCTGTCCTGCTTGCCTCACTTTTTTGTTGTATGGATAAAACAGAAGAATGCTTATGAAAGTGATTGATAAATTATAAAATGCTTTACAAATGCAACCATTATTGTTTTCCAAATTAATTTGATGAATAATATATTGAACAGTTTTGTAACAAGGAACAAAGATCTAATAATGCTAGCTTCAAAAAAATGGAATGGCATTTTCTGAATACAGCAAGATCATTGATTTCAAAGTCCAGGTGATAATCAGAATTTGGGTCTTATGGGAATAGGAACTAGAATGAAAACTAAGCATTAAAGATCTTCTGTCACATCTCTTGGGTCATAGGGTTTCTCTTAGTGCTCTGCTTTCTGTTGGCCTATCCTAGTTATCTCTCTGTGAATTGTTTTCCTGCCTCATAATCTTTTGTGCACAATGCCTCATATTTGCAGTTTTAACTCTATTTTTTCTCTTTTTTAAGCTAAAGCAGATACTTACCACTGTGAATCTCTTCTATCTACCAGTTGCTTCAAATTTCTGAGATAGGGATTTGGTTGAACTTGTTCTTCATGATGAAGAATGTCATATAAATCAGCTATCAGTCTGTCCATTAGCTGCCTTTAAATCATACAAAGAATGCTCAAATTACCACACAATTGCACTCATCTCACACACTAGTAAAGTAATGCTCAAAATTCTCCAAGCCAGGCTTCAGCAATATGTGAATCGTGAACTTCCTGATGTTCAAGCTGGTTTTAGAAAAGGCAGAGGAACCAGAGATCAAATTGCCAACATCCACTGGATCATGGAAAAAGCAAGAGAGTTCCAGAAAAACATCTATTTCTGCTTTATTGACTATGCCAAAGCCTTTGACTGTGTGGATCACAATAAACTGTGGAAAATTCTGAAAGACATGGGAATACCAGACCACCTGATCTGCCTCT
>NW_011494835.1:9591673-9595711 GCF_000754665.1 Bison bison bison | reverse complement strand
TGCGAAGAGTTGACTCATTGGAAAAGACTCTGATGCTGGGAGGGATTGGGGGCAGGAGGAGAAGGGGACGACAGAGGATGAGATGGCTGGATGGCATCACTGACTCGATGGACGTGAGTCTGAGTGAACTCCCGGAGTTGGTGATGGACAGGGAGGCCTGGCGTGCTGCGATTCATGGGGTCGCAAAGAGTCAGACACGACTGAGTGACTGATCTGATCTGATCTGATCCTCAGTGGTCTTATTATCTGTAGCTGGAGCAATGTGGTCAAGAAGTCCCCTGCCTACTATAGTGGCAACACAGACAGGCAAGTTCTTTGAGAAAAAGTATAGTAGAAAGAGCAGTGTTTACACTGAGAAAATCTTTGCTAGAGTACCTTGTGCAATCTAGAGATTATGTTTGGGGTGCTATTACAATTGTTTCGGGTGGCTTAAACAAGATATTTATTTTTCTTAGCTCTGGGGCTGAGAAGTTCAAGATCAAAGTACTAGTGGATTTAGAATCTGGTGAAGTCCAACTTCCTGATTCATAGGTAACTGCCTGGGATCTCTTTTTTTAAGGGCACCAATCTCATCCATAGGGGTTCCACCCTCATGACCTAATCTCCTCTCCCCACATCACATTATGGGATTTTGACACATGAATTTTGGGACAACACAAACATTCAGTCCATAACAAGAGAGCATCAGTTAAATAACATGAAGGCACTGGATCCTGGGCACAGTGCAGTCATGGAAGAAAGCACAGGCAGAAAAAGTTTAGAAAAAAGAAAAAACAATTTTACCAACTTTAGAATTCTGACTAAATCTGCCTCTGAGTGCTATCATTTCTACTGAATGTTTTATTAGTTTTCTGACATGATGAATGTGTTTGTTGATACAGAAAAATGAAGCATAATGTGTTAAAGAGCCTCTTGAGGAAAGTGAAAGAAGAGAGTAAAAAAGCTGGCCTAAAACTCAGCATTCAAAAAACTAAGATCATGGCATCTGGTCCCATCAATTCATGGGAAATAGATGGGGAAACAATAGAAACAGTGTTGGACTTTATGCTCTTGGGCTCCAAAATCACTGCAGATGGTGACTGCAGCCATGAGAGTAAAAGACACTTGCTCCTTGGAAGGAAAGTTATGACCAACCTAGACAGCATATTAAAAAGCAGAGACATTACGCTGCCAACAAAGGTCCATCTAGTCAAAGCTATGGTTTTTACAGTTGTCATGTATGGATGTGAGAGTTGGACCATAAGGAAAGCTGAGCACTGAAGAACTGATGCTTTTGAAGTGTGGTGTTGAAGAAGACTCTTAAGAGTCCCTTGGACTTTAAGGAGATCCAGCCAGTCCATCCTAAAGGAAATCAGTTCTGAATATTCATTGGAAGGACTGATGCAGAAGCGTAAGCTGCAATACTTTGGCCACCTGATGTGAAGAACTGACTCATTGGAAAAGACCCTGATTCTGGGAAAGATTGAAGATAGGAGGAGAAATGGATAACAGAGGATGAGATGGTTGGATGGCATCACTGACTTGATGGACCTGAGTTTGAGGAAGCTCTGGGAGTTGATGATGGACCGGGAAGTCTGGTGTGCAGCAGTCCATGGGGTTGCAGAGTTGGACATGACTGAGTGACTGAACTGAACTGAAAAACTTTATATTTTAGTTTATAAAGTATAATAGCACTTTGATGTTGCAGCAGATTTGCCTAATTATATTCTATTAAAGTTCATCTACATTCCTTGAGTACACACATTAATAACCTTAAAGAACCCACAGTTTTTCTTGGTGAATAGAGCAAACATTCACAGACAAATGACTAGCATTTACAATGCCGCTAATGTGACATTTGATGAAAGATGCCTAAAAAACTTACACATATTTTCTGACAATCATTTAACATTAGGATTTTTTCTTATTTTTGCTTATTTTCTGCAGTACGCTTACCTTTCTTGTCCCTGAGACACTTTGATTGAAGAGGATTTGCCTTGTTGCTTTGCACATCTAAGTCGAGATGGGTCCCATTGATTACTTTGGGTTGACAAATGACACAAATGTTAGTTATCCTTTCTGTCTCTGTGTGTGAAGTCCAGATACATTATGTCATTGTACAAAACTGCATATGAAATCAATAAACTCAGGGAAAATGGCTATAAAACGACAATTCTTTAAGTCAAGGGAAAGTAAATTGCTTGTGCTGCCCAGATAGTTTGGTATTTGTTGCCTGTTTCCATAAGAGAGATTTTCTTTCCAATAACTTCAGGCTCAGGAATTATAGTTAGTCACCATAAGCCTATAAGTCTGATGCATTAATCTTTATATATGTTCCTTCCCATTGCATCTTGCTTTATTTATGGAAATCATTTTGCTAGAGTAATACCATAAGCTATACAACTTGTTTTCATGAGGAACTGAAGTTTTAAAAAATAGATCAAAATAAAACTAGTGATGAAATACCATTTGAAAAGTACCCTGAAGAAATTACTATTTATTGGTTTTGATAAATGTTTCCCAGATTTTCTTTGATGTTGAAAGCTTGGCTGTGTTTATAAATCATCACTTAACACTCTAGTGATTTTTTTGAAGTATAACATTTTGGACCATAACTTTTTTGTTCTAATCCTGGACTCATCTAATGTTTTTTATCTTGTACCATTGATTCTTTTTAAAGAAAAAGCTATGAGAGCTTATCATAAAACAGAGCATGTGAATGTGATAGGAAAGGTTTTCAAATTTATATTCATCGCACATTTGTCCCTGATGGTTCAGACAGGAAAGAATCTGCCTGCAATGCAGGAGACCTGGATTCATTTCCTGGGTTGGGAAGATCCCCTGGAGAAGGGAATGGCTACCTACTCCAGTATCCTTGCCTGGAAAATTTCATGGACAGAGGAACCTGGCAGGCTACAGTCCATGGGGTTGCAAAGAGTCAGACACCAGACACAACTGAGTGACTTTCGCTTTCATTTTCAAAATCTTCAGGAGAAAAATGTAATATCTGATTGAAGTTGTGATTGTAAAAATGTTGTCCATACAAATGTGTTTATTTTACTAAAATTTCAAATGAAAAAACTCTCATTGCAATAAATGCTTTGATCAATTTCTTGGTAATATTACCATTACGTCTCCAGCTTCCATAAATATCTTCTTAGTAAGATGTTGCTCCAGCCATCTCAGCTTTTGGAATTCGCCATAAGAATTTTAATTAAAACATGCTGAGTAACACTTATGAGTGAAGAATCTAATCCATTTTGATCTAGGACCTAAGTTGTGGCAGGTCAATGTGCCTAATATACATCTTATTATTAATAATTATAATATTATTATCAATGTTTTTAACTTAATACTAGATTAAAATAAATTTTATTTGTTTAATTGCTCTTAAGTGTATTATTGTCAATCATTTATTTAGTTTTAAAGATGAGCTCACAGTTTTTCTTTTTCTTTTTTTTTTCTAATTTTATTTTATTTTTAAACTTTACATAATTGTATTAGTTTTGCCAAATATCAAAATGAATCTGCCACAGGTATACATGTGTTCCCCATCCCGAACCCTCCTCCCTCCTCCCTCCCCATACCATCCCTCTGGGCCGTCCCAGTGCACCAGCCCCAAGCATCTAGCATCGTGCATCGAACCTGGACTGGCAACTCGTTTCCTACATGATATTTTACATGTTTCATTGCCATTCTCTCAAATCTTCCCACCCTCTCCCTCTCCCACAGAGTCCATAAGACTGTTCTATACATCAGTGTCTCTTTTGCTGTCTCGTACACCGGGTTACTGTTACCATCTTTCTAAATTCCATATATATGCGTTAGTATACTGTATTTATGTTTTTCCTTCTGGCTTACTTCACTCTGTATAATAGGCTCCAGTTTCATCCACCTCATTAGAACTGATTCAAATGTATTCTTTTTAATGGCTGAATAATACTCCATTGTGTATATGTACCACTGCTTTCTTATCCATTCATCTGCTGACGGACATCTAGGTTGCTTCCATGTCTTGGCTATTATAAACAGTGCTGTGATGAACATTGGGGTACACGT
>NW_011494835.1:9590473-9591392 GCF_000754665.1 Bison bison bison | reverse complement strand
TTCTTTGGAGAAATGTCTATTTAGTTCTTTGGCCCATTTTTTGATTGGGTCGTTTATTTTTCTGGAGTTGAGCTGTAGGAGTTGCTTGTATATTTTTGAGATTAGTTGTTTGTCGGTTGCTTCATTTGCTATTATTTTCTCCCATTCTGTTCAACCACTTGTAAAAGAATGAAACTGGACCACTTTCTAACACCATACACAAAAATAAACTCAAAATGGATTAAAGATCTAAACGTTAAGACTAGAAACTATAAAACTCCTAGAGGAGAACATAGGCAAAACACTCTCCGACATACATCACAGCAGGATCCTCTATGACCCACCTCCCAGAATATTGGAAATAAAAGCAAAAATAAACAAATGGGACCTAATTAACCTTAAAAGCTTCTGCACATCAAAGGAAACTATTAGCAAGGTGAAAAGACAGCCTTCAGAATGGGAGAAAATAAGAGCTCACAGTTTTTGAAAGAAAATTATTAGTGCATGCAGGAGTCCAGAGACCCACGTATTCAGGAATATTCTCAGTCATTAAGTAAGAAAAAAAGTAGCAATAATCAAGGTTACTAACTCTAACAGCCTTTCAGCTAAAAACAATGCATTAAATTTATTCAGAGCTTACTAAATTCTAAGCATGTTACAATTTTTTTTACAAGCATCTTTTGGTTTAATCTTTATAGTAATTCTATACAGCAGGTATAGATATCTCCATTTTATAGAGGTAAAGAAAAAAAGAAAAAAAATAAGTTTATCATACAAGGATTTGAAGTGGCAATACCAGGATTTAACGCAAATTTTTTCTGATATTCAGAGTGTAGGCTTATTCCTCTCATCTTTCTCTAGATAAGGAAAGGCAAGTCTAGCAAAGGTATTAATGAGAATGAAGTTGCTCAGTCGTGTCCAACTCTTTGCAATCCATGTA
>NW_011494835.1:9573974-9590373 GCF_000754665.1 Bison bison bison | reverse complement strand
AATCCATGTAGCCTACCAGGCTCCTCCATCCATGGAATTTTCCAAGCAAGAGTACTGGAGTGGGTTGCCATTTCCTTCTCCAGGGGATCTTTACTACCCTGGGGTCAAACCCAGGTCTCCTATATTGCAGGCAGACGCTTTACCCTCTGAGCCACCAGGGAAGCAAAAGTATTAATATGATACATTTATTGTGTATATACGGTGAAGCTAAATTCCCTTCCAACACTTCATATTTGGTATACAGAGAGGACGTTTTGTTCTGTAGCAGCACTTGAGCACACTTGATCTGCTTAGTAGGAGAAAAAAAGCCTCAATTCAATCTAGAACATTGTATTAAATGCTATTCTACCCCAGCTGTGATGGATATTCTGTGTTCTCCCATACCCATTCTATCATTCACTGCCCTGTTCTATGCCCCAAGAGTCCAGAGCAGTCTTGCCCTCTGGCTCCTGTTGGCTTTGGGAAATGAAAGGAATCAACTGAAGATGAGAAGTGTGAAGGAAATAATATCTAAGATACTATTCAAATCCATTCCTTCTTTGAAGGACTAGTGTTTTGGCAGTGGTTCACTTTCTATGACTATGGCTCTAGTCCAGCTGTGTAAGGCACAACCTAAACTCACTACTTCCGGGACAGGGATGGCTTTATCTTATCTCCAGCTCTGAAAAGCATCCTTCTGTTAAATTCCCTTCAATTATCTCTTCGAGGGTACAACCTGTTTCTTCCTAGGATCCTAATTAACATATAATCCTTTAGAATAAATTAAGAAGCTTCTTCCCAAGAAGTGGCTATTTATTTTAGCTTGTATAGTCATGCTGCAAAGAAAGAACAAATATAGATTTTGTTGGCACAGTGCAAAACTGCAAATTCTAAACTCTTACATGATTGAATCTAATTCTGGTCAGCATCCCTAATGAAGGGGTGTGTTTCATATAGTCTTAGACCTGGCTTAGTGGTGGGTTATCTAGAGATGAGACTTGTATTAGAATAAAGAATATCCATGTTTTTAGATCAACATTCTATCCAAGATAATTTGAGAAATACTAAAAAAGACTAAGTTATATGTCTCTGCTAAATATACATAATGATGTGGGGCTCTATTCACCACAGGCACAATGGACATAGGACAATACCTTTGTATCATGTCTGGCAATATGCTCCATAGGAGCAAATTATTCTTGATAGAGAGAGACAGGGCAGGGGCAGGCAAGGACTCTTGTCAGGACTGCAGCTCTGTCTTCTGCATGGAGAGAACCAAGAAGTATTCCTCTGTAATTAACCTTATACTCAATGAGATTTCACATTTAAACAATGAACATGATGACAGAATGCCAATGACACTGAACTAAGGAGTCTGAACAGCACATCTAAGAAAGGACAGCAGTGTCCCAAATGACCCTAGAAACAACATTCTACAACAATATAATGAAATTCATTAAGTAGAGTTCAGGACAATATACTTAACCAGAAGGAAATCAAGCTGAACAAATTCAATATGAAAAAAAGCTTTGTTGTGAATAAGAAAATCAGAAAAAGAATTAATGATGAGAATCATCCAAAAAATGATTTTAAAATGGTATCATATATGTGTGTATACACACACACACACACACACACACATATATATATATACATTATGATGTATATATATATATATACGTCAGTATGATACTTTACCAACAAAGGTCTGTATAGTCAAGCTATGATTTTTCCAGTAGTCATATATGGATGTGAGAATTGGACCATAAGGAAAGCTGAGAGCCACAGAATTGATGCTTTTAAACTGTGGTGTTGGAGAAGACTCTTGAGAGTCCCTTGGACTGCAAGAAGATCAAACCAGTCAATCCTAAAGGAAATCAGTCCTGAATATTCATTGGAAGGACTGATGCTGAAGCTGAAACTCCAATACTTTGGCCACCTGATGCAAAGAACTGACTTATTGGAAAAGACCCTAATGCTGGGAAAGATTGAAGGCAGGAGGAGAAGGGGACGACAGAGGATAAGATGGTTGGATGGCATCACCGACTTGATGGACTTGAGTTTGAGTAGGGTCTGGGAGTTGGTGATGGAAAGGGAAGCCTGGTGTGCTGCATTCCATGGGGTGGGAAAGAATCGGACACAACCGAGCTTCTGAACTGAGCGAAGTGTGTGTGTGCTTTGTCTCTTCAGTTGTGTCCAACTCTTTGCAGCCCTATGGATCCTAACAGCCCACCAGGCTCCTCTGTCCATAGGGTTCTCCAGGCAAGAATACTTGAGTAGGTTGCCATGCTCTCCTCCCGGGGATCTTTCTGACCCAGGGGTCAGATCCACATCTCTTAACATCTCCTGAATTGGCAAGCAGTGTTTTGTTTGTTTTTTTGTTTACCACAAGCACCAATATCACATTATAAATATACAGTTTATAAATTATGTAAAAAGCAGTATGCATTATGATATCTCTTTGGGTGATTGTAAGATATTCCATATATTATACCTTTGGTAAAATGCTGTTGTCTCACTAGTCTATTTTATACAAAACAAAGCATCAAAAGCATAGTGGCTTAAAAGAACACCTCTATTTGTCCATGATTCTGTGACTTGGCAATTGGATTGGGTTCAGCTGGTAGTTCTTCTGCTAATCTCACCTTAGTCATGTATTCATCTGCAGTCAACTGGTGGCTCCGGAAGGACAGATGGTCCAAAATATTAATAGCCCTACACATTTTGGGCATCTGATGTTTTGTTGGTTGGATCTCTCTTTCCAGTTGTATCTCACCCTCAAGGAGCTTATCTCAGGCTTGTTTACCAGGTTTCAGTATGTTCTAAGATCGTTCCAACAGAATCTACAATTACTCTTGAAGTCTGGATCCAGAAATCAATTTCACCACTTGCCCCAGCATTTCAACAGCATCAATTTCACCACTTTCTCTTGGTCAAAGAATGTCCTCAGGGCCAACTCAAATTCAAAAAGAGTGGAAATAGACTTTACCACTTGATGAAAAAAAGTGCTAGTAGACACATTACAAAGAAATATGTGTACAGATGTAAAAATGATCTGTGGCCATCTCTTGCAATGGATTACAGATATTTATGAATCATTTATTATTATTTCTATGCTTTCTATACTTGAATATAATGTTTAATTCAATAAATTATCTGTTGGGGGCCAGAGTGAGGTACTCCGCCCATGGCAAAGGTCATGAGGAAGGAGGCTCGACATACGCAAAGGCGGGATCGAGCCTCAGGAGTCCCCCTGGAAATCCTCGAGCGTCTACCCCCATAACCAGAGCCTGCCTACTTTACTACTTTGTGCTCTTACCTACACCTCTGACTTTACGGGGGACTGTCCCCCACCACCTCTTTCGGAGAAGGAGTTAACCTAGAGCTCCAGTCAATAAAAACTCTTGGGTGTGACAAGAGTGTTTTAACCTACAAACTCCTCCGAAGGTTCTCTAGCCTGCCTGACAGGCTCGTCCGGCCACATATGATTGCTCACAGCCTCCCAACCGTGAGAGGCACGAGATGCTTTAAACCTTCTAAAAACAGGTTCCTTAGAAAAGTTAGAAAACTATTAGTATAAGTATAATGGGCTGATTAGAAATTGTATTGGTGAAGGGTTTTTCATTTGTTGAGCCAATGTTTGTTGCTAAGTCTCCACATCCCCTGCCCTTACACACATTAATGAATATATAGAAGAAGTAAGTATTAACCTTTGATATTAATCACGTTAGACCTTAGGCTAAGTAAATTCTTTCCTTAACTAAAACCCACTACACCCTCACCCTGTAGGAATGTAACTTTACTTGGGTGGCATCTGTTTTGAGAATAATCAGCCCTGGAGAAATAAGTGTCCTGATTGACTGACCGCTGTCACAAGGAGAGGGTCGTAAATTGTCAGCAGGCCCCCCTGGCCAGAAGATGATGTAACACCCCTAAGACCTCTGTATACATTTGTGTGAAGCACCTGACTTTAATAAAAGTCAGGACTGCTGTCCCCACGTGACTTTTGTATAACATCTTAGTGTATAAAAACAGACTCTGGAAAATAAAGAATTGGGGTCAGTTTCTCGAAATACTGGTCTCCCCATGTCGCTCTCTCTCTCACTCTGGCTGAGTCTCCATCTGGAGCGCGGAACCCACCATGCTTACTAATTATGCCTGGGCTTCTAAGATCCGACCGGGGAGGCCTCAGTGTCTCCTCTCCTTCGGGAGAACGGAAGGACGCCTGCGGCCTACGTAAGTGGTGCAAACTTCTTGTCTTGAAGTTTTATTGGTCTCCCGCGTAAACCAAGCTACTCAGCCTCTTTTCTCCACTGAATTTTCCTACTGAGCTATCCATTCTATTACTCTTTATATCTTTAATTAATATCTAATTGAAGCTATTGTATCCTGATCCTCGCCTATGCCGTCTCTCCTTCGAATACCCTGGATCAGCCGGGGCTGGTCCCCGGCAATTATCAATCCTGAAGAATACCTAGTCTTATAGGACTGAAAATTTAGGTTATATGTGCATGTGTTCCCAAAGATGGGGAATATTTTTGTCTTTTCTCTTCCCATGTATGCAAAGTTAAAACAAATCTCAAGGCTGTTGTTCATTATTTTACCTGTAAAAACCTGCATATTCTTTCTAGTGAAATGGAAAAAAAAAATTCCAATGAAGGCTTTAAATTAAATAAAACTACAAGTTCAGGTTAAATTACATCAATTAATTAAGGGTATCACATTTTCTTTAATTTCTAAAATATTTGAAGTAATTCCATGATGAGAAATGATGTTTATAAAAGGTGAGCTGTAGTTGAAACACATATAAATGAAGAGATTATGAGTATCACTTATAGGCACTTATAATTTAATGACTTCCAACTAGTTATCATATTCTGTGCCCCCAGCAAACAGCTTATCTTGCTCTCCAAATTGTTTCTTCCTCCCTGTTCTTTGGACGGTAGTCACTGGAGCCACAGGCTAACAGTGGAAGAGTGTTTTAAGAACAACATCTGCTCGCATTGTAAAATTAGCCCTGTGTTAGTGGCTTTTTGCTTTTATTTAAACTTTAATTGTGAAGAAATGAGATGCATGTATAGCATTTGTTGAAGGAAATATTTTCTTAAAAGAGTAAAAATTGTTAGAATGTTTATATACATTAGGTTAAATAAAATCAGAGAACCACTGAAACATTTCTTTCCATGAATGTTATACACTGAAAAGAATTAAATCAAATTTATATTTTTTTCTATGAAGATAACCTATATGAAGAAAATATGAATTATAAATATTTCTGATATTGTTATAGTTATTACAGAAGCCTGAAAATCAACATATCTTGCATGTTCTTGAAACCTAGCACTTTCCCTGGCATTTTCTATTCTACCTTTACTGTAGAAGAGGCTACTTCTATGGAGACTCTTGATGCAAGAAGAATGGGCTTCTCTGCAATCTTATATTCCAGTGGAAAAAGGTGGTGATTTTGTGGTGTATGTTATAGTGCCACTAAGACAAAGAAAAACACTGCTCTGCATGACTAATACCCTTAAGTGCTACAGAAAGGGACCTAAGAAGAACAGAGACTAGGCTGCACACCTGGGTGTCTCTTATCTGGTTATTATCTTTGGGATGTCCCTGAAGTTGATAGATGTTTTAGGTAGATATAGTGTCTATTTTATACATAATAAAGTCTATTAATTCACTATCTGGATAGTCCATTTAGAATATTTTTCTTACCACACATGATCCAGATAATTGCCTATGCTATCTACTTGTATCTAGGTTTAAATCCAATATATTTCTAAATATAATAATGCTTTGTTATCATAGTTTACATGGAAAACAGAAACTTGATTATTTTTTTTCTTGTTTTCCATATTTCACAGAATGTGAGTAGTCCAATTTTGGGAAGTTAGGAGCTCATAACTAAATTCTTTAATCAAGTTTCTCATACATGTGTGCATGTTCATTTGCTAAGCTGTGTCCAGCTCTTTGTGACACTATGGACTGTAGCCCACCAGGCTTCTCTGTCCATGGGATTTTCCACACAAGAATACTGGAGTGGGTTGCCGTGCCCTCCTCCAGGGTAATCTTTCCAATCCAAGGATAGAACCTGTGTCTCTTCTGTCTCCTACATTGGAAGGCAGATTCTTTACCACTTGCTGCTGCTACTGCTAAGTCACTTCAGTCATGTCCGACTCTATGCAACCCCATAGATGGCAGCCAACCAGGCTCCTCTGTCCCTGGGATTCTCTAGGCAAGAATACTGGAGTGGGTTGCCATTTCCTTACCACTTAGCCACCTGAAAAACAAATTTCTCATATTTAACTTTTTACTTAATATATAAAATAAAATGGTTGTGTACAAATTTGCTTTTCCAATAGTAACTATATGTTATTGTTTGTTCATTCTCTGAGAAGGAAGTATCTTTAGGAAAAACAAAATTCCTCACCCAAATGAGAAAATATGCTAGATTTATCTCTCTGTTTTACTAAATTAATCTTGGAAAGCTGTGAACCCAGATCTAATCCCAACCCAAATTTTAGTATAGCTTGAACCACTATTCAAAACTAATGTTCTATGTTTATAATTATGTTTATTGAAATATAAACACAAAGTTTTTGTTAAGTATTGTGTTAGTTTTAGGTGTAGAGCAGAGTAACTCAGATTCTTTTCCATTATAGGTTATTGCAAGATATTGAATATAGTTCCTGTGATAGAAAACTTGATAGTGTGTCCTTGTTGTTTATTTTATATTTAATAGTTTGTATCTATTAACCCCAAGCTCCTAATTTATCCTTCCCTCCACCTTTTGGTCAGAGAAGGCAATGGCACCCCACTCTAGTACTCTTGCCTGGAAAATCCCATGGATAGAGGAGCCTGGTAGGCTGCAGTCCATGGGGTCGCTAAGAGTCAGACACGACTGAGCAATTTCACTTTTACTTTTCACTTTCCTGCATTGGAGAAGGAAATGGCAACCCACTCCAGTGTTCTTGCCTGGAGAATCCCAGGAACGGGGGAGCCTGGTGGGCTGCCGTCTATGGGGTTGCACAGAGTCGGACACGACTGAAGTGACTTAGCAGCTTAGCACCTTTTGGTAACTATGTTTGTTTTCTATATTTGTAATTTAAAAGTAGGAAGACTTTTCTTGGTAAAATTCACTTTTACATATTATTTGAGTTTTAACTATAGCTACATGTCAACTCATTTAGGTTTCTGAATTTATCGATGTCTTTCTTTCTATTAGTGTAAAATGCTTACAGGAGAAAAATAAATTATAAATAATAATTGGGGGAAATCAAACCTATTACTCATTTGACTTCTAGATAAAAATGTCAAGTTAATGGAATAGGAAATAGGCAAGCTTCAGAAACAAACCAAAACTAAACAAAAAAGATGTTGTGGTCAATATAATTTGGGGTAACAGTGTACATTTTATATGCCATTAGAAATCCAAGCATAAGCTACCACATAAGAGGTTCTGAAAAGTCTCCCAAAAAAGAAACCTATCTTACTTTAATGTTTTTTTTTTTAGTAATTTCCAAATATTCTATCATCACAGAACACCTTTTTCACATAACTTCCTAAGGCACAAATATTTCTCTGGACATGTGGGAAATGCTCAGACAACAAAAATGTCTTATTTTGAATAGTTAAAAGCTGTTCTTCTACAATAATATTTTGTAGAGTCTGATTATTTAGAAGCAAATTCATTTTACAGTTGTCAACATTTCATTCCTGGAATGTAAAAGTATTGACTGAACTTATTATTCATGCAGAACAACCCAAGAGAATAATTTTAACAAGTTCAATTAAGTCAGATGCATAAATTAATTTCAAACAACAAGCTATTTTTGGAAAAGGAAGATTTGAAAAAAAATTTTCAAGGATATCATGGTGGCTTAATTAACAATTGTCCTAAATTGATTCTGGGGAAAATAATATACGTAGAAGAAAATTTAGACTATCTACTTTCAATTATCAAAATATGTGTATGGTTCAGCTTTCCCAAAGTATCCATGGCTTTTCCTCAGACACTCTGAAGGAGCTATAGCTAGAATTAAGAATTATAGGTGCACCAAGATAACATTGAATTTCACATCCATTTCAGTAATGTTTAATTCAAATCAGTTAACATTTACTGAGTGAATTTATTGAATGTCTACTACTTGACATTCCTTATGTAGGCTTTGTATTGTTTTTTCCTCTATGCTTGACTTTATATCACCTTATTTTATTTTAATGTCAGCACTTGGAAAAAGTTATTCAGTACAGACGGAAAAGCTAAAGTTCATAGAAATTAATTGTGTTGTAAAAAATTTCATAATGAGCAAACTGTGGGGTCAAAATGTAGAGCCAGGTATTCTTACACCACCTCCATGAATCTAACCGCATGACTGCAGTATTCTGCTAATAGATTGTATCATGTGAGAGATTTTGGAGTATTCCTATTAAGAATGCACATATTTAAAACTAATTGGGTGCAGACTATGTTGCTGCCATATCATTATGTGTGTCCAACTTCTTTAAATATACCGTCTTCTTTATTAAATGGTAATAACCATTAAAAGGATTGAGTTAATCAATGTGAAATACTTAGAACAGTACCTAGCACACAGTAAATGTTCTCTTAATGCCAGCCAAAACAATGTTAATAACTTTGGAATGTGTTTGGAATCAACTATTCTTTTTTTTTTATACTGAGTTTTCAATATGTGTGGATTTTGTTTATAGATTTCAAAATTTAAAGATTTAAGATTTTATTTAAAGATTTCAAAGTTTCTACATTTGTATTTTCTTATTATATCTTAAAGATTATTCAACTTTTTGAATTTATTCTTTCAGCATTTTCTCCTACATTTCTAAACACCATGCAAATCATTGGTATTTCTCTTAACACTGTAAGAACAGTCATTGGATACCCACAATGGAAGTATTAGTATTTAGCTTTCTGTCATATACCTGCCTCCACATCACATACTCATGCTTCTAATTTCCCACCCTCCAAATGTAAACATAGCAATTTTTGTCATTTCTGTATTCAACTTTATATGTATATTGCTGAGCCATATACACAGTAATATCTGAATAACACTTCCTTTACTGAACAACATTTATTTTTGCTGGAGGTAGTAATTACTTCTATTTTTCTGCTTTATTTTCTATACACTGAACACGAATTTATCCTCCTTTTTTCAGCTGCATAATTTTTTCTTTAAATGTATTGAATACTTTCAGTACAGTATTCTATGAAATTTCATCTTGAAAAGCTCTTTCATAGCCTCTTTTTTGAGGGTAGGAGTGAGTAGGAGAGCAATACCCTTAAACATCCCAGGGTTTTTCCTTTGCTTCTCTGTGCCAAAATGCATGACTTCTTTGTTTACTCTCTTGGTTTTATGAAGTATATCCTGCCATGGCTTTCTAAAACAAATGTATTAGAGTAAATGTTTGAGATATTGCCTGTGTAAAAATGTCTGTATTTTGCTTTCACGTTTGAGTGATAGTTTAGTTTGTTTATGGGCTTTCCTGGTGGCTAGACAGTAAAGAATCTGTCTACAATGGGGGAGACCTGGGTTCGATTCCTGGGTTGGGAAGATCCCTTGGAGAAAGGAATGACTACCCACTCCAGTATTCTTGCCTGGAGAATCCCATGGGCAGAGGCCACAGTCCATGAGGTCACAAAGAGTTGAACAGGACTGAGCTACTAACACTTTCACTTTTACACTCACGTGGTTTGTTTATATTCCAATTGAAAGTGTTTTTATGCTAAACATTTTCTATTGTTTTTTAGCTTCCAGTGCTGCTGCTCAAAAGACCAAAAGAATAAAATGTTTTTATATCTTTGAATTTCTTAGTGAGACATCTTTTCTCTCTCTGAAAATCTTTTCTTTGCCTTTGATGTTCTGAAATTTCACAGGAATATGTCTTTTTAAAATGTATTTTCATACAATGCAGTACCACTGGATATCAATAAATATCAATTACACCATACTGGGATTCTCTGGTAGCTCCGTTGGTAAAGAATCTGCCTGCAGTGCCGGAGACCCCAGTTCAGTTCCTGAGTTGGGAAGATTCACTGGAGAAGGGATAGGCTACCCACTCCAGTATTCTTGGGCTTTCCTCATGGCTCAGCTGGTAAAGAATCCACCTGCAATCCAGCAGACCTGGGTTTGATCCCTGGATTGGGAAGATCCCCTGGAGAAAGGAACAGCTACCTACTCTAGTATACTGGCCAAGAGAATTCCATGGACTGTATAATGCATGGGGTGCAAAGTGTCAGACACAACTGAGCAACTTTCACTTTCATGCCATACTTATTAGACAAGTAAAGGTATTCTCTACATCTTTTAATTAGGACATTTCCTTAAAACATTTTGTTTTTAATTTGATAGCTTCTTATTCTTTTTTCTCTTTTGCATGCTAGATCTTTTGAAGTCCTCCTCTAATTTTTTTTTAATTTTTCTCTCCTATTTTTTTCTTTAATTTTCTACCATCTGAGAGATTCCTACCATCTGAGAGATTTCATCAACTTTTATATGCAGTTTTTCTACTCTCATCATTTTAATTTTCTAGGGATATCTTTTTGTTCCATAAATAATAATTTATAGTATTATGCTCTTATTCATAAATCAATATATTTTCATACATCTCTGAGGTTATAATTATCAGTGTTTTTTTTTTTATTTTGTAGATTTACAATAGTTGCAAAAATAGTACAGAGTGTTCTCATATACCTACAGTCATTTTCCCTTAAGGCTAGTATCTTTCATAACCATTGTACAATGATCAAAACTAAGAAATTAACATTAATAAAATACTATAAATTAAACTATAGACTTCATTCAGATTTTACCAGAGTTTTTTTTCCTCTAATGTGTTTTATCTCTTCCAGAATTCCACACAACACCTAACCATCATGCCTCCTTAGTCTCCTTCAATCTGTGACAGTTCCTCAGTCATTCCTTGTCTTTCTTGATCTTTCTTTTAAAGAGTATTGATCTGTTGTTTTGTAACATACCATTCAGTATGTTTTTATGTAGTGTTTTCACATGATTAGATTGAGGTTGAGTTCTGGAGAAAACAAGGTAATGTACACCTCTCAGTATTTCATCTGAAAGATACCTGACATTTATATGTCTTATTACGGATGACAGTTGCCTTGATTATCTGGGTAAGGTGGCTTCTGCCTGTTTTATTCACTGTAAAATACTTTTTTCTTTTTTATTAAATTTTGCAGTTAATTAATATTTTAAGAGAGATTCTTGAGACTGCAATATTCTATTTCATCTCACACATTGGCACCTTAGTTTTAGCTTCCATGGCCAGGGGTATATATTACTCACAATAATTATTCTCTTTTTGTATAATTGTGATTTTTATTTTTCTCATGCCTTCTTCATCTAATAACAGGAATTCTTTTTTTTTAATTGGAGTAGAGTTGTTTTGCACTGCTTTGTCAATTTCTCCTATACAGCAATGTGTTGAATTATTTTATAAGGAAGAGTTCTGTCTTCTCTTCCACTTCTTATTTATATACGTATAGAGTCATGGATATTTATTTTATTCTCTGAGTTTAATACTGCTATGATTTATTTTCTCACTTTGATTGTTCTAGCTTTGATCCTTGACCATTGTGCCATTCTGGTTTCAGTGACCTTTTAACATACATTCACCTATTTTTGAGCACTTTTTTATTTAAAAATTATGCAATATATAGAAAAAGCACAGCAAGATGTTCCAGGCTCATCATTTCTTTATATTGTCCCAGCCCTGGAATCAACATCTTTTCTAAGGAGCCCTGGTTAGACTTAACTGAATAATGGTATTTAGAAACTAAATCTTGGCCCTAAGTCTAGGACTGTATATAGGACCTTTGAGTGAACAGACCTTGAAAATATATGTACACATGTTAAGTCACATATACACACGCATATCTATATGCCCACATCTGTCCTTTTGCCTCCCCGTTCCCTTCGAGTGTGCATCGTACCTGTGCACCTGTGTTACTGAGACCTCTCCAATGGCAGAATTACCTCCTTACCTGCAAAGATCAATTTTTCTCTTTCTGGCATTAGTTATGTAACTCCTTAAAATATAGCATTCATTTCTCAATCCTATAAGGGGTCACAATGACCTACCACTTGTATGTGCAGACGTCTTTGGTACACTTTATATGTATAATATCAATATATTATTTCCCTTAAAGACAGTGGTTGGTACAGAACAGACAGGTCAGATGGGGAGATACTGAGCTGTACC
The DNA here is from genome assembly GCF_000754665.1 of Bison bison bison. Taxonomy (NCBI): domain Eukaryota; kingdom Metazoa; phylum Chordata; class Mammalia; order Artiodactyla; family Bovidae; genus Bison; species Bison bison. The sequence goes on along the minus strand of NW_011494835.1, from coordinate 9,578,154 downwards.
TAATGGAAATTCTTAGTTAAAGTACTTACTTATGACTTTATTAATGTTACTAGCTATATTTACTTATATTCTATTTTACAAGAATATTGTTTCTTGAATTACCAAGTGTGTGACTGAAACTCGGATAAAATTAATGATTAGGAAATTTGAAAAGATTGACCAAATATATAGGTCTATAAGGTCAATGATCCTGATAGTATAACTCTAGATATGGGAAGAAGCGATAAGAGGGAACCATTTCCCAGGCCATGACAAAGTAGTAAGACAGGCAGTCCAGACAATTTCTGTTTACCATTAACAGGGCCTCATCCAGTAGAAGCATGAAATCCTCACCTGACCTGGGTATGAGCATTCCTATTTCCTTGGGACAAATTGGCCACAAAATGCCTCCCAGAGCTTGATTACAATTAAGACCAAAAGGAAAGAGATTGTAAAATAATGTTGTCCACCATCCCATTCTAAAATAATCAAGTTGTTAACCAGTGCAGTCATTAACCTACAAAGGAATTCAGACCGAAGATCAGGATGAGGCAATTTATACTCTGGGAAAACAGACAGAACAGGCCTTCAGATAGGTATTTTCATAAGAAAAATTTTTATGAACCTGAACTCTTGCATCTTCCCATACTTGGAAAAGCTCTGAAAGCACTCACCAAGGTGTCCATTCCATGTGAGTGGCTATTTTTCAGTCACTAAGCTGGGTCCAACTCTCTGCAACCCCATGGACTGTAGCACATCAGGCTTTCCTGTGCTTCACTAACTCCCGAGGTTTGCTCAAATTCATGTCCATTGAGTTAGTGATGCTATCTGACTATCTCATCCTCTGTTGCCCCCTTCTCCTCCTGTCCTCAATCTCCCCCAGCATCTTTTTCCAGTGAATTGGTTCTTCACATCAGGTGGCCAAAGGATTGGAGCTTCAGCTTCAGCATCAGTCCTTCCAATGAATATTCAGGGTTGATTTCCTTTAGGATTGACTGGTTTGATCTCGTTGCTGTCCAAGGGACTCTCAAGAGCCTTCTCCAGCACCATAATTCAAAAGCGTTGATTATTTAGCTCTCAGCTTTCTCTATGGTCCAGCTCTCACATCCACAATGACTACTGGAAAAACCATAGCTTTGGCTATTTAGACCTATGTTAGCAGAGTGATGTCTCTGCTTTTTAATATACTGTCTAGGTTTGTCATAGCTTTTCTTTCAAGGAGCAGGCATCTTTTAATTTTGTGGCTACAGTCACTGTCTGCAGTGAAATTGGAGCCCAAGGAAAGAAAGTTTGTCACTGTTTCCACTTTTTCCCCATCTATTTACCATGAAGTGATGAGACTGCATGCCATGTTAATGTTGAGTTTTAGGCCAGCTTTTTCACTCTCCTCTTTCACCTTCATCAAGAGACACTTTAGTTCCTTATCACTTTCTACCATTAGGGTGGTGTCATCTGCAAATCTGATGTTGTTGATATTTCTCCTGTGAATCTGGATTCCAGCTTGTGATTCATCCAGCATGACATTTCTCATAATGTACTCTGCATATAAGTTAAATAAGAAAGAAAGAAAGATATTGAAGTCGCTCAGTCATGTCCAACACTTTGCGACCCCATGGACTGTAGCCTACCAGGATCCTCTGTCCATGGAATTTTCCAGGCAAGAGTACTGGGGTGGGTTGCCATTTCCTTCTCCAGGGGATCTTCCCGACCCAGGGATCAAACCCATGTCTCCGGCATTGCAGGTAGACGCTTTACCATCTGAGCCACCAGGGAAGCTCTAAGTTAAATAAGTTAAATTAGCAGGCTGACAATATACAGCTTTCATGTATTCCTTTCCTAATTTTGAAACAGTCTGCTGTTCCATGTAGCAGTGACTTGTTCAAATAAAAAGTTGTTTCTTTCTTAGATCAATTATTGATAAACTTTTGGTCAACCATTTAAAATCACTTTATATCGATAGCTGCAATTCTAATCCAACACCACAGAGTCCATCTCGATTTTGTCTTTATGCCATTCTCCCAAATCTTCCCATATCTGTATTGTCTTTTTCCAAAACAGGAAAATCACTCTCACTTTGCATGCAGCTCAGTTGCTAAGTCATGTCCGACTCTTTGTGACCACATGGACTGTAGCACACCAGGCTTCCCTGTCCTTCACTATCTCCTAGAGTTTTTTTTCAAATGCATGTCTATTGAGTCAGTGACACCATCCAACCATCTTATCCTCTGCTTCTCCAGCCTTCTCCTCCAGCCTTCAATCTTTCCCAGGATCAGGGTCTTTTCCAATGAGTTAGTTCTTCACATCAGGTAGCCAAAGTATTGCAGCTTCAGCTTCAGGATCAGTCCTCCCAACATATATTCAAGACTGATTTCCTTTAGGATAGACTGGTTGGATCTCCTTGCAGTCCAAGGGACTCTTAAGTGTCTTCTCAAACACCACAGTTCAAAAGCATCAATTCTTCTGTGCTCAGCTTTCTTTATAGTCTAACTCTCAGATCCATACATGACTACTAGAAAAACCATAGCTTTGACTAGAAGGACTGTTATTAGCAAAGTATTGCACTGTCAGCTATATATTTATTTGTTTGCTCACCCCTATGGTATAAGTAAAGTAGTTCTGAAATTCTAAACTATATTCCTATGAGAATCAAATCTGGTAACTAGATTATAGTATTTGTAAACTGCTCTTTTTGTTATTAGCCTTATGGAATCTAGTCAAAATGCTGCTTTCCAAAGTAATTTACTGTATTATTTTCCTAGGGCTGCCATAACAAAGTGTCAAAGCTGAATAGCTTAAAACAACAGAAATATATTGTCTCACAGTTTAGGGGGCTATATACCTGAAGTCAAGGTAACTAAGGGGCCATATTCTCTCTGATGGCTTTAGAGAGATAATCCTTGCCTGCCTATTTTAGCTTATAGTGTTTGCCAGCAATTCTTCCTCTTCTTTTACTAGTGGATACATCATTTTGTTCAGTATGCTCCTCTTCTGTCTGTGTGGCTTCAAATTGTCTTCCCTCTGTATGAGTCTGTCTCTATGTCCAAATTTCCCTTTTTGATGAGGGCACCAATCATTGGGTTAGGCTCCACTCTGGTGCCCTCGTTTTTGCTTCATTGGATCTGTAAAACTCCTATTTCCTAATAATGATCACATTCACAGGTACTGGAGATTAGCACTTCAACATATCTTTTTTAGAGGCCACAATTCAACTTCTTAGTATGGCAATATTCAGATCAAATCAGATCAGTCCCTCAGTCGTGTCCAACGATCTTCACGACCCAGATAATCACGATGGTGTGATCACTGACCTAGAGCCAGACATCCTAGAATGTGAAGTCAAGTGGGCCTTAGAAAGCATCACTACGAACAAAGCTAGTGGAGGTGATGGAATTCCAGTTGAGCTATTCCAAATCCTGAAAGATGATGCTGTGAAAGTGCTGCACTCAATATGCCAGCAAATTTGGAAAACTCAGCAGTGGCCACAGGACTGGAAAAGGTCAGTTTTCATTCCAATCCCAAAGAAAGGCAATGCCAAAGAATGCTCAAATTAATGCACAATTGTACTCATCTCACACGTTAGTAAAGTAATGCTCAAAATTCTCCAAGCCAGGCTTTAGCAATATGAGAACCGTGAACTTCCTGATGTTCAAGCTGGTTTTAGAAAAGGCAGAGGAACCAGAGATCAAATTGTCAACATCCACTGGATCATGGAAAAAGCAAGAGAGTTCCAGAAAAACATCTATTTCTGCTTTATTGACTATGCCAAAGCCTTTGACTGTGTGGATCACAAGAAACTGTGGAAAATTCTGAAAGAGATGGGAATACCAGAACACCTGATCTGCCTCTTGAGAAATTTGTTTGCAGGTCAGGAAGCAACAGTTAGAACTGGACATGGAACAACAGACTGGTTCCAAATAGGAAAAGAAGTATGTCAAGGCTGTATATTGTCACCCTGTTTATTTAACTTATATGCAGAGTACATCATGAGAAACGCTGGACTGGAAGAAACACAAGCTGGAATCGAAATTGCCGGGAGAAATATCAATAACCTCAGATATGCAGATGACACCACCCTTACGGCAGAAAGTGAAGAGGAACTAAAAAGCCTCTTGATGAAAGTGAAAGTGGAGAGTGAAAAAGTTGGCTTAAAGCTCACCATTCAGAAAACGAAGATCATGGCATCCGGTCCCATCACTTCATA
>NW_011494835.1:9560166-9573785 GCF_000754665.1 Bison bison bison | reverse complement strand
CATGTATGGATGTGAGAGTTGGACTGTGAAGAAGGCTGAGCACCGAAGAATTGATGCTTTTGAACTGTGGTGTTGTAGAAGATTCTTGAGAGTCCCTTGGACTGCAAGGAGATCCAACCAGTCCATTCTAAAGGAGATCAGCCCTGGGATTTCTTTGGAGGGAATTATGCTAAAGCTGAAACTCCAGTACTTTGGCCACCTCATGCGAGGAGTTGACTCATTGGAAAAGACTCTGATGCTGGGAGGGATTGGGGGCAGGAGGAGAAGGGGACCACAGAGGATGAGATGGCTGGATGGCATCACTGACTCGATGGACGTGAGTCTCAGTGAACTCCGGGAGTTGTTGATGGACAGGGAGGCCTGGCGTGCTGCTATTCATGGGGTGGCAATATTATTCATGTATTATACAGTTAGATTCATTTGTTACAGTTTACATTCTATTTTGGATTCTGTGAAAAATTGTTAGTTGCTCAGTCGCGTCCAACTCTTTGTGACCCCATGGACTGTAGCTCACCAGACTCTTTTGTCCATGGGATTCCCCAGGCAAGAATACTGGAATCTGTCGCCATTCCCTTCTCCTAGGAATCTTCCAGACACAAGATTTGAATTGGGTCTCCTGCATTACAGGCTGATTCTTTACCATCTGAGCCACCAGGGGATACCAGGGAAACCCTTTTTTTTTATTCTACTTATATCCAAGTGATATTTTAAATTTTCATGTATTAACACAATAGACATTCTTATTTATGATGTTCATTTGTGTGCATTATGACAAATGCGTAAAGGCATACATCCACTCCCACAGTGCAGGCAGATTCTTTACTGACTGAGTTATGAGGGAAGCCCGTTTTCCAGAGAAAGCACTTATGAATTCATGCTAAAAAAGGCCTGATTCTGTCTGTACCCACGTAGTTCCTGGAGTCTTGCAGAGATGAATGTGTAAGGGTCACAGACACAATATATAGCACTTACTTTATTTCCAATTTTTCAGAATTATAATCCCACTCTCAACAGTACCAGGTATGCTCCCATAGCAGAGACTTTCAGCATAATTCTCTGTAGACAGTGAACATTGTTATAAGTTAACTCATCCCCCCTCAAAGTCCAGATGTTGAAGTCCTAACACCCAATACCTCCAAGTGTGACCTTATTTGGAGACAGGATCTTTAGAGAAGTAGTCAAGTTTAAATGAAGTCATTAGGTTGTGCCCTAATTCACTGTGACTGACCTTATAAAGGCAGGATATTTGGATACAGAGATGTTCACACAGAAAGACAATGTGAAGACACAGGGAGAATACCCATGCAGATAAAGGCAGAGATTGGGAAGATATATCTACACAAGAAGGGACACTGATGACTATCAGTAAACCACCTGAAGTTAGGAGAGATCCTTCCTCAATAGCCTTCAGAAAGAACAGACCCTGTACACCCCGATTTTGAACTTCTAACCTCCAGAAGTATGAGACTGTATTTCAATTGTTAAAGCCACTTTAAGTATGATATTTTTCATGACAAAACAAATGCAGCATCTGAAAGTGACTAGCATTATAGTGGTTATTCATCATACTAGTGCCTCAGCAACACTCTCAAGTGAACCCCAAAATTAGATAAACATATGTAGTGTTTTCATGTAAATAGAGGAACACAGTAGTATATTAAGTGTCATAGTGAAAGTTTCATAGCAATTTTGAGGAGCAGAATTCCAAAATGGGTTCTAGTTTCCCAGAGAACAGTAATCTTAGACCAAGGGAACTGGGATATGTGGAAGGGACCTTAGCACAGGATTCATAATACACGAATTCAGCTGTTCATCCAGTTGACAAGAAGGACCCTTGGCCATGAAGAATGAATAATTTTTGGTATTGGAATTAAGGTCAACTAAGTCATTCATCATTTATTGAGTATCCATCATTTGTTTGAGCATTTTGCTAGGTTCAGAGGGCACACAAATAAACGACTCCTGGTTTTCCTATTCAAGACCTAACAGTATATTTGGAAGGAAGTCATAAAAATGTCATAAAAATATCTGTCATCTGATTATGAAGTAAAAACAATTGGAAATAAGATAATTACAGATACAGTGAGAATTGAGATGCAGCAGGAAACCATATATGGGCCCTCTTTCTATTGTCAACATGAATTTGTGCTGAGTATTTGAATACTTTCTGGAGGTCTTTATATCTTTTTTTGGATAGAGCACCTTTGCTGTTTGGGCTAAATTGTTGTCATTAGAATGGAATAAAGTCTGAAATGAGTAGTTCATTACAATATCCCTTCTCCAAATTTGCTATGTGCCTGACACCTAAGGCACACGTGTTGTTGGTGGGTGATTTATTTGTTCCTGTTCTCTAGCAGCATTTTTATTGTAAATGCAAGCATTATTTATGCAGGTCAAGTTGAAATTATAATAACATTGCTTGATTAGCATCCTTTCTTAAGAATTCTACAAAAATTGATACATTCCACAGCTGAACTTAAAAAGAAAACTCTTCCTATGGCAGTCACCAGTAAGTACAGATTGGCTGCATTTAACTCATAAGTATATAGCAGTATTTGTCATGTTATATTATGGCTGGTTGTTTCTCATTATTTTTAAATGTACTACAAGGTGAAAATAATGGTGTTAGTTGCTTAGTAATGTCTGACTCTTTGCAGCCCATGAACTGTGACAGGCTCCTCTGTCCATGGAATTCTCCAGGCAAGAATACTGGAATGGGTAGTCATTCCCTTCTCTAAGGGATCTTCCCCATCAAGGGAATGAATATGGGTCTCCCATGTTGCAGGCAGATTTTTACCATCTGAGTCACCAGGGAAGCTCCAGTACTTGATAAGGGGAAGCAACTTACTTTTACACTTACAAATATGGTGTTTCTTTGAGAGCCCAATCAATATATTGCTTTGTATAGAGGACCCACATGATGAAGTGCATCCTTCTGTTGTTGGGCAAACTAATATAACCATCCAGTGTTTCCTGAGGAATGGTTGCAGCTTAGAGGGGACAGAGTCAATGAAAAGATCTTTTAACTGTTTCTTAAACTTCCCCCAAACTCACTAGATTATAGATTCATCTTGACACTTTTCAAAAGTACCTGATGCCGTGTATGCTTTCCCTTTGGGGGATTCAGCATGTATTTTGCTTCTCAGAATCTTCCTGACATGGGGTTCAATTATCTTGCTTCTATTTAATAAGTTATCATTTTCCAACTTCCAGATGTATTCTGAAATTTCTATTTAGCTTTTGAATTTATGACCAGCAGATAAAAAATCATGCTTTCTATTATTTTCGTGGAGTTTGAGGAGGAAGTGAAAGCTGATGCATGAGTTCAAGCTACCATGTTTAACTAGAAGGCTACCTTTTCTCCCCTCTAAACAGATGGTTGAAGCTTTTTCAAATTCTTTATCATAGGAAGGAAAAATTACAGTGGAAAGAACTTACGAATCAGAGATAAATATGGGCCTAAGTTATGACTTCATGTGATTCCAGCTTTAAAGTGGATGACAAATATGAAAAGAGGAAGCCAAATGCAGGGAAACAATTTCAGAATTGAAAATTTTCAGTTATTGCAGTAACTCATGTAAGACAAATTGAGGACTCTGGTAAGTGTTGTAAGAGTGAGTTCAAGAGAAATAAAAAAGAAAATTCAGAAATACATAGGAGGTAAAATATTTGTAGAAGAGTTATTGAAGGGGGATATAGGGAGTCAAGTGTGGCTTCATTGTTTCTGCTTTAGGAAATTGGGAGGATGGTAATGTCATCCTCTGGGAGAGGAAACAAAAAGAAGAGATATTTTAGGGAAGCTTCTGAGTTCAGTTGAGTCTGTTTTCTTCCTGTATTGAATACTAAGTTATCCGTATTTGCAGATGTCTATGTACTTGAATAGGGAAAAATGGAGAGAGTGATATTCTAAAGATAAGTATTTGAGAGCTTTTAGTATGGAGATCAACATTTGAAGCCATGAGTGTAGATTTATTACCCAGAAAGATAAGAAGTTGAGAAGAAAGGTAAGGAGAGAATTTCAGGGTCTACTGTCATTCAAAGTACAGAGTTGTACTCAAAGTACAGAGCTGTCTCTCTTCTTTGTGTCCGGCTTCCATACTGAGCAACTTGGATTAGCCTGTGAAGAATAACTGATTTGTCCATAAGCATCACTGAGGAGATCACAGTTTTCACTTTTAGCAAGGATCCTGCATAGAATAATGCTCAAATTTCTTCAGTTCAGTTCAGTTCAGTCACTCAGTCATGTCCAACTCCTTGTGACCCCATTAATCGCAGCACACCAGGCCTCCCTGTCCATCATCAACTCCCAGAGTTGACTCAGACTCACGTCCATCGAGTCAGTGATGCCATCCAGCCATCTCATCCTCTGTCATCCCCTTCTCCTCCTGCCCTCAATCCCTCCCAGCATCAGAGTCTTTTCCAATGAGTCAACACTTCGCATGAGGTGACCAAAGTACTGAAGTTTCAGCTTTAGCATCATTCCTTCCAAAGAAATCCCAGGGCTGATCTCCCTCAGAATGCACAGGTTGGATCTCCCTGCAGTCCAAGGGACTCTCAAGAGTCTTCTCCAACATCACAGTTCAAAAGCTTCAATTCTTCAGTGCTCAGCCTTCTTCACAGTCCAACTCTCACATCCATACATGACCAGTGGAAAAACCATAACCTTGACTAGACGGACCTTTGTTGGCAAAGTAATGTCTCTGCTTTTCTTTTTTTTTTTTCTTTTTTCTAAAAATTTTATTTTATTTTTAAACTTTACATAATTGTATTAGTTTTGCCAAATATCAAAATGAATCTGCCACAGGTATATATGTGTTCCCCATCCTGAACCCTCCTCCCTCCTCCCTCCCCATACCATCCCTCTGGGTCGTCCCAGTGCACTAGCCCCAAGCATCCAGTATCGTGCATAGAACCTGGACTGGCATCTCGTTCCATACATGGTATTTTACATGTTTCAATTCCATTCTCCCAAATCTTCCCACCCTCTCCCTCTCCCACAGAGTCCATAAGACTGTTCTATACATCAGTGTCTCTTGTGCTGTCTCGTACACAGGGTTATTGTTACCATCTTTCTAAATTCCATATATATGCGTTAGTATACTGTATTGGTGTTTTTCCTTCTGGCTTACTTCACTCTGTATAATAGGCTCCAGTGTCATCCACCTCATTAGAACTGATTCAAATGTATTCTTTTTAATGGCTGAGTAATACTCCATTGTGTATATGTACCACAGCTTTCTTATCCATTCATCTGCTGATGGACATCTAGGTTGCTTTTCAATATACTATCTAGGTTGGTCATAACCTTTCTTCCAAGGAGTAAGCGTCTTTTAATTTCATGGCTGCAATCACCATCTGCAGTGATTTTGGAGCCCAAAAAAATAAAGTCTGACACTGTTTCCACTGTTTCCCCATCTATTTCCCATGAAGTGATGGGACCAGATGCCATGATCTTCGTTTTCTGAATGTTGATCTTTAAGCCAACTTTTTCACTCTCCACTTTCACTTTCATCAAGAGGCTCTTTAGTTCCTCTTCACTTTCTGCCATAAGGGTGGTATCATCTGCCTATTTGAGGTTATTGATAGTTCTCCCAGCAATCTTGATTCCAGCTTGTGCTTCTTCCAGCCCAGCATTTCTCATGATGTTCTCTGCATATAAGTTAAATTAGCAGGGTGACAATATATAGCATTGACGTACTCCTTTTCCTATTTGGAACCAGTCTATTGTTCCATGTTCAGTTCTAACTGTTGCTTCCTGACCTGCATATAGGTTTCTCAAGAGGCAAGTCAGGTGGTCTGGTATTCCCATCTCTTTCAGAATTTTCCACAGTTTATTGTGATCCGCACAGTCAAAGGCTTTGGCATAGTCAATAAAGCAGAAATAGATGTTTTTCTGAAACTCTCTTGCTTTTTCGATGATCCAGTGGATGTTGACAATTTGATCTCTGGTTCCTCTGCCTTTTCTAAAACCAGCTTGAACATATGAGAGTTCACAGTTCACGTATTGCTGAAGCCTGGCTTGGAGAATTTTGAGCATTACTTTACTAGCGTTTGAGATGAGTACAATTGTGCAGTAGTTCAAGCATTCTTTGGCATTGCCTTTCTTTGGGATTGGAATGAAAACTGACCTTTTCCAGTCCTGTAGCCACTGCTGAGTTTTCCAAACTTGCTGGCATATTGAGTGCAGCACTTTCACAGCATCATCTTTCAGGATTTGAAATAGCTCAACTGGAATTCTATCACCTCCACTAGCTTTGTTTGTAGTGATGCTTCCTAAGACCCACTTGACTTCACATTCCAGGATGTCTGGCTCTAGGTGAGTGGTCACACCATCGTGATTATCTGGGTTGTGAAGATCTTTTTTATACAGTTCTTCTGTGTATTCCTGCCACCTCTTCTTAATATCTTCTGCTTCTGTTAGGTCCATACCATTTCTGTCCTTTATTGAACGCATCTTTGTGTGAGATGTTCCCTTGGTATCTCTAATATTCTTGAAGAGATTCCAGTCTTTCCCATTCTGTTGTTTTCCTCTATTTCTTTGCATTTATCGCTGAGGAAGGCTTTCTTATCTCTTTTTGGTATTCTTTGGAACTCTGCATTCAGATGCTTATATATTTCCCTTTCTCCTTTGCTTTTCGCTTCCCTTTTTTCACAGCTATTTGTAAGCCCTCCCCAGACAGCCATTTTGCTTTTTTTGCATTTCTTTTCCGTGGGGATGTTCTTGATCCCTGTTCCCTGTACAATGTCACAAACCTCCATCCATAGTTCATCAGGCACTCTGTCTATCAGATCTAGTCCCTTAAATCTATTTCTCACTTCCACTGTATAATCATAAGGGATTTGATTTAGATCATGGCTGAATAGTCTAGTGGTTTTCCCTACTTTCTTCAATTTCAGTCTGAATTTGGCAATAAGGAGTTCATAATCTGAGCCACAGTCAGTTCCTGGTCTTGTTTTTGTTGACTGTGTAGAGGTTCTCCATCTTTGGCTGCAAAGAATATAATCAATCTGATTTTGATGTTGATCATCTGGTGATGTCCATGTGTAGAGTCTTCTCTTGTGTTGTTGGAAGAGGGGGTTTGCTATGACCAGTGCATTTTCTTGGGAAAACTCTATTAGCCTTTGCCCTGCTTCATTCTGTATTCCAAGGGCAAATTTGCCTGTTACTCCAGGTGTTTCTTGACTTCCTACTTTTGCGTTCCAGTCCCCTATAATGAAAAGGACATCTTTTTGGGGTGTTAGTTCTAAAAGGTCTTGTAGGTCTTCATAGAACCATTCAACTTCAGTTTCTTCAGCATTACTGGTTGGGACATAGACTTGGATTACTGTGATATTGAATGGTTTGCCTTGGATACGAACAGAGATCATTCTGTCGTTTTTGAGATTGCATCCAAGTACTGCATTTCGGACTCTTTTGTTGACCATCATGGCTACTCCATTTCTTCTAAGGGATTCCTGTCCGCAGTAGTAGATATAATGGTCATCTGAGTTAAATTCACCCATTCCAGTCCATTTTAGTTCGCTGATTCCTAGAATGTCGGCATTCATTCTTGCCATCTCTTGTTTGACCACTTTCAATTTGCCTTGATTCATGGACCTGACATTCCATGTTCCTATACAATATTGCACTTTACGGCATCGGACCTTGCTCCTGTCACCAGTCACATCTACAACTGGGTATTGTTTTTGCTTCAAATTTCTTACTTCAGATTAAAAAAAACCAAAGTAGCAACATTTAACATGTTAAAGTTCCCACTAACCTATTTTCACATTTTCTCAACATTTAACTGTTGCAAGAAAAATGTTCATTGCAAAAAAATTAGAGAAAAGCAAAAAAATTGTAAGAAAATAAACTATAATTTATAATCCCATAACCTAGAGTGAAAGCTTTTAATCTTTTGCTGTATTTCCTTTGGGCTTTCATATCTTAGATTGATACACTAAATAAAATTGTGTTATATTCTATAGGCAGTATTATACCCTTACTTTATCACTTAACATTACATATTGTAGATTTTCTCAGAATTATCTTTATTACTTTTTTAGAAGAAAATATGCAATGGATTTAATAACTATTCTGATGTAACTGGGGAAAAAAGCACTTTTGGATTGAAGCCCTAGTTTTCCATAATTTGTCACATTCTTGAAATTTAAGCTACTTGGATAACACTTACACATTTACAACATTTTCTCTTGGCCAATGTTTATCTCACCTCATGTTTTCACTTTTAAAAGTAAGAAGATTCCCATTTGTCTGCATTGTTTATAAGGCACCCACTGAATGCTAACAAATATACTGACTAAATGTTATAGTCATGAATAATAGAGCTATGGACTAATAGCTGCTTTTGACTAACATTCTTATAATTCTTTATAAGCTCTGGTACTGATCCTTGCACACATTTGAGAGTTCATTGCTCACCTTTGAGAGGTACATTAACTCTTTCAAGTCCCAGGGGCACCATTTAGTAAATGACTTCTTTAGTGCTCTAAATGTACCTTAGTGCTCTAAGAAAGAGACACATTAATCTTGAGAACATCCCTTGAGTACATAGGTCAGGAAATGGAATTTTCTTGATTTTCTCAGCTCAAAACATTATAAAGTTTACATAATTCCACCAACAATTCTCACTGGATTCTATTTACCTAAATTTGTAAATATCACCTAAATTGAAGGCCTAAAAAGATTTACACAAAATACTTTTTATGTTTAATTCCTAGAATAACTAGAAAAAGAATCCCTAATTCATAAATCTAATTGCATTACCAGAATCATTCCAAGTGACTTACTACAGAAACAACTTCCTTAAGTAATTCAAGGAAATGATGATATAAAATGATATGAAAACTTGAAGGCAACCATCAGCTTTATACAGTTGGAATTTGTTGATTACTGGACAAAAGAATGTTCAATGACATAACCCAAAATGAAAAATAAAATTGCTTAGTTTCACGAGTTCAGTTTATATGATATAAGGCAATTTCATATGCCAAAGTGAAACTTAAGGAAATTTCATAAGGTAAAGTAAAGTATAATTAGTATGAGAAATTTACAGTCTGCTATATTTAAAACTGTGAGTTGTTTTCCTTTAAATTTTCCTGTTACCGAATTTGTCACAGTGCAAAGATATTATATCTCTTAGATTTAGGTTACTACTTTTTAATTCTTATTTTGACTTTGAACATGTACATAATAGGAAAAAATTCAAGAAGTCTTATGCTTTTTCTTATCAATATTGTTTACTTTTAAAGTTAGTCACATTCTGTTTGAGGGAGTTTAACATTCCCAAATATTGCAGTTCTAGGAGGAATGAAAACACAGGTCTTTAACAAATGCCTTCTTTGGAATGAGAAAGTATATACAAAATTTTAGCCTAATTACAGGTGTATAATTAAGGCTCAGGAGAATCTCAGGGACCGGTGGGTTGCCGTCTATGGGGTCACACAGAGTCGGACACGACTGAAGCGACTTAGCAGCAGCAGCAATGTTAGCTAAAGTTTTTGAAAGTTAAAAAAAATGGAATGTATTTCAGTTGTTTGACTCTAAAGATTTCTGAAAATATTTATAGTTATGCATAAGTTTAATTTTTTTCTGAATTTAAGAGAGCTCATGAAGCACATTAAGCTCTCTCAGTAGCATGCCTTAAGAGAGAGAAAATGCAAACAAGAGTAGTGCTAAGCCCTGAAAATCCAACCTTGCTGTGAGGATTGCTCCTGAAGAAGGGATGGGGAAGTGGTCTTCAGGTTCAATTGCAATGTGCAAAGAAGCAGATAAAATTCAAGCCAACCCAGGGTTAGTGCTCAGAGTCTGATGGGAGAGAAATCGCATAGACATTGAAGAAGTCTCCGTATAATTCCAAGGATTTACAAAGATGAGGCAGCAGGGAGGTTATAGACTATCTGACCATTCTGAAGAACCACTGCTCTCGATAAGAATTTAGAGGATCAGATCCAGCACCTGGTAACCAGGAATAGTTAGTAGTTAGCATCTCAAGAAAAAAAAAAAAAAAAATTAGGCTGGAGAGTTCTTCATATCTTTTGCCGAAAACTTAGAATGCAATGAAGATATTGATGCCCATTCAGAGAAACCAGTAAAATGTATTATATGAAGTAAGATTTCACTCAGTGGGCACGGAAATTCCAGAAGATGAAGATTATAAAACTAGTTCCAGTGCCAATGGGTATGCGATTAGTATGGCTCTTGCTCATCTGCAGATAGCAGTGCCTTAGTTACATGAATTGAGACTTCAAAAAATCAGCCTAGGGAGTATTTTACTTAGATGATTGTGTCCAAAACTCTCTTCTTTGATATAGTATTCTTAATACTACCTTGTAACAATAAATGTACTATGTGGTAGCTTTTCTAAATATATTATTTTAATTCTTATGATTACCACACCATACTATGATTATCCCCATTACCCAGGGAAAAATCTGAGTTTCAGAAATATGTAGACTTCAGTATCTCATTGAATAGGGATAACTCATCAGTGTGTCTAGCTTCAAAGTGTTTCTACCACACTATTTTTTTATAGCAGGGTTTTGTAATAATTAGGAATTTGATGTTGTGCAAACTGTAAAGGAATTTTATTAGCTTATTTGCTTGAAATAACCAGAGATAAGGCAGACCTGGCTCATTATAGGATTGATCGCTTCTGTTCTGTGGATCAGCCCCTTGCTTCAACAAACCCCCTCCGCTGCAGTAGGGCCACATGTCACATCTGAGTACCACACCATCAGGGGGAAAAAGCCCCCAACCAGAGAGTAACTGTTGTGCACTTCATTCTGGTTGAACCTACTTAGCGCAAGTTCCCTGGACAGTCATTGAGGTGGGGATGTGTGATTTACACTGAATGGTAGAGTTTCTTTTCTGCTGTCAGTGATGTGATCAACTCACTGGAACTAAATGACTGCTTCCTGGTGGCAAAGAAAAGGAATGGATGCTTTGCAGAGATAGAAGGGGAACTAGTAATTTCCACTACCATTTTTAGTAAGCATGGAGTGAATATATAGAAAAAAAGTTATATTTTTAAACCTTTCTGTCAGGTAAGTATTTTTATTCTAGTAAGTGCTTTTTACACTTAAGTAGCTAATTATATCCCTATTATTTATGAAGCATTCATGTGCCATAAATAAATGAACAAATGCATAAATTAGCATAATGGCAATGGCTAAAAGATTGCAGTTTTATTTCATAAAATTTGAGAGAGGCAAACATTCTAAATTACTATACTGAAAAAATAACAAATGTTGAAAACACTATAGATATAGGAAGAGTGGTGATGTATACCTGAAAAAGCAGTTTGAAGATAACTGGATAAGCTAAAAATAAATGAACATTGTTTTCATGAGTTAGTGGAATGAGCTTTGTGGTTAGTGTGCTGGTTACTGATCTTACAAAAGGATGATCACCTTAATATAGTCATCCCTGAGGATGCTAAATCAGGATAGAGCCGCTCACAGCAGGCAGCACTAATAAATAAGCAATAAAATAAATTTGAAGGCATAAGAAGAAAGAACAAAATGTTATTATGGATGCTTTCTCCATTTTCAAAATACAGGTAACATTCCTAGGGAAGTACAAGGAAACCATGAAGCAGTCACATGTGAACAGCAAATAGAGTAATATGACAGTGAAATACTGTTCAATACAAGAAGAGAATGGGCTGAAATAAACGATTTTCCTTGGCCTAATGCTACCTGACAGAACAGAAGCGCAAGCTCCCTGAAGAGCCACCTTTTCTCCTTGTCTTGTAAAACTTGCTATATCTTAATACAGTTCCAGGCACAAATAGGCTGATCTCAATAAATATGTGTGGGACTCATAAAGAGTGTAGTGATAAGCACTAGTGAGAGCAATATTAAAAACAGCCACCATCTTCAGAGATTCCTTAGTGATTAGGATATTTATCCTTAAGGTGCACATTGCATTCAAATATTCTCTCTCCTCATCCTAAAGGAGTTCTCCGTGCCTCGCCATCAGCATATCTTTTGTTACTTCATAAATAAGATAGCGCTGCCATTGGGGAAAATGCCGAGCCACTTCCTCTTCCTGTTCCCATCTACACATAACAATACTCACGTTCCCTGCTCCTGAGGGTCACACTGCCACCTGTACACTTTGCCCTATCTTGGGTTGCCTCATCAATGTTCTCTAGCCTTTTCCAGATATTTTGGCTGCATTTCTCTTTTGCCCCTCATTTATAGAAATATACTCAGTTTGTTTCCTTCCATATTTTTTTTTTTTAATGAGCAGCTGTACTTTTTCTGAACATTCACATCCTTCAAGTTGAGACTCTGTCTCCTTCCTTCTCTTAGTGACCATAATAATCACTTTTAATTATTTAAAAGGTACTGCCCTCACTTGCTTTCCTAATTTCCCCAGTTCCCCACCACCTAAGTCAATTGCAATTTGACTTCCATTTCCACAATTTTAATAAAATTAGTCTCACAGACATTACAAGAGATCCTTATTTCCAAATCCCACTGGACTATTTCCAAACTCTTTGATATGTCTAAAGCTTTTCTTTGTATTGTCAACCACCAAATCATTTTCTTTAATGTTCTTTTATTCTCTTGCTTTTCCTTTTCCTTTAGATTTGTGTGCACACAGAGAGATTAAGGCTTCTCTTCATTTATGATGTTTCATAGTAAGACCAGCTTACTTTCAGCAGTTGTGCTAGCCAAGCTGTATGTGTGTGTGTGTGTGTGAAAGTTGCTCAGCCATGTCCAACTCTGCAACCCCATGAACTGTAGCCTGCCAGGCTCCTCTGTCCATGGAATTCTCCAGGCAAGAATACTGGAGTGCGTAGTATTTCCCTATTCCAGTTGATCTTCCCAACCCAGGGATTGAACCCAGGTTTCCCACCTTAAGGCATATTCTTTACCTTCTGAGGCACCAGAGAAGCCCCAGAATACTGGAGTGGGTACCCTATCCCTGGTCCAGGGGATCTTCCTGACCCAGGAATCTAACTGGGGTCTCCTGCTTTGCAGGCGAATTCTTTACCAGCTGAGCAACCTGGAGGCTGTACTCACTGTCAACAGCCTGAAACTCTTGATAAACTGCCCTTGGTAATAGCTTCTTTTCTGATGGATATTTCATTTTCTAAAAATTCCTTCAATATAAATTTTACAAAAATTCTTCTCATACAGTGCTACATGCCTTAATTTCATCTATTTGCTAATGTAGCTCATTCTTTCACATGGATTGACATTCTTTTCTTTATCTTCCTAAAAAATGCTAATCCCTCCTCATTACTCACCATTTCTTTCTCTCTCTCTTTCTTCTTGCTGCTGCTGCTGCTGCTAAGTTGCTTCAGTCCTGTCTGACTCTGTGCAACCCCATAGACCGCAGCCCACCAGGCTCCGCCATCCCTGGGATTCTCCAGGCAAGAACACTGAAGTGGGTTGCCATTTCCTTCTCCAATGCTTGAAAGTGAAAAGTGAAAGTGAAGTGACTCAGTCATGTCCCACCAGGCTCCTCCGCCCATGGGATTTTCCAGGCAAGAGTACTGGAGTGGGGTGCCATTGCCTTCTCCTCTCTTTCTTCTTAATTGAAGACTTTTTCAGGCCTCATGGATCATTGCAATGAGTGTTTGTTTTTTTTTTTTTTTGTATAT
>NW_011494835.1:9553165-9560066 GCF_000754665.1 Bison bison bison | reverse complement strand
TTTTTAGTATATATTTATTTGGCTGAGTTGGGTTTTAGTTGCATCATGCAGGATTTTTCTTTGTCACACATGGACTCTCTAAGTTGTGGCACACAGGCTTCAGTAGTTGCAGCACTCAGACTTTTAGCTGCTCTGTGGCATGTGAGATCTTAGTTGCCTGTTCAGTTAGTTCAGTCCAGTCACTTGTTCGTGTCCAACTCTTTGCAACCCCATGAATCGCACCACACCAGGCCTCCCTGTCCATCACCAACTCCCGGAGTTTACACAAATCCATGTCCATCGAGTCAGTGATGCCATCCAACCATCTCTTCCTTTGTCGTCCCCTTCTCCTCCTGCCCTCAATCTTTCCCAGCATCAGGGTCTTTTCAAATGAGTCAGCTCTTCGCATGAGGTGGCCAAAGTACTGGAGTTTCAGCTTCAACATCAGTCCTTCCAATGAACACTCAGGACTGATCTTTAGGATAGATTGGTTGGATCTCCTTGCAGTCCAAGGGACTCTCAAAAGTCTTCTCCAACAGCACAGTTCAAAAGCATTAATTCTTCAGTGCTCAGCTTTCTTTATAGTTCAACTCTCACACCCATGCATGACTACTGGAAAAACGATAGCTTTGACTAGACAGACTTTTCTTGGTAAAGTCATGTCTCAGCTTTTTAATATGCTGTCTAGGTTGAACAAGGAGCAAGCATCTTTTAATTTCATGGCTACAGTCACTATCTGTAGTGATTTTGGAGCCCAAGAAAATAGTCTGTCAGTGTTTCCACTGTTTCCCCATCTTTTTGCCATGAAGTGATGGGACCTGATGCCATGATCTTAGTTTTCTGAATGTTGAGTTTTAAGCCAGCTCTTTCACTCTCCTCTTTCACTTTCATCAAGAGGCTCTTTAGTTCTCTGCTTTCAGCCATAAGGGTTGTGTCATCGGCATACCTGAGGTTATTGACATTTCTCCCAGAAATCTTGATTCCAGCTTGTGCTTCCTCCAGCCCAGCATTTCTCATGATGTACTCTGCATAGAAGTTAAATAAGCAGGGTGACAATATACAGCCTTGACATACTCCTTTTCCTATTTAGAACCAGTCTGTTGTTCCATGTCCCATTCTAAATGTTACTTCCTGACCTGCATACAGATTTCTCAAGATGCAGGTCAGGTGGTCACATATTCCCATCTCTTTCAAAATTTTTCACAATTTGTTGTGGTCCACATATTCAAATTGGAGAAGGAAATGGCAACCCACTCCAGTATGCTTGCCTGGAGAATCCCAGGGACAGGACGTGGTGGGCCACCGTCTCTGGGGTTGCACAGAGTCAAACACAACTGACATGACTTAGCAGCAACATGGTCAAAGGCTTTGGTATAGTCAATAAAGCAGAAGAAGATATTTTTCTGGAACTCTCTTGCTTTTTTGATGATCCAGCAGATGTTGCCAATTTGATCTCTGGCTTCTCTGCCTTTTCTAAAACCAACATGAACATCTGGAAGTTCACAGTTCATGTATTACTGAAGCCTGGCTTGGAGATTTTGAGTATTACTTTACTAGCGTGTGAGATGAGTGCAATTGTGCATTAGTTTGAGCATTCTTTGGCTTTGCCTTTCTTTGGGATTGGAATGAAAACTGACCTTTTCCAGTCCTGTAGCCACTGCTGAGTTCTCCAAATGTGCTGGCATATTGAGGGCAGCACTTGCATAGCATCATCTTTTAGGATTTGAAATAGCTCAACTGGAATTCTATCACCTCCACTAGCTTTGTTTGTAGTGATGCTTCCTGAGGCCCACTTGACTTCACATTCTAGGATGTCTGGCTCTGGATGTGATCACACCATTGTGATTATCTGGGTCGTGAAGATCTTTTTTATACCGTTCTTCTGTGTATTCTTGCCACCTCTTCTTAATATCTTCTGCTTCTGTTCAGTCTATACCAATTCTGTCCTTTATTAAGCCCATCTTTGTATGAAATGTTCCCTTGGTATCTCTAATTTTCTTGAAAAGACCTCTAGTCTTTCCCATTCTGTTGTTTTCTTTGCACTGATCACTGAGGAAAGCTTTCTTATCTCTCCTTGCTATTCTTTGGAACTCTGCATTCAAATGAGTATATCTTGCCTTTTCTCCTTTGCTTTTCACTTTCCTTCTTTTCACAGCTATTTGTAAGGCCTCCTCAGACAGCCATTTTGTTTTTTTGCATTTCTTTTTCTTGGGGATGGTCTTGTTCCCTGTCTCCTATACAATGTCACCAACCTCTGTCCATAGTTCATCAGGCACTCTGTCTATTAGATCTAGTCCCTTAAATCTGTTTCTCACTTCCCCTGTATAATCATAAGGGATTTGATTTAGATCATGGCTGAATAGTCTAGTGGTTTTCCCTACTTTCTTCAATTTACATCTGAATTTGGCAATAAGGAGTTCATGATCTGTGGCACAGTCAGCTCCCAGTCTTGTTTTTGCTGAGTGTACAGAGCTTCTCCCTCTTTGGCTGCAAAGAATATAATCAGTCTGATTTCCGTGTTGGCCATCTGGTGATATCCATGTGTAGAGTCTTCTCTTGTGTTGTTGGAAGAGGGTGTTTGCTATCACCAGTGCATTCTCTTGGCAAAGCTCTTAGCCTTTGCCCTGTTTCATTCTGTATTCCAAGGCCAAATGTGCCTGTTACTCCAGGTGTTTCTTGACTTCCTACTTTCACATGCCAGTCCCCTATAATGAAAAGGACATCTTTTTTGGGTGTTCTAAAAGGTCTTGACCAGGTATCAAAACCGTGTCTCTTGCATTGCAAGGTGGATTCTTCCTTGGGTCACCAAGTCCCTGCAATGACTTCTTATCTTCCTGGCACCCAGTCCTCCAGTATATCTTCTGCATTATTGTTTGGTTGTATGCCAAAAAATAACTCCAATATTACAGACTTTTTATTTGACCTCTACTGCATAGAGTAATGGTCTCCACATGGAGGTGTCCCTAAAGTGGACACAAAACAATGTACATGGCTTTAGGATCAGAACATCAGATGTGTTCTTCCATGAATAGAGCTACCCTGAGACATTTGTCTGTTAAATGGAAGAATGTAAGAATTCTCCTCTCAAAACATGTAGTCCAAATGTACAGTACTCATAATGCATTCTTATTTTATATATTCTCCAAGTTTTTACTGCAAATATATGTTTCAAAAAGTACAGCATTTAAATTGCAATCTGTTGTGTACTTTCTGCTATACTGCTCTGAATAAATATCTGAAACGCCTTGAGTGCTGAATGCCAGAGATGATTGAAATCCCTCTGAGCCATAAATTTAAAATGTGTTCTCTGTGATGGTGAAGATTTCGCATTATGCAAAAGATATAATTGGATACTCTATCCTGAAAGAAAGACAGGATAAATATTACAGAATTCCCTATACCTAGTCCTTCTCCTTTTAAAAGTAGAAATAAACTGCATCAGAGTATATTAAAGTAGAAAATAAAATATAAAATGATACAAGTCAACATCTATTTTGTTTTCTTTCTGATTCAAGTAGCCCCTAATTTAAACATACAGACTAGCAGATGAATTTTTGTTGTTGTTATTGTTAAATCCAGTCTAGCATCTCACTAAATGAATAAGAATTTCAGTCTGTTTAGTGAGGAATTATGTCCTTTTAAAATTTCAGAGTCTGCCAAACCTCAGGGACTCTGACCTTCTGCTACCTCTACCAAATTGAGGCAGAGTCATTTGTTGGTAGAGTTTTCCAAGCAGAGTATGCCAGAGGTGAGTAGACATTGCAATGCTCCTTAAAACCTCTAATTTTAGGGGCATGGAGTAAGTAAACAATTTCTCAAACATTTCCCAAGCAAACTAGAGATATACAAATATTTTAAGAATTTAACTTAGTCTTTAAAGATTTTTAATGGGGAGGAGGAAGCATATTTTATAAAGATAAGTCATTTTTAACCTAGGAATTATAACTTAATAGGTAGTCTAATCATCAAGAATTGATTAGATCTGATTTAATTACTACAGGTAATCACCTATAAGTAAAGTCCTAAAAAACATGTCTTGCCTAAGAGGAAATAAATCAGATGCAAGCATCAGCTCATCCTAGTCACTGGTAGGCAGCCAGCAAGAGTTAATAAATGCTAGGATGAGAATGTAAGTATAAACTGGTAATGGGGAGGCAGGCAAATGAAAGAGCAAGGGCCGCAACCTGAAGACTTTTTTTTAACCTCATAACTTTGCCTAGAATCAGCTCAATTGCCAGGTAAATAAAACTAAAGCTCTGTGGTGGTGCTGGTGGTGGTGGTGGTGGGTTGTTTTGTTTTGTTTTGTTTTCTGGGTCAGAAATAATGTTTAAAATCATCCATTTCTAGAAATACTGCCAGTCAAATGGAAAAATGACTGACATGTTTGTTCCATGGGCAGATGGTTTGGATGTTGATTTTTGTTAGTGTATGAGCTGTTTGGCTTGGGTGTCTACATACTGCTTTTTGTAGGTAACTAAAAATCTCTGCACCTGCCTAATCTCATATTTAACATTCAACAGTTGGTGGTGCTGGCAGGGATATCATTTTGAGATAAAAATCTCTATACTCATGTCATTTTGGGTGGACTATTATCAAAAAGCACGCAAATGGCAACCTGGATTAATTCAAACTTAAATTAAGGGTTCTGACTTTGGTTTTTGAGCCTGCTAAGACACTTAATCTGATACTCAGTACTTAGCTTCATAAAGACATCATAGTAACATGAATATATCATCAGATTAAGCACATAAGAAGCAACTGGCATTTACCATATTTTGATTATTATAATAACCTGCAAATGCAGAACCACTGTCCCTAAAATTTTGGGAGCTTTTCTCTCATCATATTAATCTTTCTAACTCAATAAGCTTGTGTTAGAAAGATAAAACTGTATATTTTAGTTTCTAAATCGGATCATAATCGGGCTATAAATTTTGTTAAGATCATATATTTAGAGGTCTGATTTCAAAGAAGCAAGCAAAAATGCCTTGTAAAAATATTATATTGGTTATAGCATTCTCCATGGATATGATAGAGTATTGATTAAAATGTGATAACCAATTTTTTAATTAAAGAAGGAATAAAAAGTCACCAATTAAAGGTCAATATGATTTTAATACAAACTTACACTGTATACTTTTAAATGTGTAATACTTACTCAGAAACTATAACATCTCTTTATGCTTTTTATTTTTTTGTCTTACCAGAGAATATTATTTATTTTAATTACAGCACATATTTCAGCTTTTAATAACTGCTGTGTTCTGGGTACTGTTCTGAAGGCTAGAGATGTAGCAGTCAAAAAGAAAATGTTCTGTTTTGGTAAAGTTTAGTCTAAACATGAAGTTTAAAAAACATCTATAGTTTCTGAATTAAGATTTTCTCAAGGGATATGCCCAGCAGTGGGATTGCTGGAGCATATGGTAGTTCTCTTTGTAGTTTTTTTAAAGGAACCTCAGTACTGTTCTCCATGGTGGCTCTAATAATTTAGAGACTCACTGGTAGAGAATAGACACGTGGGCACAGGGCAGGATGGCCAGGCGGACGCTGGCTGGGGGTGGGGGAGATGTCCTGGGAGACAGGGACTGACGGATGTGCACTGCCATGTGTGAAGCAGCTAGTGGGAACCAGCTGTGTAGTGCAAGGAGCTCAGCTCGGGGCCATGTGGTGACCTGGAGAGGATGGGTTGGTGGGGTGGTCCAAGAGGGAGGGGATAAATGTATACATATGGCTGATCCACTTCAGTCTACAGCAGAAACTAATACAACATTGTAAAGCAACCATACCCCAATTAAAACAAGCAAAGCCTATATGCTGTAGGACAGAGGCCACACTTTACCACAGCTGATTCTATAACATTAGCTCTATTGCCACACTAAACGTACTGAACTCCATTTTTTTTAAGAATTTTATTTTTAAAATATATTTTTAAATTATTGGCTATGAATGAAATTTATGATTCTAAAATTCCACATTGATCCACTACTTAATTACTGTCAAAGTAGAGGTGTTAATTAGCCCCACTAAAAACAACCTTATTATTTTTGTTAGATAAAAAGGCAACACTTATTTGACTTTAGACTCAAATTTTAGACTAATTTTGACTCATCTATTTACCTCTATATATGATTTGCCATCAATTTATTTTTCAGGACATGCTCTGAAATTACAAAGCTCAAGGTTAAATGGTCTGTAGAGGCTGAGCTGCATTTCATAATTGCTCTGAGTATTTAAATACACAAAGTATACATTTTTTTCAGGCTGAAATTATTGTGGTCAGATTCAAAGGGCCTTTTTATCTATAAGTTAAA
Source organism: Bison bison bison (assembly GCF_000754665.1). Classification (NCBI taxonomy): domain Eukaryota; kingdom Metazoa; phylum Chordata; class Mammalia; order Artiodactyla; family Bovidae; genus Bison; species Bison bison. Next base: position 9,553,776 of record NW_011494835.1, on the reverse strand, counting down.
GCAGACTCCAAAGTGCCTGCTGAGGAAATTTGGGACCAACCCTTCCCAACAGGCATTTTCTAAGTAGAAATGGGGTATCATTATCCCAGCTCCTTCAAAGGCCCCTCCTCTTTCCTTAGAAATGCTGGTCTACTCCCAGGCCACAGAACAATAAAGTGTGCAACCCTGATCTTCATCAATAACACAAAGCACTTGCATTCCAAGCATTTGTTAGGGAATCCAACTACAAATTACTGCTGCTCAGTTGCCATCAAAACTTTAGTTAAGAGAATAATATCTGGAAAAATTTCTGAAGTGTAACTGAATCCACATAAAGGAATCATTAAAATCAACCCATGGGTTAGGGCTGAAAAACAGAGAAATGCACACCCAGACAACCAAACATTGTCCCCCACAGAAATATTTCTAGTCAATTATGCTTTCCCCTTGGCATTGTACCCTGGGCCTGCGCTGCAGGACTCAGTAATAAACAGTTCCATAAAACTACTTTGATGTAGTTACTGCAACAATTTCTTGAGGATACTGTTCACTGTGTCACAGTGTCCCTTTTTATGAGGACTCAAAGGAGAAGTTTGTCTCTGGATTCAGTGCTAGGAATCACTGCTGCTTCT
>NW_011494835.1:9540674-9553065 GCF_000754665.1 Bison bison bison | reverse complement strand
AGGCAACAGGTGAGCTTCTTTTTTATTGGCACTGGGCAACATGTTTCCTCTAATGCCCTCTTTCCTTTGACTGCTTCAGAACTCAAGAGTCAGGTGTGTGGCTGGCTGCAAGCAAGTTAGATGCCTTTATGGCATTCTTGAATTGATCTCATATTTTTTTCTTTTGCTTTCCTTCTCCCCCACTGCCATTTGCTTTTTACTTCAATTTATCTAAATATATGAAAGCTGCCATACATCCTTTTCTGGAAAAGATGTGATAAATAAGGAAGATGAATAACACGAGATAATAAATAGCATGTATTTTTCATTTTCTCATGTGAGTCCCCTACTTGACTCATTGACTGAGAGACTCTGAGCTTTGGCACCAGGGCAGTTGTCATAAATAGACTGGAAAAACAAACAAACAAAAAACCCTCATTCACAGCTTCTAATTGTGAAAGGATTCATCAGATAAAATAATAATAATTGAGGCTGTGAAATGAACATAGAGATTTTTTTTTTCTAGTTATCACATAAAGAATTCTCAGAGTTGAGAGAGGCAAAAGAGAAAAGAAAAAAAAAAAAACTACAGTAAGAGGTAGTGTAGGGGCCAGCTTGCACATCTCCTGATATGTCTGAAGAGCCAGTAGTCAGTAGCCTCACAAAAGTGAGGAAGAGGGCTTTATAGAGAAATAAGAGTAACCACTGACCCTTGAGTACTTGCAGCCCTCAGAAAGGTGTAGATAATAGCCAGTCCTTCAGCAACCAGGCCCAGAAATACATGGTTGGTGATTCAGAGGCTGCACACTGAGAGACAATGTTGTGGCTGGGATTATTGCGACAGAACCAGCAGAGCAAAGGGCAGAGGTGTCAACATCAAGAACTACACCAGGCATTTTCTATCAGGAGGAGAAGACCAGTGTGGCCCTCAGGTGAGAGTGAGGCAGGATTGCTCCTAACTGCTAGGGCCCCTGGAGCTTAGTAATAGAAGCAGGATGAGAAACAAGAAGAGGACCCTGAAAATGGTGAACTAAAATGAGACTGGGCTAAACTGAAAATGAATGAATTTTGTACTGGCAAAGGATGACTTATATAGAACCTAGGTTAATTTGTCCTTTAAAAGGTTGGTACCTCAAGTATAAAGCAATTATAAAGGGTAATATTTGAAAGATACATTTTTGCATGTCATGACCAAAATATGAGTCTATTAAGTAAATAAATAATACTTATATATGGTATATATGTAACATTGTAATCTAGAATCTCTTCATACTTCTCTTTGAAAATTTGTTCTTTCTGAAGTCAATAATCATACAGTGAAATATGGATATATCTAGATTATCATTCCCATTTCTGTTCTTAGTCTCCAAGGAGCAGTTGCTAAACACCAAACTACTTTTAGTTTATATGAGAACAACCCTCTCATTGTTCCCTCCTATTAGATTGAATATTTTTCGCTGCATTTTTACTGCCAAAATTTGAATGTATGCTATTCAACTTTGAATGTATATTCTATATGGATTTTCTCTTTCCCCTACTTTACTTCCTACAATGGGAATTTCATTGTTCTAAGTTATCTTTCAAATAAAATCAGATACAGATCTTTATCCCCAACCATATCTCTTTAAAATTCATATTGTGAACACCAAACTGCTACCTGGAATACAGGTATTCCTAGTATTACTGGTCATATTTCTCATTATAGCCTCAAACACAACATATTAAAACTGAAATTATTAACTTTCCCTTAAGCCAGATACCATTGCCAGGTTAACTCTCCACTCTCTTGAACCCCTGCACAAAATATATATTAATTATGTGATTTTTTTTTGTCTAACCATATAAAATGAGTCAAAGACTTTCTTTTTTATGTGTTTATTTTTAATTGGAGGATAATTAACAGTATTGTGGTGATTTTTGCCGTACATCAAAATAAATCGTCATTACCCTTTCAGTTCAGTTCAGTTCAGTCGCTCAGTCGTGTCCGACTCTTTGTGACCCCATGAACCGCAGCACACCAGGCCTCCCTGTCCATCACCAACTCCCGGAGTTCACTCAGACTCACATCCATCGAGTCAGTGATGCCATCCAGCCATCTCATCCTCTGTCGTCCCCTTCTCCTCCTGCCCCCAATCCCTCCCAGCATCAGAGTCTTTTCCAATGAGTCAACTCTTCGCATGAGGTGGCCAAAGTACTGGAGTTTCAGCTTTAGCATCATTCCCTCCAAAGAAATCCCAGGGTTGATCTCCTTCAGAATGGACTGGTTGGATCTCCTTGCAGTCCAAGGGACTCTCAAGGATCTTCTCCAGCACCATAGTTCAAAAGCATCAATTCTTCGGCACTCAGCTTTCTTCACAGTCCAACTCTCATATCCATACATGACCACAGGAAAAACCATAGCCTTGACTAGACGGACCTTTGTTGGCAAGGTAATATCTCTGCTTTTCAATATGCTATCTAGGTTGGTCATAACTTTCCCTCCAAGGAGTAAGCGTCTTTTAATTTCATGGCTGCAGTCACCATCTGCAGTGATTTTCGAGCCCCAAAAAATAAAGTCTGACACTGTTTCCACTGTTTCCCCATCTATTTCCCATGAAGTGATGGGACCAGATGCCATGATCTTCATTTTCTGAATGTTGATCTTTAAGCCAACTTTTTCACTCTCCTCTTTCACCTTCATCAAGAGGCTTTTTAGTTCCCCTTCATTTTCTGCCATAAGGGTAGTGTCATCTGCATATCTGAGGTTATTGATATTTCTCCCGGCAATCTTGATTCTAGCTTGTGCCTCTTCCAGCCTAGCGTTTCTCATGATGTACTCTGCATATAAGTTAAATAAGCAGGGTGACAATATACAGCCTTGACCTACTCCTTTCCCTATTTGGAACCAGTCTGTTGTTCCATGTCCAGTTCTAACTGTTGCTTCCTGACCTGCATACAGGTTTCTCAAGAGGCAGGTCAGATGGTCTGGTATACCCTTTAGCCCACCGCATTCCCACTGTTATTTCTTCAGCATAGATTCACCTTTGGATCCTCCATTATTATGACTAGCTGTGGAACAAAGAACAAAAGATTTTGGTATTCAGATGAAACTAGATTGTACTACCTTCTGTGGCTTTCAGCAAATCACTTAAAATTTACAGTTCCTTCATCTGTAAAATAGAAATTAAAAATAGCTGCCTTACAGGTTTGGTGTGAGTATTCTGCTGCTGCTGCTAAGTCGCTTCAGTTGTGTCCGACTCTGCGCGACCACATTCAGCAGCCCACCAGGCTACCCTGTCCCTGGGATTCTCTAGGCTAGAACACTGGAGTGGGTTGCCATTTCCTTCTCCAATCATGAAAGTGAAAAGTGAAAGTGAAGTCACTCAGTCTTGTCCGACTCTTTGTGATACCATGGACTGCAGCCTTCCAGGCTCCTCCGTCCATTGGATTTTCCAGGCAAGAGTATTGGAGTGGGGTGCCATTGCCTTCTCCTATCCTCTAGCTAACTGCCAGTAAAAACCAAGCCCTTCCATTTCTTTCTGGAGACTGAGCAGTTCCATTCAGCACAATACAAGAAAACAGAGAAAAAGTCCTACCAGAATCTTAAGACAAGGTGGAATATTTATCATCACACTCATCCTGAATGTGTCTAAGCCTCCTAAATTTTTAGCAAGTGCTCAGACTCCGTCAAACACAAGACTGACAGTCTCTAAAACAAAGGCATGACTCACAAAGTTAAGAGCTGATGCCTGCAGTTTGACGGATCCTAGTTTATGCTGAACTCCTGAAAACACTCTAGGGGGATTTAAGGAGATTGAAAGACTTAGAAGTACCAAGGAACATTTTGTAATATACAAACTCTACCAGGGCTCAAGGGCAATTATCTTTCAAACATGTAAGAGGGCCTCCAAGGATGCCAAGGTTCTCAGGGGTTCAGACTCTTCTCCCCATTCGGCCTGGCAGCCCGCATGGGGCTTGGGCAGTCCTGGCTCAGCTCAGCTGCCTGGAGGACAGAAGCAGCAAGTGGGCCCAGTGAAACCCACACTCAAAATGCTGCCTATTCAAGATGCGAAATGACTGACAAATGTTCACAGTCCTTCAAAGGTTGTCAAAGCCAATACAAAGTGGCTGTAAATGTTGTCAACAGTTAAGATGCATTTTAGGAAAGAGGTAAAATTTGTGGATTCAGAAATTTATCCTAAAAATGCTAAGTGTTAGCAAAACAGAAAGTAACTCAGGATTAAAGAAAACATTCCCATATAAAAATGTTTCATTATAGTCAAATATTTTGTGAAGAAAAAAAAATCTTTCATTTGATCCTTAACTTTTAACAGATTGAAATATTCTTAAAATGCTAATATATTCATATTTGATAAATACTTTTTCAAGAATAATGCTCTGTAAAACATGTTTTTGGTAAACACACACACCCACTGATTAAGAACTGGAATCTTGACAGAGCTCCAAGGAAATTCTCACATGCAGCCAGACTGGAAATCAGTTCTCATCACACCAGGTATGGTGGGCAGCTGGTCTGGGACAGATCAGAGCAGGGCTTGACTTACCTCCATCCATGTGCTTCAGCGCCTTCTCAGCCTCATCTGGATTCTCAAACTCCACATAGGCGTAGCCTTTAGACAAATGGGGGTGCATCCTTTCTACAGGCATGTCAATCATTTTAATTTTCCCATAGGTGGAGAATATAGCCTGAGCTAATTTATCTGAAGTCCTAGCACCAGACTAGTACCTGCTTAGGAAAATCTATTATCTCAATTATTCCCATGGACTGTAGCCCACCAGGCTCCTCCATGCATAGGATTCTCCAGGTGAGAATACTGGAGTGGGTTGCCATTTCCTTCTCCAGGAGATCTTCCCAACCCAGGGATTGAACCAGGGTTTCCTGCATTGAAGGTGGATTCTTTACCAGCTGAGCCACCAGGAAAGCCAATTATTATTTCCATAGTTGCTCCTTTCTTCCATCTCAGACTGCTGAGAATTACTGAAGAAAATCATGTGCATGCATGCTCAGTCACTAAGTCGTGTCAGACTCTGAGACCCTGTGGACTGTAGCCCGCCAGGCTTCTCTGTCCATTGGATTTCTCAGGTAAGAGTGACTGGAGTGGGTTGCCATTTCCTTCTTGAGGAGATCTTCCCTGCCCGGGAGTTGAACCCTAGTCTCCTGCATTGGCAAGCAAGTTCTTTACCACTGAGCTACCAGGAAAGCTGGAAGAAAATCATACAACTTTGTAAATTCAGGGTCATGAAGGGTAGCTAGGCTTGCAATAATAATTCATTTTTTTTAAATCACCTTCTTCTTCCCCTTTTACTTTCAGAACAGTTCTGAACCTTTACCATTCCCCCTAAGTCATTTTATCTGTTTCATTCCATTTAATCTCAGGTATGATTTTTGTTTTCAACCTTACGTACATAGTTGAGGTTGTCAGGTATATTTCTTTCATCTTTCTGCCTTCACACCAATAAGTTTATCTCACTATGCCCCCTCTCATATTATTCCTTTGCTCCCAGTTTTAGGAAGAGAGTTGTCCTTCCCTTTTTTCAGTGTCAACACTTCACCTGTTCTTTTGATCACTCATTTCTCATATTATCTTATTCAGAAATTTGTTCTATTAGCAATGCCCCTTTTCTACTACATCTTAAATATCCATTTCTATTACTCTTTGACTTAATCTTTGAACAAAGTATGTATTTCTTATTTATTAATCAAATACTCAAAATGCATAGAGTTCAAAAATCTTTTGAATATTTTATCTTAAGTGGAAGTATCATTGATATGGGCAAATTATCTTAATACACCCACTAATTTATAGATAGATTTTTTAAGAACTTAGATTTTATTTTTTTAGGCTATTAAAACTTTCTTATGAAAGAGTATCTTAAAGAAAATTATGATATTTTCTTCAGTAAAACTAAGTACACAGTTTGAATCTAAAGCAATTGAGATTACTCTTTCCAATCAGTCCTTGGAAGAAGTCAAAGCAACAATTATATTTATTTCTTTTACTCTAGGCATATTTTAGAATTTCATGATGATATTAACAAAGAACAATATCTATTAAGTGGCTAGCATTATCAACTATTATTACTGATGGTTTACAGATATTAGCTCATTTAGTGGCCCCAACTCTATGAAGTAAGTGATAATATTATTCCTGTTTCTTAAAGGAATAAATCAAGACTCTGAAAGATAATGTAACTTGTCCAAACACAAGTTATTAGTATTTATAAGTATGTCTATTTTGAACTATAAGCCTTATCCCTTTTTGTATAAAGAGATCCTTATATTTTCCATTAATTTTTTCAATGAAAGTTATTTAACTTTTATAATATACTTTTATACATTTCTTTGAAATCATAAGCAACTTATCTTCATAATGGTTAAGCAATCACATAGAATTTTGAAATATTATTAAGAAAGTGTTAACTCCCAAATAGTTAAGATTATTTAGTAATGTAAATCTTTCTGCTTCCCTCAGATCCACAATTTCAATGTCATTTGTCAGAAATATTCAGCATCTAAGGTCTTTGTCCTACGTGCTTGTAAAGAGACTGCTGAGATAAAGGGAGAATTTTCATTGCTAAGAGGGCTGAACAAGTGTCAAGCTGGTCATTTTTCAGCTTACAGGCCGATTAGTTACAACAGTTCAACTAGAAAGTCATTGCCCAGGGCAGTGTTTAAAGTGGTGGATTCTGTGATATGAACTGGCAGAGGAACATTAAAGCAAGTGGGAGAAGAGGGTCCTTTTGGGGAGGAATGTGGCAGAAAACATGAAAAACAAAATGCTCTTTGATACTCTCTGGGACTTGATGGGAAGGCCACCCGCACAAGTCACTACCTATTGTAACTGCGCAAAAGAGAGCACCCTCCTTGTATGTTTGCCTCTATTTCATGTTCCTTTTTTGTGAAGTAATGTGATTTAGCACTGGTGTCTGCTGGATAAAAAGAGTCTGATTAATGTGCGGCACTTCCTGTTATAGCATATACACCCCTGTAAGTGATGGAAGACCCTCACATAATTGGATCTGAAATGGAATAAAATGATGAAAAATTTAGCATAGCCTTTGTCTTTATATGCTGCAGTGGGGACAGTCAAGAGGTCAGGATACTCGGAAATGATGAGGGGCCTTTTATAGTCTCTGCTGGTAAAAATTTGTTTAACACAATCCCATGATTAAAAGGAGCGTGCATCCCGCTGTGGCACCAAGGTACAAGAGAGGGAATAATAAATTGGTGCCATTGACAAGATGTCATTTGTTATCTGCTTTAAAATGTCAGGTCATGTCATTGTGGTGAAATATTTTCCCTCTTGATGTATGTCTTACAAAACAGGTTCAATGTTTGGCACTATTCTATTTCAATAAAAGAAAACAGCTTTTAATCTGGAAAGCACTGTCACCAGGAGGAAAATAAGGTCATTCGAGACTCTTATTTGGCCATTTCTCCACAACCCTCCATTAGCAGTATATTTCAATAACCGAGTTGGTCCAAATTTTTTCTTTAATTTGTCTTTTGAGGAGTGTAATTATCCATCTGCTCTCTTGGCCAAAGGCAGGGAGAAAAAGGGATTTAGATATTGCAAGGTTATGAAAAGTCTAAATCCTGGTAACGGCATGGTCTTATGTACTTTAACTATGTGATTATTAGATTCTTCATAACTCCTTGTCTCTAAAAGTCTCAGGATACAAACATAGAAAAAAAAAGTTCTCCCAGAATATATCAATTAAAAAATAACTGAAGAGAATTTTAAAAGCCAAAAAAGGAGAAAAAATTCAAAAGTTACATATTTGTGGGCTATGATACTGTTACACTGATAGATAATTTAAATTACTATGAATATAAATGATAGAATACAGGATATTAAAGACTCAGTTAAATTGTTTTCCATGTTTCACGTGTCCACATTTTCAGTTTAAATTCACTGAAGTGACTTTGGACCAAATACGTTTGTCTTGTGCTAGACCAAATTTACATCTTGAATTGTAGAATCATGTTTCCATTGAACTGGAAAAGAAAAATCTGTTTTAGGTGATAGCGGTGCAGAAGGTACTATCTGTTCCTGACACACGTAAGCTCCTGGGCCAGGTCGCTAAGTGAGGATTCTTGGCTTTGTGCAGGAAATTCAAGAGTGAGAGGAAGTAGAGTGAAAACAGGTTGAAGATATACATTCCATAGACAGAATGACTTTCAGGCACATACAGCAATCAGTGGTAGCTTGCAGTAAGCAGTGGCAGTGAGCAGTAGCTGGAAGCAAGATATTAGTTCCTCGACCAGGAATCGAACCCTGGTCACTTGGATAAAAACCCGGAGTCCTAACTGCTAGACCACAAAGGCTAGTGGCTAGGGCTTAAATCCCCAGTCCTTGCATGCCTTGACAAAAAAAAAAAAAAAATTTTTTTCTTGATGAGACAGAAGAGAAAGAGAAAAGTAAAGAGTACTTTTGAAAAGCAGAGTATATGCAAAAAGATCCAAGGGCAAACGCAGTAGAAAGTCATTTGGGGACGTTTAAATCATTTTTAAGAGTGTATCCCAGGTCTTTGTCGTCCTTCTGGCCAATCATCTTGCTTTGCCACCATGGCTAATTTGCCTCAGGGTCATCCCCTGTGTGCTCGCACCCCCCTGAGCCAAGATAGATTTCAACGAAAGAGTTGTGCGGGGGGAAGGGAGAGAATGGCAGACTTATTATGGCTGGTGTCCCCTGTCTTTTGACTCCTGAGGAGACTTTTGTGCATGTATAGTGTCTCCCTTGCCCCACGGAGGGGACATTTGTGACCTCTTAATCTTTCACTTGAGATTCCTAAGTGGCTCAGTGGTAGAGAATCTGCCTGCCAATGCAGGAAGACACGGGTTCAATCCCTGGGTCAGGGAGATCCCCCAGAGGAAGAAATGGAAACACATTCCAGTATTCTTGCCTGGAAAATCCCATGGACAGAAGAGCCAGGTGGGCAGGCTACAGTCCGTATGACTGCAGAATGGGAAATGACTGAACACACACACACAATCTTTTACTCAAATAGAGCTTAGCTCCCCTTTGTTTCTGCCAAATTGTTATATTAAAGTGTCCCTAGGAGACAAAGCCTGGCTATTTACTCTGTTAATGTTGTTATTTCTATTTGAAGTACAAACTGGAGGCTGATTGTAAATGCCTAACCTGGAGTCCACCAATCTCCTATCTCAGGAAATAAAAACAGGAGGTTAGTTATAAGTGTCAGGCCTGAAGCCTACCTTTTTTCTGCTCTAAGAAATGTGAATAGGAGGCTGGTTATAAATGTCTAACCTGGAGCCCACCTAGCTCCAGCCTCAAAAAGACGAGGATGGCCTGGGGTATGTGGTTGTTAGTTTTTTGTTTTTTTTTTAAACTCCACAATATTGTACTAGCTTTGCCAAACATCGAGATGAATCCGCCACAGGCACACCTGCACTCCCCATCCTGAACCCCCCTCCTCCCCCCTCCCCATACCCTCCCTCTGGGTCGTCCCAGTGCACCAGCCCCAAGCATCCAGTATCGTGCATTGAACCTGGACTGGCGACTCATTTCATACATGATATTATACCTGTTTCACTGCTATTCTCCCAAATCTCCCCACCCTTTCCCTCTCCCACAGAGTCCACAAGACTGATCTATACATCAGTGTCTCTTTTGCTGTCTCATACACAGGGTTATTGTTGCCATCTTTCTAAATTCCATATATATGCGTTAGTATACTGTATTGGTGTTTTTCTTTCTGGCTTACTTCACTCTGTATAATAGGTTCCAGTTTCATCCATCTCATTAGAACTGATTCAAATGTATTCTTTTTAATGGCTGAGTAATACTCCATTGTGTATATGTACCACAGCTTTCTTATCCATTCATCTGCTGGTTGTTAGTTTTTAATGGGCTGGGTACTTTCATAGGCTAACAAGTGGGAGGAATATTCTTGCTGTTCCAGGCGAGAGGGTGAGAGTTTCTAGGAGTTGGGACACTACCTACTTCTTGTCCTTTCATGGTCAGCTCTGGAAATGTCTTGGCAGGAGGAGATTTTTTTTTCCAGTATTCTCATGAAGGTATAATGAGCTAAAGATCAGTGGCCAGACCAGGCTCACTGTCATTTTGGTTTTCGCTGGTTCCAGCTAGTTTTTGTCATATCCTGTTTTTCTCAATGGTTTGCTCACCTCTTCCTTCTTTTAACAATTGTGCCCTGCTCCCTTCCTTCCTGTCTTAGTAGGACATAAATTACCCAACAAAAGGGAAGGTATCTTATTTCTTGTCAATATTTTACACACAAGTCAGAATTTCAAGTAGCCAACTACAAAGCAAGATAAAGTGAGAAAGAACAAAAATAGCTCTGACCAATGTCATGAAAGAAAATCACTAGAGATGTTTTAAGAATAGTATTTTGCATACAACTGAGCATGAAAATTTGCCTTGAAAGTACCATTGAAATAAGAGGGAAGGGGGCAGAGCACAAATTTTAAAAGAATGATAAAGCCCCAGGTCACAACACAAACTGATTAGAACTAGATAAATGCAAGATGGTGAGTAAGTCAACTTCCACTAGACTTTGAGCCTTAGTATACTGTTGTTTAGTCACTAAATCATGTCCAATTCTTTTGCGACCCCATGGACTGTAGCCTACCAGGCTCCTCTGTCCATGGGATTTCCCTGGCAAGAATATGGGAGACAGTTGCTATTTCCTTCTCCAGGGGATCTTCCTGACCCAGAAATCCAACCTGTTTCTCCTGCTTGGCAGGCAAATTCTCTACCACTGAGCCTCAGTATAAGCTCATCTTAACACATTGCCAAGCTAAATGATACTCCCATCAGTGCCATGACAGTTCTGAGGACAACCATCAAAGAAAAAAAGTGGGCAGTGGTCCAGTTCCTGGAAATCCCACTCCTTCCCTGAAATGGTTAGATTAATCCTCCCATTCATACCCAGCCCATAAAAAACTAACCCAAAATATCTTGAGGCCAGCTCTCACCTTCTGAGATGGACCTTACTCTGTCTGTGAAGTGTATCTCTACCTAAATAAATCCACTTCTTACCTATACTTTGCCTCTCACTGAATTCTTTCTGCCATGAGACATTAAGAACCTGAGCCTCATTAAGTCCTGAAACCAGGAGTGTGATCTCAGTCAAAAGACCATGGATTTTGGCCAGGTTTGAGTCCAGACTTCATGGGTTCAAGTCCCAGTTTGAGGCTCACAGTTTCAACATGGTGGATAGCTCAGAGGTTTAGTGAAGACTATTATGAAGAGATCACAAGGTGAGCTCACTGACACCCAAACCTCACTTCGGACTGAGTGACAACTCTTTCTTATTGTTGCTTTCATTTTTTTTTTTTTTTAAGCATTGGTCTGCTATTAAAAGTAGTTTGGAAATTAAAATCTCATTACCGGAAATAAACAATGTAAATCAATGTTGCAAATTCAAAGTTCACCGTAGCCAGGCCAGTCCTTCTCTGAACCAATCAATGAGAGTGTTCAGTTTGAATAAAGCTTCTCTGTTGTAGTTCAATTTTTCCAAATACCATTTTTCAACAGTAGAATAATAGTATAAATTTCAGATTTTATACATGTGAAATATTCTGGGTCTTTAAAATATGTTTAAAAAAATATCATGCAGACCAAACTAAAACTGCCTGTGAATAATGTGTGACCACCTTCCAGTTGCTATAATTAATTATTTTTCAAATGACTGAGACATGTTTGTTCAGAAATTTGTAGCAAGTAAATTATATAGAATGGATTTGCATTATTATTTGCATCATAATTTGCATTAATATTATCTTATTATAAACCTGCAAAAATTGAAGAGGATATTACAAGTAAACAGAAATTTCATTGAAGTTTTACAACCTCTAGTGTTATTCAGGAGCCCAAAGAAAAAAAAAAGGCAAATTATTCACCTCAGAAATACCATCTTCCTTCAGCTCAGCCATTGGTGGAAAGGCCAGCATAATCAAATAAACTAAAGGATAAGAACGTTCGTGAAAAATGATTGATCTTTAAAGACTTCTGTACACACAAGGAAACTCTTCCGTATGATAATCTAACTCCCTCAGAGATTGCATTTAAATGAATTTCCTTTGGTGTTGGCAGCTGCTCCTTCCGTTATAGTTAAAAATATCATCTCTATGGTCCTTTTATTTAAAATGTCTACATAGCTAACTTATTTAGGTAAAGATAAAACTATGCTGTATCCATGCATTAATTCTTTAAACTTGTTAGTGCTTTTAGTGCATAGATCAGATCAGATCAGTCACTCAGTCGTGTCTGGCTCTTTGCGACCCCATGAATCACAGCACCCAGGCCTCCCTGTCCATCACCAACTCCCGGAGTTCACTCACACTCACGTCCATCGAGTCAGTGATGCCATCCAGCCATCTCATCCTCTGTCGTCCCCTTCTCCTCCTGCCCCCAATCCCTTCTCT
>NW_011494835.1:9536407-9540574 GCF_000754665.1 Bison bison bison | reverse complement strand
CCAGCATCAGAGTCTTTTCCAATGAGTCAACTCTTCACATGAGGTGGCCAAAGTACTGGAGTTTCAGCTTTAGCATCATTCCTTCCAAAGAAATCCCAGAGTTGATCTCCTTCAGAATGGACTGATGGGATCTCCTTGCAGTCCAAGGGACTCTCAAGAGTCTTCTCCAACACCACAGTTCAAAAGCATCAATTCTTCGGCACTCAGCCTTCTTCAAAGTCCAACTCTCACATCCATACATGACCACAGGAAAAACCATAGCCTTGACTAGACGAACCTTTGTTGGCAAAGTAATGTCTCTGCTTTTGAATATGCTATCTAGGTTGGTCCTAACTTTCCTTCCAAGGAGTAAGCGTCTTTTAATTTCATGGCTGCAGTCATCATCTGTAGTGATTTTGGGGCCCAGAAAGATAAAGGCTGATACTGTTTCCACTGTTTCCCCATCTATTTCCCATGAAGTGATGGGACCGGATGCCATGATCTTCGTTTTCTGAATGTTGAGCTTTAAGCCAACTTTTTCACTCTCCACTTTCACTTTCATCAAGAGGCTTTTTAGTTCCTCTTCACTAACTAAGCATATCTATTTTGAAGAGAAGAAAAAATTTAGGAGAAATTTCACACAGCAAAACATTTTCCTATATATATGTAAGCCTAAAGGTAGAATGGTCTAATGTAGCTTTAAGATAGTTTAATATAAATAAAAAATTATCTCCAAATTCCACAGAAAAACAAAAAGCCAACAGTATAACCTATAAAGAAAGGATATGAAATTTGCACAAAAGGTGTTTAATGTGGCAGAATGATTTACTGAAACATTAACTTGGATTTTTCTTGGATTGCTATAAACGCTTTCTCCTCCTGATTCCAAGAAGATGGTCAGTATTGTGTCTTCTGCACTCAGGGGCTGCAAAACAGTCAGGTGCAAAGGAGATATCCCTAGGCACAAGAAACTAAGTGATCTAGGTTTTGTTTGTAAGAGTTAAAATTCTATACATTTATCTCAGAAGGGAAAGAAGGAAAAAAGCAAACGTTACTAAATGAAAAACTGTGGGCAGAAACTTCATCCAAAACTGTAAAAGGAACAAAGATTTTTTTAGTGCCATAGCATCCTGGAAATGGCAAGGTCTCAGTGGAGAATGTCTGTGCAGTGCACTCAGACAGACTAGACACTTGAAACCCAGCATCACCACCTTGCAAGTCAATAATGGTTTATCTTGGTATCTGCATTAATAAGACTAAGTTGGCTTAGACACGCATCAACTATGACCAATGTAGACTGAACCAGAGGATGGTTCCCCCATGTGTTTCACAACTCATCAGAACCTAGGGAACTTTGTTCACTCGTCTATATTTCATCTTTATATTCTCCTCCTCTAGACAGTCATTATGACTGCTTTATCCAGGGTGGCCAACAAATTGCCTATTACTAAATCAGAAAATGCTTATTAAGAAATCGAATTGCTACTTTTGACATTGTCTGTAGTTCCTTTCTTCTTGAAATGCTCTCTCTCATTGTATTCTGTGATTGCTTTCTGTATGCATGTATATGTGTGGAGGGGGTTGTATATGTGTCTTATCTGTGGATAATCCTTTATCATTTCTGTTTATACTTTCCTTCTTCTTTCTACCCATTGCATTGTTGTTGTTCAGTCACTCAGTTGTGTCTGACTCTTTGTGACCCCATGGCCTGCAGAACACCAGGTTTCCCTGTCCTTCGCCATCTCCCGGAACTTCCTCAAACTCATGTCCATTGAGTTGGTGATCCCATCCAACCATCTCATCCTCTGTCGTCCCCTTCTCCTGCCTTCAATCTTTCCCAGCATCAGGATCTTTTCTAATGAATTGTCTCTTTGAATCAGGTAGCCAAAGTATTGGAGCTTCAGCATCAATCCTTCTAATGAATATTCAGGATTGATTTCCTTTAGGATTGACTGCTTTGATCTCCTTACAGTCCAGGGGTCTCTCAAGAGTCTTCTCCAATTATCCATTTCATAAAAGCCCTTATTCCTTCCTTATGCTAACTCTCCTTCTCACTGTTTCCTTTTCACTCTACACATTCTCCTGGGTGATCCTAGAATCTCAAAATCATGTATTTTTTTACTCACTAATCATCTCATTGTAATACTTTCTCCAACAAATTATTTTTTTTCACTTTCTAAGTTTAGATTATTTGTTCTTCTGTGCTACCTTTGACAACTTAACCTTATTATATCATGTGTCAGAAATGTCTCTGGACTATAACCATCTCAGTGCAAAAGCTAATCTTGTTCACTGTTGCATTCAAGGAATTGCATAGTATCAGACATTCTATAGTCACTCAATAATCACTGATATTTTTTAATTGGTTAGAATAGTTGGACATCTTCAGTATCTCTTTACCCTCATTTCATGGGTCATAGAGAAGTAATATCTTCTATTTTTTTTAATTCCTCTTAGGTCCCAGAAAATTCAAAATCCTTGCACTCTTTTTCTTCCTTAACTGAAGTCATTTAATTCAGTCATTCTTCCACTGTCTAAGATCAACTCAGCTCAAACAGGAAATGAAGTTGTAAAGTGATTATAGAAAAGCAGGAATGGAAGAACAAAAGAATATAACTTGTATTAATACTAATTTTGCTCCCTTTTTTGGTATCAAATTCTTCTCACAGCTGTATTAACTTTGCACTTTTGATTCAGTTTTTAAAAACTTGGCTTCTGCCTGACCCATTTCTGAATCTTTGTCTTAGCAATGACTTAGGAGCCCAGTCTCTGGGATTGTCCCTGTCTTATTTTTGACAGCCTTTTCCCCATTGGCTGAACTCTGCTTAC
This sequence comes from Bison bison bison, assembly GCF_000754665.1. Classification (NCBI taxonomy): domain Eukaryota; kingdom Metazoa; phylum Chordata; class Mammalia; order Artiodactyla; family Bovidae; genus Bison; species Bison bison. The sequence continues at coordinate 9,537,766 of NW_011494835.1, read as the reverse complement.
ATTTCACCTCCTCAGAGAAATCTTCCATAATTATGTTAAGTTATATTTTCTTTCCATATGGTCTCATAGCACAGTATGGCACTTATTTAAGACATTCTTACACCAGTAATACTTATATAGTCATATATATAAATTTAATACTCATTTATCTCCCTCACTAAACTGTTTGCTCTGTGAAGGCCAACATCATATCTTGTTCAGTCACTAAGACACATCTGACTCTTTATGACCCCATGGACTGCAGCACACCAGGCTTTGTGATCCTTCACTATCTCCCAGAGTTTGCTCAAACTCATGTCCATTGAGTTGATAATGCTGTCCAGCCACCTCATCCTCTGTTGCTCCCTTCTCCTCCTGCCCTCAATCTTTCCCAGCATTGGGGTCTTTTCCAGTGAGTCAGCTCTTCGCATCAGGTGGCCACAGTACTGGAGCTTCACCTTCAGCATCAGTCCTTCCAATGAATATCCAGGGTTGATTTCCTGTAGGATTGACTGGTTGGATCTCCTTGCAGTCTATGGGACTCTCAAGAGTCTTCTCCAGCACCACAATTTGAAAACATGAATTCTTCAGCACTTAGCCTTCTTTATGGTCCAACTCTTACATCCATACATTACTACTGGAAAAACTATAGCTTTGACTACACAGACCTTTGTTGGCAAAGTGATGTGTTTGCTTTTTAATATGCTGTCAAGGTTTGTTATAGCTTTTCTTTCAAGGAGCAAGCATCTATTAATTTCATGGCTTCAGTCACAATCTGCAGTAATTTTGGAGCACAAGAAAATAAAATTTGTCACTGTTTCCACTTATTCTCCATCTATTTGCCATGAAGCAGGCTTCCCTGGTATCTCAGATAGTAAATAATCTGCCTGCAATGTGGGAGACCTGGGTTCAATCCCTGGGTTGGGAAGATCACCTGGAGAAGGAAAGAGCTACCCACTCCGGTATTTCTGCCTGGAGAATTCCATGGACAGAGGAGCCTGGCAGTCTACAGTCCATGGGATCACAAAGAGTCGGTTATGACTGAGTGACTTTTCACTTCCACTTTTGCTGTGAATTGATGGGACTGGATGCCATGATCTTAGTTTTCTGAATGTTTATTTTATTTTTTATTTTTTTTAATTAATTTTATTTTATTTTTAAACTTTACATAATTGTATTAGTTTTGCCAAATATCAAAATGAATCCACCACAGGTATACATGTGTTCCCCATCCTGAACCCTCCTCCCTCCTCCCTCCCCATACCATCCCTCTGGGTCGTCCCAGTGCACCAGCCCCAAGCATCCAGTATCATGCATCGAACCTGGACTGGCATCTCGTTTCATACATGATATTTTACATGTTTCAATGCCATTCTCCCA
>NW_011494835.1:9517981-9536307 GCF_000754665.1 Bison bison bison | reverse complement strand
GACTGTTCTATACATCAGTGTCTCTTTTGCTGTCTCGTACACAGGGTTATTGTTACCATCTTTCTAAATTCCATATATATGCATTAGTATACTGTATTGGTGTTTTTCCTTCTGGCTTACTTCATTTTAAATTCAGTTTTTCACTTTCCTCTTTCACATTTATCAAGAGGTCCTTTAGTTCCTCTTTACTTTCTACCATTAGAGTGCTTTCATCTGCATATCTGAGGTTGTTGATATTTGTCCCAGCAATCTAGATTCCAGTTAGTGCTTCATCTAGCCCCTCATTTCACATGATGTACTCTACATAGAAGTTAAATAAGCAAGATGGCAATATATAGCCTTGACCTATTCCTTTCCCAAGTTTTAATCAGTCCATTGTTACATGTCTGGTTCTAACTATTGTTTCTTGACTTGCATACACATTTCTCAGGAGGCAGATAAGATGCCCTGGTATTCCCATTTCTTTATGAATTTTTTACAGTTTGCTGTGATCCACACAGTCAAAGGCTTTGACATAGTCAGTGAAGCAGAAGTAGACGCTATTCTGGAATTCTCTTACTTTTTCTTTGATACAACTGCTGCTAAGCTAAGTCATTTCAGTCGTGTCTGACTCTGTGTGATCCCATAGATGGCAGCCCACCAGGCTCCCCCGTCCATGGGATTTTCCAGGCAAGAGTACTGGAGTGGGGTGCCATTGCCTTCTCTGTTTGATACAACAGATGTTGGCAATTTAGTCTCTGGTTCATCTGCCTTTTCTAAATCCAGCTTGTACATCTGGAGTTTCTCAGTTCACGTATTGCTGAAGCCTAGCTTGAAGGATTTTGAGCATTATTTTGCTAGTACCTGTTCAAAACTCTTATTTTGAGCCACTAGCATAAGGTCTGGCACATAACAGATATTCAATATTATATAAGCAGTGAAAAAATGAAGCCACCTGTTTCCCCTCAGCACATCTCCTGAAGGTCAGCTGCCTCTCTTCCTCTAGATCCTTGCCTTTGAATGCTCCACCTTCCTCCTGCTACTTTGGACTGATCCAATACTGGCACTGCTGGCTTGGAATATAGCCTTTTGATGCCATACCTCTTTGTGTGGTTCTTCTCTCAGCACCCAAAGTTTAATCTTTTTCTTTACAACAATCATCTAATCTCAGATCCCCTCAGACTGCCTTATTCGGTCACAGTTGCCTAAATCCCATGTAAGTTTCCTTAAATTGAGACAAATTGCTTTTGTAGCCCAAGAGATACTGAATATAGTTTGACAAAAAATGCTGCTACTCTCAGTCATATTTTACATTCCTGCACATTAAGAAATGTCATGAGCTGACTGTACTTTAAGCAAGAATTCCAAGTAGAAAATCAGTTTAAAATGTCCCCTTCCATCAGCACATTAAAATAATAAACATGCTAATGTCTGCAGAGAGGAGAAATTGACAGAGAAAACATGGATGTGGAGATTCCAGAAGTAAAGAGGAGTTCTGCATTCTGTATACTACAAGTGAATTTAGCATTCAGAAATCTGTTGTTAAAGACAGATATTTAAGGGTGGTAAAAGCATGAGTGAAGATTAAGTCAATAGTCTACACAGTTCATTTTTGGCTTATAGTCTTGTTTTGGCAACTAAGATTGACATTGCTGCTGCTAAGTCGCTTTAGTTGTGTCCGACTCTGTGCAACCCCATAGATGGCAGCCCACCAGGCTCCTCTGTCCATGGGATTCTCCAGGCAAGAACACTGGAGTGGGTTGCCATTTCCTTCTCCAATGCATGAAAGTGAAAAGTCAAAGTGAAGTCACTCAGTCGTGTCCGACTCTTAGCGACCCCATGGACTGCAGCCTACCAGGCTCCTCCATCCATGGGATTTTCCAGGCAAGAGTACTGGAGTGGGGTGCCATTGCCTTCTCCAAGATTGACATTAACTGAGACCTATTCCTTTTTATTAAGAAGTTATAAACTTACCTCTTCTTCCATCATTTGTGTCACTGCATCAAGGCTATACTGTTTCTAATCTCTAGTAGAAATTTACCTATTAGTATATGGAATATAAAAACATGCAATTATCAAGTGCAAATTTATGTTTCTTTGAACTATGGATTACCTAAAATGTTGCTGTTTATTTTGTCAGCTTAGGCCTAATACCTTTACTAGGTTTTCTAGAATTTAAAACTGCTTGTCTGGGTAGTAAGATAAAGATTCATCATTGAATCTTCTCTTGACAAAAGGGATCTTCATTTCTTAAGAGAGGATTGCTTCTGTAGTCTTTTGAAATAAAGCCCTCAAAAAGATTTTTGACATTTAAAATAGCTTAAATAAATATAAGTGAAGTAATCACATAAATTTTTATCATTATCTCAGAAAGATGTGTCAAGTCAGCTTCTTTCTTAAGTACCTAAACAGTTCATTATTTATTTTACCTCCTTTGAGGAATGTTGACATTAGCATTCTAATGTTTCCAGAGGTTTCTGATCACACACACAAAGATAAAAATTACCTTTTCCTAAGTGTATCATTGAGACTTGCCTCAACACACCTCATTTCATCTATATATGGGTAAGTTGGTATACCAAGTGTTTCCAACCAAATCAAAAGTGATGTATAAATGAGATTTCTGTGATCACAACAAAAGTATATATGTCATAATGAGCTCACTGCTCAAGGGGATCTTATGCTGTGAATGTGTTAAGAAAAGAATGGCTGGACAAATGACAACTTTGTTAATAACTGCAGGACATATTATTTTTCTGGAAGAGGAATCATCTTCCAATAGATATAATAAAAATAATAACAAGTATATATCTACATATTCATTCATTGTTTACCAAAGTTAGATCATTTATTTATGTATTTGCTAAAAGTACCTGCTTCATTTTTGGTAGAATCCTTGTGGAGATTTTAATGATGATGTGATATGTGGTCATCATTAAGTAGCTTAAGTTACAATAGGACAAATAACTATCTCTTATCAAACTCAGGTTCGACTGGTCTCTGCTTGAAAACCAATACTTAAAGAGACAAGTGTTGTTTGGAAAGGAAAGGTTGCTTTATTCAGTAGGCCAGCAACCTGGGGAGAAGAATAATTTGTTCTAAGAACCAACTCTGAAGATTTTGCTTGACCTGAAAGTTTTTAAAAGGATAAAGGGGAAGTTAATTGCAGTTAATTATTAGGGGACGAGGGTAAGAGTCTTCATTGTCTTCCACTGTGTGCCCTGGTAGTTCAGACAGTAAAGAATTTGCCTGCAATGCAGAAGACCTGGGATCAATCCCTGAGTCAGGAAGATCCCCTGGAGATGGGAATGGCAACCCACTACATTTCTTGCCTGTGAAATCCCCTGGACAGAGGAACATGATGGGCTTCAGTCCATGAGGTAACAAAGAGTCAGACACGATTGAGTGACTAACGCTTTCTTTTCACTCTGTGCAGACTTTCTTCTGATTGGTTGCTGGTAAGGTAACAGGGTGGTGCTCCAGGACTCTTACGCTCAGCCTGAAGTCACTGTCCACCTGAGGAGGGGTCTTAGTTCCTGCAGAAGAACTCAAAGATACATTGTTATGTATATTCATTGAAGAGATACCAGGACCCTGGTTTATGGATGCACTATTGTTTCTTGACTGGCTCCTCTTTTGTTTTGGCATTCTTTCCCTTCCCTTCTTAGCAACTTGTTGAATCTACCCTTTGGAACTCAGAGAAGGTCTTAGGGGGCTGAATGAAGCCTATTTCTTACAAATAAGAAAGGGAGATGGAAAGTATTTGTACCTGGGAAGGCCTCAACAGAGTCCTGTTCAGCTTTATATTAATATAATACTATATAATATAATTTAGTCATTTTAAATAAGGGTAAAAATTGGAAGCAGATTACAGAAGAGATTAATTTCAATTGGAGAATACATCATAGAAAACAACCTTGAAAGATATTATGAAGGGGCGGACATTTTACAATAATAGATCATATAGGCTTCAGCAATATGTGAACCGTGAACTTCCTGATGTTCAAAATAGTTTTAGAAAAGGCAGAGGAACCAGAGATCAAATTGCAAACATCCTCTGGATCATTGAAAAAGCAAGAGAGTTCCGAAGAAACATCTATTCCTGCTTTGTTGACTATGCCAAAGACTTTGCCTGTGTGGATCACAATAAACTGTGGAAAATTCTGAGAGATGGGAATACCAGACTACCTGACCTGCCACCTGAGAAACCTGTATGCAGGTCAGGAAGCAACAGTTAGAACTGGACATGGAACAACAGACTGGTTCCAATTAGGAAAAGGAGTACGTCAGGGCTGTATATCATCACCCTGCTTACTTAACTTCTATGCAGAGTACATTGTGAGAAACCCTGGGCTGGAAGAAGCACAAGCTGGAATCAAGATTGTTGGGAGAAATATCAATAACCTCAGATATGCAGATGACACCACCCTTATGGCAGAAAGCGAAGAGGAACTCAAAAGCCTCTTGATGAAATTGAAAGTGGAGAGTGAAAAAGTTGGCTTAAAGCTCAACATTAAGAAAATGAAGATCATGGCATCTGGTCCCATCACTTCATGGGAAATAGATAGGGAAACAGTGGAAACAGGGGCTGACTTTATTTTGGGGGGCTCCAAAATCACTGCAGACGATGATTGCAGCCATGAAATTAAAAGACGCTTACTTCTTGGAAGGAAAGTTATGACCAACCTAGATAGCATATTCAAAATCAGAGACATTACTTTGCCAACAAAGGTCTGTCTAGTCAAGGCTATGGTTTTTCCAGTGGTCATGTATAGATTTGGAAGTTGGACTGTGAAGAAGGCTGAGCACCGAAGAATTGATGCTTTTGAACTGTGGTGTTGGAGAAGACTCTTGAGAGTCCCTTGGACTGCAAGGAGATCCAACCAGTCCATCCTAAAGGAGATAAATCCTGGGTGTTCATTGGAAGGACTGATGTTGAAGCTGAAACTCCAATACTCTGGCCAGCTGATGCAAAGAGCGGACTCATTTGAAAAGACCCTGAAAGATTGAGGGCAGGAAAAGAAGGGGACAACAGAGAATGAGATCGTTGGATGACATCACCAACCCAATGGACTTGAGTTTGCGTAGGCTCTGGGAGTTGGTGATGGACAGGGAGTCCTGGCATGCTGCAGCTCGTGGGGTTGCAAAGAGTCAGACATGGCTGAGCAACTGCAGTGAACTGAATAGTATCATGTGTGTTTCTGGCAAAAATTCTACAAATTAAATATTGCTTTTCTCTTATTACAGATAAAAAGTCTTGTCTTAAAGAGTTAGGGTCCTTGATAAAGCCCAAATAATCTTGCTGCCAACAAGGTCAGAGACAAAGTTTGAACCAAAGTGTACCTGATTCCAAAGCCTGAGTGTTAAATTACTCCATTGTTTTTGACCCTTTGAGGAGAAATGATAACTACAAAGTAACTGTGTGTTTAGGTGTAGTGAATACCTGAGAAAATAAGTGGGTGCGTAGGGCAATAGTGATTCAGATGCATGTGCTCTTACGTGTCTGTGTAGACACTTTAAAGAAAAAAAGAACAACGCAGTATGAAGTCTGAATCTTTCAGATGCATTTGTTTTCAAAATTGTTTTAACTATATTATTTATTTTGCCTTTTCATTCAAGGTAAGCTAGCATATAATCCAAAAATAAATATATGTTTATATGTATTCAAATATATATGTATTATAATTTTGAAAAAGAATACAACTAAAAGGTTCCCACTGCCCAATTTTTAAACTTACTATATGTTGTTATTTGCAGTGTGTCACTGGGCTTCCCTGGTGGCTCAGCGGTAAAGAATCCACCTGCAATGTAGGAGACCTGGGTTCGATCCCTGGGTTGGGAAGATTTCCCTGGAGAAGGGAAGGACTACCCACTCCAGTGTTCTGGCCTGGAGAATTCTATGGACTGTATAGTCCCTGGGGTCGCAAAGAGCCGGACATGACTGAGTGACCTTCACTTTCACTGGCAGAGAGATAGATATACAGATCCATGGAACAGAATAGACAGTCCATTAATAGATCCACACAAATATGGTTCATTGATTTTGACACCCAGGTACTGGCAATTAAATGGAGAAAGTGTAGCTTTCAATAAAAGGAAAAATTAGATATCTAAATGCAAAAAAAAAAAAAATGGATACCAACCTCACATCTTATATAAACAATTCAAAATTGATCATAGGTCCAAATGTAAAATTATAACATGTTTAGGGAAAAAAAAGAAATAGAAAATCTTTGTGGCCTAAGGTTATTTATGACAAAGGATTTGTAACTGCCAAATGACACCTGTGTCATTTCAAAGCAGGACTTTTCTAGATGGTGGTTTTCAGCTTGGGCAAATTTGCCGCCATAGAAGACCTTTGGCTATCTCTGGAGCCATTTTCATTTTCTATAATCCAAAAGTGTGTGTGTGTTGTGTGTGTGTGTGTGTGTGTGTGTCTGTGTGGTGGTGGGGTGGTAGTGCTCCTGCCATCTACTGGGGATATTGGCAATCATCCTTTAGTACACAGGACAGGCTCCCCCACTACTATTATCTGGTCCAGAATGTCAGTAGGGCTGAGACTGAGAAAGCTTGTTCTGGTGGGTTTTGTTTTTTACCTATGTCAGACTGTTTAAAATAATTTTCCATTTATCTAATTAATCAGAAGGGGGAAAATATCTTTATTGATATTGTTGGATATAGACAACTTAACAAAAATAGTTTTTATACTAAAAGGCATTTTCAGCACATATTCTGAAAGGAAAATCATAGATTACCAAAATTTAAAAAAAAAAAACTTGCTTTACTCTCAGATATTTTCTAACAAAAACATTCATTTCACTGGTTGCAGGGAAACAAATAATGGCTTTCAGGCACCACTGCAGCACTTAAAACAGTTCATAATTTTTACAGACCCTTGTCATTGGAGAAAGCAATAGGCCTGTCAAGAGATGACAGAAACTCACAGAAATCAGGCATCCCTGGTTTTCCTACTGAACATAGGTCTCTGGGGCTTTCTTTTCAATGGCTCTGGAGCTCAGACTTTTGATCTCGAGGGGAAAATCCAAGCGTGGGCGGGAAGTCACTCTGTCTGCACAGCCCACTGTACCTCCTGAGAAGCCCTCCTGCCTATAGCATTCCCTGTTTGACCAGAGATCTCCCAGCAGGAGAGGTTCTTACACACAGAGTGGCCGTAAATCCACATGTCCAGGGTTGCGTTCATTTGTTTTCTTTGGAAAGTCTCTTGAGGGCTTCAGACAGTTAAAGGGCTGTGCTTTGCCTATAGGGTGTTCAGTTAGTTTCTTCATGGCAAAGTTACTGTTAAACACTTTTTTTCCTTTTCAGGCTCTAGATCTGTTCTCCACCTGGGACAAAGGTGAAAAGCTTTACTCTCTGAGGGCAACATGCTTGTTTGGGAAAGAGCTTGAAGTAGTCACACAGGTATAGTGGCACTCAGAACACTAGTGTACACGCTACGGCAGTGACTTTCAACCATGGGCAATTGTGCCCCACTATGGGACATTTTGAAGAAGGCAATGGCACCCCACTCCAGTGTTCTTGCCTGGAGAATCCCAGGGACGGTGGAGCCTGATGGGCTGCCGTCTATGGGGTCACATAGAGTCGGATACCACTGAAACGACTTAGCAGCAGCAGCAGCATGGGACATTTGTCAATATCTAGAAATACTTTTAGTTGTTATATTTTGTGGTTATATATAAGAGTTGACTCATTCGAAAAGACTCTGATGCTGGGAGGGATTGGGGGCAAGAGGAGAAGGGGACGACAGAGGATGAGATGGCTGGATGGCATCACTGACTCGATGGATGTGGGTCTGAGTGAACTCCAGGAGTTGGTGATGGACAGGGAGGCCTGGCATGCTGCGATTCATGGGGTCGCAAGGAGTCTGACATGACTGAGCGACTTTTCTGATCTGATCTGATATAGATTTGGTGATTCTAGCATTTAGTGGAGAGAGACGACAAGGAAGGCATGCTACTACTAAATATCCTACAATGCGTAAGACAGACTTTCCAAAACAAAGAATTATCTGGCCCCAAATATCAAAGCTGCCTGTGTTTTTGCAAAGCAACAGCTCTGTGGGTTCATTCATCTTCACAGGTATTGAATATATATATATATTTTCTAATTTATGTATCTTCTAATAGTAAGTTATGTGAGGCAAACCTTAGATGAAAAATTTTTAGGGATGATATCTTTAAGGATGCATTTGTTTTGCAATATTTGTCAAAACACAAAGCCTTTAGAAGTATTTATCTTACTTTCTTATCTGAACAGGCTTAATGGGAACCTTTTGCAGTCTGGTTGAATCTTCCAAGTACAACGATCTTTGTTCAGATGTATCTTCTCTCTTCCAGTTTCAGCCCACATATGTTTAAAATAAAATACATGCCTCATGGTTGCTGGTGATAAAAATGCTTGAAACTGAAACACTAAGTGTTTTTGGGGGAAATACTATACTAGTTTTCTGCTTCATTCTTTACTTGCACATATCTAGAAAGGTCTCATGCCATTATATTCCATTTACCCCTACATAATCAATGTCAAAAGAAAAAAAAATCAATATTTGGATTGTGTAGAAAGATAAAATTAATCATTGAATTGATATGATTTTAACAAATTCAATCAAGATCCCAGAGTCAAATTGTCCCCTGAAATACACAGAACACTATCTTATCTGATTTTGTCAAGCATTTATGAGACTTATGAAGCTATTCAGTGGTTTATAGCCATTAAGTGCAGCTCAACTTGCTTTGTCCCTGGGACATTGCTTTTAATAAAAGACTAGCTGGAAAACTGACATTTAACAAACAAAATTTAAAGAACGGTGTAAATATTTAAGTATAATGCAGCAATGTCTTAAACTGTAATTAAGTGCATTGTGAGATTAAAAATGAGCATGATCTGTAACCAATATGGAAATACCAATAATGCACCAAGGTTCTTCTGCTTCAGCCTGCAAACAGGGAATCAATACTAAAGTGTATTCAAGCTTAGAAAAATGGAGACTTGAATAAATGTCCAGTTAATTTAATAAATGTAGACAGTGGACCTAGATAAATCAGATTGTAAAGAACTATTTTACCTCATTAGCATTTTTGGCCTGAATTATCCAGATAATTATTCCCATTTTCCACATCACTTTGCCCATATTGACAGAATGTCTTTCAATTTTTCATGTAAATGCATTTCTTCTGTACTGCTCAAAGCCCAGCAAGGTGTGTGTTCTTTATGATGCAAATCTAGCATTTTCTCATTTTGTTGATACTTTTCAAAATGCTATCTTTTCTGTTTGTATAACCTTCAACTCACTATTGATAATTTGACCATGACGGTGCCAAGAGACCTATTTATGCATTATACAATTCTGAATAGAAAACATTTCTTAGCTATTCTGCTGGTTTTTTTTTTTTTTCCGTTCATTTATATGTGGTTTATTCAAAGTTCTGCAGAACATGCCTTTTTATCCAGCTTTGCTCCTCGTATATTTCTAATTAGTGGGTAAGATTAGTCCATTTGTTCACCTGATTTATACCAAGTTAGGTAGCAATGTTGTATTCAATATGTTTCAAGCTTCTCTTTCACACTGCTTAAACTAGTATGATTCAGCTTTTCTATTTCTAATCAAAAAATTCTTATCTTGAATGACTTGAGATTTATTTGGTTATTTGAATGAGATCACAGAATGTATTGATATTATGGAAAATAGATATTATTTTAAGTACAACCATCATTTATATGACTGTTAGGGTGGGAGGAGAAGGATATAAATATGGAAGATTTAATTATTTTTATTTATTTATTTTTCATAGCCTCATCCATCCATTGTTTATTATATATATAATAATTCATGTCTCTGCTACAGATTTTTAAATTGTTTTGCATAATAAAATAATAAAACTGAGAAACTGTAGAATCCTGAACCATATTTGGTAGGCATCACTCACCACTTGACTAGTCAATCCAACTCATGTGTATTAGTATTCTCTATAGTATTTTGCTTCTAATTTTAGTAGTAGCATGCATCTACATGACTTTTTTCTTCTTCCAAATTTATAGATGCTCCACTATTGTGATTTTTCAAGTGCAGTTACACTTAAGCCAGTATATTAGTTAACTATTGTCGTTAACACACATTTCCCAGATTTAGTGAATAAAAAAACAGCCATTTATTATAAGTCTAGAGGTCAGCTGGGCTGTTCTGTGGCTAACCTGGGTTACTTGAATTGTTTTACATATGGTGTCTATCGTCAGGTTGGCTAGGGGTGGGCTGGTGTTTGATTGCCTCATTCCCAAGTCTGGAGGTCAGCTGTCAGTGGTGAAAATTGGATAAAATAAACTACATGACTGTCACCATCTAGTATATCAGTGGTGTGGTTCACATAGCAGTTTCAGGGTTCCATGAGAGAGAGAGCAGAAGCAAACAATTAGAATTCACACAATATGATTTCTGTTGTACTCTGCAAGCCACCATGAATTAAAAGGACAGAACAGATTCAAGGGCTAAGAAATAAATTTTACTGCTTAATGTATGATTTTACAGTGTCCTATTGCAAACAGAGAATAACTATAAAGAAAAGATTAATTGTAACTACTTTTCTAAATGATATTGCACAGTCTACATCCTGACCACAATTGTTTACATCTATTCTATTTCAAGAATCTCAAAATTTTGATCCACTTAGAGTGTTATGCTCAAAGTACAGTATCTCATGACTTACATCAGATTTTGCTGTGTCTCTTACAATATAATTTGTATAAAAAGACAAATTATCTAACCTTTCCAAAGGAGGAATAGAGACATTATCTGTAAACTCAGTGGCCCTCAAGGGGGGAAAGAATGAGAGGTGCATTGTAGTCATTGGTCCATAGCTATTCTGAAATCCTGAGGTAATGTTGTCATGATATCTAGGTTTGGAGAAGGAGTTTATGTGTATAAATTTTAGGGAATGGGTTTGTGTGTGGGGGGCGGGTAATTGTTTGATTTTTTTTTAATTTATTTTTTTATTGAATTATAATTGCTTTACAGAAGTTTGTTGTTTTCTGTCAAACCTCAACATGAATCAGCCATAGTGATAGTGATAGTGAAGTTGCTCAGTCGTGTCGACTCTTTGCGACCCCATGGACAGTAGCCAACCAACCTCCTCCGTCCATGGGATTTTCCAGGCAAGAATACTGGAGTGGGTTGCCATTTCCTTCTCCAGGGGATCTTCCCGACCCAGGGATCTAACTCGGGTCTCCGGCATTGTAGGCAGATGCTTTACCGTCTGAGCACATATATCCCTTGATTGTTTCACAGCAGTATAACTGAGATGAAACTATATTCTATTATTGTCAGTAATTTAACACTAAACTCAAGGGTTTAGGAAGTATGGCTGAACAAAAACTGCATATAAAATCACCATGTTTATTTCCTCCTTCAGAAGTAACCACAGATAACATTGTATATGTTTTTAAATCTTTTAAAATTGCATTCAATTTTTATTAAAATTTTCAAAATACCAAAGTATAATTCAGTATATGTAAAATATAGTATATAGACAATTTATATAATTTTATGTAAAAATATTTCCTATTTTAATATAGTGGATTGCTCTCATAAGATTATATTGTTAGGAATGATAATATTTATCTAAATGATGCTGCTGCTGCTAAGTCACTTCAGTCATGTCTGATTCTGTGCGACCCCATAGATGGCAGCCCACCAGGCTCCCTGGTCCCTGGGATTCTCCAGGCAAGAACACTGGAGTAGGTTGCCATTTCCTTCTCCAATGCATGAAAGTGCAAAGTGAAAGTGAAGTCACTCAGTCGTGTCCGACTCTTTGTGACCCCATGGATTTCAGCCCACCAGGCTCCTCCGCCCATGGGACTTTCCAGGCAAGAGTACTGGAGTGGCTTGCTCTAAATAGAGTTAAATAATCGGACATGAATGAGTGACTAACACTTCACTTGATATTTTGATATTTTGCATCTATGTATAGTCATTGATCTCTGTCAACTAAAACTTTTTTACACTGAGAGGATTGGTAGTTTTTTACATTTTCTTTTGTAATTTATTTAAAGATGATGGCATAAAGTTTAGATTTTATTTTTATATATGGATTAACAATGGGGAGCATTGAAGGAGATATGCATGACCACAGTTACAAGTATAAGTAGAAACATATATGATGAGGGAGGTGCAAAGTCAGCAGGGCAAAGAAACCAGAGACAAGCTAGAAGGAAACTTAAATAGTCCGTTGGTGAAATGATGATATCTTAAATAAGGTTGTCATTCTGTAGCTTATGAGAAAAATATTGGGCTCTAATTATATTTTTGATTGAGTTAATAAGATTTACTGATAAATCAGATGGGAAGTAGGAGAGAAAATGTGGATAGGGATGATTGTAAGGCATGTGCCCTAAATTAGTACATAAGTACCAGTTTTTAAGAAATTTAAAGTCACTCTGTCGTATCTAACTCTTTGTGACCCCATGGACTGTATCCTGCCAGGCTCCTCTGTCCAAGGAATTCTGCAGGCCCGAATACTGGAGTGGCTAGCTATTCCTTTCTCCAGGAGAGCTTCCCAACCTGGGGATCGAATCCAGGTCTCCTGCACTGCAGGCAGATTCTTTACCATCTGAGCCACAAAGGAAGCCCAATTTTTAAGAAGGGAGTCTTAATAATTAGAAGGATTGGTTGTCATTAGTATTGGTGGTATCAGTAATATTGTTTTAAATACTCTTGTGGTTTCTTAGAATATGCCTTTTTCCTCCATAGTCAATTCCAATGTTTATCTGTTGTGGTTTTTATATTTCAAGGTTTTGATTGTTATAGGTTGATTTTTTTCAGATAGCTGTTGTGATTTCCCTTCACTCCTTCATATGTAAATTTCTCTCACTCTTACTTAGGTAAATCAGCTTTCAGTCAAGTCTCTCTCATAAAGGAATGTTGACCAGTAATTCTGTGTCATTAGCTTGGCTTGACAATTAGTAGACTTTGCTTAAGAAGTGAGTGGTCTGAGAAACCATGAATGGATATGACTTTAATCTGGAAAGCCAGAACACTGAATCAATCTTTTTGTTGTTGTTGTTGCTCTTGTTCTTATTTATTATTGATTTCAGTTTTTCTACAGTTCAATGATTGCTCGGTTGGGTTTTACCTAGGGTTAAAAGCCAAGTGCTGGAGAAGAGAAAGGCTACCCACTCCAGTATTCTTGCCTGGGAAATCCCATAGACAGAGGAGCCTGGAGGGCTGCAGTTCATGGGGTTGCAGAGGCAGACATGACTTAGCAACTAAAACAACAGCAAAAGTCAAGTGCATGAGGATGGGATAAAGTAGTACAAAGTAGGTGAGAAGATGCCAGTTTGTACAGATATTCATCTAAGACAATTTCAACCGCTTTTCTTAAACCATACTTCTCATGACTTTCCTCTGTACCTTCTAATATCAAGCTAAAACATATTTTTGTTCCTGAAAAATTGGTTGTTGCTTGAATTGAATCTTAGTTTGCAAAAATTTTTTTTTGTATACCTTTGCTTATTTAACCTAACTTCAAATTTGGCATTAAATTTCTCATGATATTATTTCATTATCCTTTAAACATCCTCAATGCTGTGAAATATTTTCCACTCAAAAAATTATATTTTTATTTGTACCTATGTTTTCTCTTAATCACCCTTGCTAATTTATCAATTTTATTCATAAAACCCCACACATTAAAAATGAATTATATTTTTAATTCATTCTATTGCATGCATGTTTTATGTTTTAATGGCATCTGGTCTGTATTTTCTTCTTTCCACTTGCTTTACATTTATTCTGTTGCTCTATTCTCCTATATTAAGTTGTCTGCTTACTTAAATAATTTTTAGGGTTTTTTCCTAAATAAGCATTTAAAACTATCCCAGAATTCCCTCTAAGCAGAGCATAGATTGTATTCCACAAGTTTTTATTTTGTTATAAATGATTTCCTATTTTATTATAATTTATTCCTTAACTATAAATTATTTAAATATTTTCTTCCTTTTAAAAATATATTTATTAAAATGTAACATCCCCTCAAAAATGCACATGCACATACAATCCAGTGAACATTCACAAGTTGAATACAGCAGGGTCACTAGCATCCAGTTCATGAAAAAGAGCCTTACAGGAGCCTAGAAGACCCCGTTTTCAGACACTAATATATCCAATGGTTGCTGCTGCTGCTAAGTTGCTTCAGTCGTGTCCATCTCTGTGCAACTCCATAGACGGCAGCCTACCAGGCTCCCCTGTCCCTGGGATTCTCCTGGCAAGAACACTAGAGTGGGTTGCCATTTCCTTCTCCAGTACATGAAAGTGAAAAGTGAAAGTGAAGTTGCTCAGTCATTGTCTGCCTCTATGCAACCCCATGGACTGCAGCCTTCCAGGCTCCTCCGTCCATGGGATTTTCCAGGCGAGAGTACTGGAGTGGATTGCCATTGCCTTCTCCAACCCAACAGCTAGTAACTTCCTACTTCTAGTATTATAGATTAGTTTTACCTATAGTAAAACCTTATTGTATAAGGATTGCCACCACACCCTACTCTGCTTTTTTACTTGCTTTTCCCTCTCAACTTTGTGTTTTTTAAATTTATCCATGTTATTGTGTATAGGTGTAGTTGATGCATTTTTATCATTCTGCATATTTTACTGTATGATATAATTATCCAGTGCAACATTCATGAACATTATGGTAGTTTTCAGTGCTTAATTACTACAAATAATATTTTTCTGAACATTCAGGTATATGCCTTTTGGTGAACATATGCACAGATTTATTTTTGAATGCACACCTGGGAATAGAATTGCTAGATTATATGGTATATATGCATATGTTCAAACTTTGCAGGTATTGACAAATAGCTTTCCCAAGTGATGGCACCAATTAGCAGTGTAACTCTTTATGTATTAGAGTTATGTACAGAGTAATGAAACAGATTTGTACCCAACACACTGATTTTTGATAGATGTTAATCAGAAATGAAAAGTAGAAAGGATGATCTTTTCTATAAATATTGCTGGGTCAATTGGACATTCATGAGGAAAACTTGTATATAGTACTTCTTCCCCACCCTCAGTCTTACATCTTTCCTAAAAATCAATTCCATGTGGATCACAAATCCAAATGTCAATGGTAGAAATAATAAGAATTTTAGGGAAACATCATAGGAAAACATACTATGACATTAGAGTAAGGAAAAGTTTCTTACACAGGGCACAAAATGATAAATTAGATAATAATGGAATTAAGAACTTGTTCATCAAGAATACATTAAAGTATGAAGAACAAAGTAAAGAGATTGAGAAGTTATTTGCTATATATATTTTATTTCTATATCTAGCTATCAGTCTATCCACCTATAAGGGGAAGAGGCACATGTGCCAAAACTGTCAGATGATATCTCACAGTTTCATAAAAAAGGAAGTACATGCTAACTGTATCTCTTAACAAACGTTAACTAGTATTTCACCAAAAATGGTATAAAATAGAAAATAATCATGAAAACTTGCTCAACATCTTTAGTCATTAGGAAAATGGTCATTGTAACTACAATATGATACTTCTGCATGAGATAAGAGTTAAAATGAAAAGTACAGAAAAATACCATGTTCCCCAATAGTGGAAAAGACTGGAAGCATATTCCTAAATCCAAAGAAATTTCTACTTGCTTTGTCTATTCATTGACAGTTCATAACACTACATTTCTTTTTCAACCACAATCTAGTAATCTGATTTCAAGTGCCAGTTGATATGTTTACATGTCGATTTAGTATGTCATTCTTGCTATAGATATTGTCTCAGTTTCTATTAACTATAACAATTTAGATCAACAGCAAGAGCTTAAAATTCTTTTATTAGTGACTGTAAACTTCCCTTACTCTCTAAGCAAAAAATACTTTTATCTAGGCTCAGAGTTTAAACAAACTCATATGCCCTGGTTATTTCTTAAATTTTGAAGTTCTCTCACCTGGTGGCCCAGATGGTGAAGAATCTGCCAGCATTGCAAGAGACTTGGGTTTGATTCCTGGGATGGGAAGATAACCTGGAGAAGAAAATGACAACCCACTCCAGTGTTCTTGCCTGGAGAATTCCATGGACAGAGGAGCCTGGCAGGCCACAGTCCATAGGGTCACAAAAAGTTGGACACGAGTGAGCATCTAACACTTTTTCATCATTCATTAATTTTTTACTCATTTTTTGTCTGTTTATTTCACTCAGCCAAGAATATATTAATACTTTCTATGGATATACAATATGAAATATTATAAGGGTAGAGAGCAAAATATAGCTCCTATGCTCAAGTAGTCCAGAATATATTTAGGAGAAATAGAGATACTACCACGCTTTGTTATACATTTTACATTTTCATAAATTTTGATGAATGATTAGGATATTATATCTTATTTTTACATGTATTTGACTCAGTCTTATGATGTGAAAAGTACATCATTCACTTCATGAGTGAATGAGTTCTTAAGTCTCACTTGAAATTTATTTATAAAAGAGTCCCAGTAGTCTGAAAAAAACGATGATATGCTGCGTGACTGTGAACACTTTAATTAAGTCTCCAAGATTGATTGCCTTCATATCTTTTGATCTTTTTTAAAATGTAAATCACTTATCTATTCATTTAGTAACATATTCAATCAAAACATATGCTTTCAAAGGTAAGATCAGATATTATGACTAAAAATAAACAGGCCTGGTCTTGAAACACTGTAAGATTATTTAGGAATGTAAAGATGTGCACACACAACCACAAGGCAAAATAGAAAGCAGTAGGTGGGAAGAGATCTACAAGTGATTTAAGCTAAGTGCTAGATGATGATAGGGGGATGAAGGAGAAAAAGAGGAATCCACTGTGGTTGGTAGGATGGAGAACTGGGTTGATGGGGAATCAGAGAAATTTGATTTTGACCTAGCTATTATAAAAATGACAAGCATTAAGTAAGGAAGGATAATGAAAATAACCACAAGAAAGAGAATACATGATATAGGTTTGAGGAGCAGATTTGCTGTGAGGTTGAGTAGCTATAGCAGGGTAATATGTGATGATTCTAGAAAGGTTCTTTCCTACAAGATAACAAGAGTTATGACCGTCACACTGAGGAGTAAAGATACCAAGTGGTTAAGAATACAAATTCTGAAGCCAGACCACATGTTTGTAATTCAGTTAGGTCATTAACTCTTTGTAACCTTGCATAAGAGACTTGTTCCTCAGTTTCTCCATAATAGTAAGTATTATCTCACTGCTGCTGCTGCTAAGTCGCTTCAGTCGTGTCCGACTCTGTGCGACCCCATAGACGGCAGCCCACCAGGCTCCCCCGTCCCTGGGATTCTCCAGGCAAGAACACTGGAGTAGGTTGCCATCTTCTTCTCCAATGCACAGGGTGGTGCTAAAAATTAAATGGCGTACTATGTGCCAACTTCTTAGAACAGTGACTGGAATGTATTAATAGTAGGTGCTTAAGCTCTATAGATGTTATTATTATTTTATTATGCAGGTAATATATACCTTGAAATCTGTAAGCTAGTAAATGATATGTATATTTTTGTGAAATTGAAAAGAATAGGTAGAATATTTTTCTTAACATAAAAGTTTCTTTATTTCCCAGTCCTATTGAGACAGGAAGGGGGCAGGCACAACCTTTAAAAGAATGACACAGCCATTGAGGATATGACATAAACTGGTTAAAACCAACTAGGTCCAAGACAGTGTATGATTGACTTTCAGTATACGTGGAACCTCATATAAGCTCACTGTAATACATGAGCACACTAAATGACACACCCTCAGCTGCCATGACAGTTCTGGGGCCAACTATAAAAGGCCAGAAAGTGGGTGGTGACCCAATTCCTGGAAATATCTGCCCCTTCCTCAAAATAGTTGAAATAATCCTACTTCTCATTAGCCTATGAAATGACCCAGACTATAAAAACTAACCACCACATATTTCAGGGCCTCTTACCTTCCACTCTGTCTGTGGAGTGTGTTTCTCCCTGAAAAAAACCTTCTTTTACTTTAGTGTGGCTAACTCTTGAATTCTTACCTGCACAAGGCCAAGAATCCACACTTAGTAACTGTCCCAAGGATTTGCCTGAAATCTATGCTGTGAGCATCTTCTCTGGCTCCACTTTCTTTTTTTTGTAATACAGAAGAAAACTGAGTGCTGAAGAATTGATGCTTTTGAACTGTGGTGTTGGAGAAGACTCTTGAGAGTCCCTTGGATTGCAAGGAGATCCAACCAATCCATTCTAAAGGAGATCAGCCCTGGGATTTCTTTGGAAGGAATGATGCTAAAGCTGAAACTCCAGGACTTTGGCCACCTCATGCGAGGAGCTGAC
>NW_011494835.1:9504908-9517881 GCF_000754665.1 Bison bison bison | reverse complement strand
GACGTGAGTTTGAGTGAACTCCGGGAGATGGTGATGGACAGGGAGGCCTGGCGTGCTGCAATTCATGGGGTCGCAAAGAGTCAGACACGATTGAGCAACTTAAGTGAACTGAACTGACCTGATACAACCTAAAGAGATTCAAATTTATTTATACCTTTTGTGAAATTTAGACATAATTTATATTATTAATAAAATATCATGAGATATTACATGATTTTAAACTACAAATTTTCAAAAGAAATAGTAATGAAATTTTTCTGGATTTGGTGTAGAAAAATACATATTTTTCTGTTTCTACTTTCTGTTTTCTTGAAGAAAGGCAGAATTCATAGCATTCACAAAGTATAAATTTGAAGTGAATTCTTTCTAGAAACCAATAGGAAGGTTTAAAAAATATAATAAAAACAATATCTCTTTTTTTAAGAAAAAGAACCAAAATTACTTTTTTGTTGTTGTTTTAGTGCTGTTAAAATGTTATGCTATATTGAAATTGCATATTCTATTGACCCATTATACCATGGTTTAATATTTCAATAGATTATTTGAAATTGGATAGATAATTTAGAGCATCTAAGCTCTTGGCACATATCTCCAATGAAGTTAGGTTATATATCCAATTTAAACTTTAAAATATGAAATCATAATGTGATCAATATAAAATATATTTGTATAAAATATAAAATTTTATACAAGTCAAAAGAATTATCAATGTTCAATCTCATTTTATTTCTTTTTTTATTTCTCCTCCAAATTTGTCTATTATTTCTGAGATTTTGTCTTGAAGGAAAATCTTCTTTTACCCCTTACTGTTCATAGTTTTTTCCTCAACTGCCCAAGAATCTAATAATTTACTTTATTTATACACATGTGCACACATATACACACACAAATCATTTATCTTTCTTATGTTTTCATACTGTTAACAATGAGATAGAGAAGTATTGCCTTTTATATATGGCAAGAATTTTATAAGTAAATAGTGATTAACACAAGGTAAGAGTCTGGTAACCATACTATACTTCTTGCTTCAACTTTCTGCATTACAGCCTTTGGTGAATCCTATTTGCAACAAGGACTTCCCTGCTGGCTCAGTGGTACAGGATCCACCTGCCAATGCAGGAGACATGAAAGACGTGGGTCTGATCCCTGGGTTGGGAAGATCCCCGGGAGTAGGAAATGGCACCCCACTCTAGTATTCTTGCCAGGAGAATCCCATACCAAAGGAGCCTGGTGGGCTACAGTCCATGGGGTCACAAAGAGTCAGACATGACTGAGTGTCAGCACTGTCCAGTAAACCCAGTTTCTTTTTAATATTGTTCTCCTGAATAGAGAAGATCTTCTTGGTCTTCCCTGTATTCTCCAATGTGGTATAAATTACATTAGGTTTTTCATTCAGTATTACCTTTAAAAGTCTATTCTCATTGTTATGTGCATTAGTGGTCCATTGCTTCTAATTGCTGTTGCTGTGTGTTCTTCATGCTCCTAGGTGTGTATGTGTATGGTAGGGACATGCATAGTCTCAGAGCTCCAAGTTTGGGGATCTAACGTACAGCACAGTGATTATAGATGATAATACGGTTTCATATTCTTATTGCTAAGAGAGTAGATCTCAAATGGTCTCATCATAAGAAGAAAAAATGGTAATTGTGTGATGGGGTAGAGATGGTAGTTAATACTATAAAAGTGAAAAGTGAAAGTTGCTCAGTCATGTCCAACTCTTTGCAACCCCATGATCTGTCCATGGAATCCTCCAGGCAAGAGTACTGGAGTGGATTCCCATTCCTGTTTCCAGGGGATCTTCCT
Organism: Bison bison bison; assembly: GCF_000754665.1. Lineage (NCBI taxonomy): Eukaryota > Metazoa > Chordata > Mammalia > Artiodactyla > Bovidae > Bison > Bison bison. Next base: position 9,516,078 of record NW_011494835.1, on the reverse strand, counting down.
GACCCAGAATCAAACTGAGGTCTCCTACATTACAGGCATGTTCTATCTGTCTGACCTACCAGGGAAGCGTTGGAGACCTCGGTTTGATCCCTGGGTCGGGAAGATCCCCCAGGTGAGGACATGGCTAATATTATGGTAGTAATCATTTTGTAATTCATAAATATATCAAATCAACACATCATATACCTTAAATTTACAATATTATGTGTTGATTATACCTCAATAAAGCTGGGAAAAGTGGTCAATTATCTATTCTAAACACAACCAAGGAGACATAGAATGAGAGTGTATGGAAGGTGGAGCCATTAGGGGATAGAATCAAAGAAAAAAATAACAGTACTCTACCAGATAAAAGTCATTCCTTTCTCACTTGGAGACGAATTAGCATTAAAAATTATAGGACAGTTTCACTACGTACTTTTAAGTTAAGATTAAGCTCTGTCTAAGGATTGTATGAAGAGTACATCATGAGAAATGCTGGGCTGGAAGAAGCATAAGCTGGAATCAAGATTGCAAGGAGAAATATCAATAACCTCAGATATGCAGATGACACCACCCTTATGGCAGAAAGTGAAGAGGAACTCAAAAGCCTCTTGATGAAAATGAAAGTGGAGAGTGAAAAAGTTGGCTTAAAGGCAACATTCAGAAAACAAGATCATGGCATCTGATCCCATCACTTAATGGGAAATAGATGGGAAAACAGTGGAAACAGTGTCAGACTTTATTTTTCTGGGCTCCAAAATCACAGCAGATGGTGATTGCAGCCATGAAATTAAAAGACACTTACTCCTTGGAAGGAAAGTTATGACAAACCTAGATAGCATATTGAAAAGCAGAGACATTACTTTGCCAACAAAGGTCCGTCTAGTCAAGGCTATGGTTTTTCCTGTGGTCATGTATGGATGTGAGAGTTGGACTGTGAAGAAAGCTGAGTGCCGAAGAATTGATGCTTTTGAACTGTGGTGTTGGAGAAGACTCTTGAGAGTCCCTTGGACTACAAGGAGATCCAACCAGTCCATTTTAAAGGAGATTGGTCCTGGGTGTTCTTTGGAAGAAATGATGCTAAAGCTGAAACTCCAGTACTTTGGCCACCTCATGCGAAGAGTTGACTCATTGGAAAAGACTCTGATGCTGGGAGGGATTGGGGGCAGGAGGAGAAGGGGACGACAGAGGATGAGATGGTTGGATGGCATCACCGACTCAATGGACGTGAGTCTGAGTGAACTCCGGGAGTTGGTGATGGACAGGGAGGCCTGGCTTGCTGCAACTCATGGGGTCACAAAGAGTCAGACACGACTGAGCAACTGAACTGAACTGAACTGAACTGAAGGATTATTATCTATCCTCAGGATATGTTTTAATCAGAATGGACTAGATTATGTCCTAGTAACAAATAATCCCAAAAGATGAGTGCCTCAACTATGCCCGAAAAGTATTTCTTGGTTGTATTCAGTACTTTGTACATCTAAGTAAATCTTCAGATCCATTTTTCTCCTTTTCTTGGCTCAGTATTCCAGGCTGGTTTGAATTAAGAGCATTTTTACATCAATTTGGGCTATGATCATTGGTGCTGGAAAATATATTGCTGGAGACATGAGTTCTGGCAATTACATGTTTCTACCTATGAACAACATGCTAAATCTGCTCTTACTTTATTGCCTAAAACAAGTCATCTGGTCATGTCTACTTTCAAGAGGAATGAGAAAGTATAGTCTTACTGTGTGCCCCAAAGTAAAGGGTAGGAAAAGAGAGGTACAATGTTTGTGTACGAACTTAGAGAAAGAGAAAGAGGGAGAATGAAGCCCAGTATATGTTATAAACATACAGAAACATAGGAGTTACATCTGACATTTACCCAAGCCATTTGAGGATCTATTTGAAGTACTAGAGGCCTCCTTGCCTATAGTCGTCTATGTGTCTATGTGTATCTCCCCTGCTATCATGGGAGACTTTTAGTACTGGGGAACTTGTTTTTCTTTGTTTCCTAGCCTAACTCAAGCTTGAGACTTTTTTCTTTTATTTCCAAAGTCACTGAGGCTTGCACTGCTTAAAATTTAAAATCAGTATTAAAGAAAGAACATTGGAAGAGGATTCTTAAAATCACATTCTTGGCCTGGATAAGACTTTTTTTAAACAAATTTTGGTCTTTTATACAATAAGAAGTAAGAGGTCTTTTACAGATTATAGCTTTATGATATTATAGTCTTAGTACATGAATTCCTTAGTATTTAAACTTGCACTTGGCTCACTGCAGATCACAGGAAATGGGATGATTTTATCTACTTGGTTATGCAAAACTATTTCTGGTGATATTTCTGGGAAACCTGCTGGTCACATTCAGAAGTCAAACAGACATACAAAATTAAAGTGGTGAGATTCTGTTTCTCATAATTAAAAGACATTTTTTACTGAAAGTTGTTTTTTGTACCCTTTATGTCATATAAACTCTAATGTGGAACTCTCCACTTCTGTTTAGTCATGACACACGTAGAAATAGTAAGAGGCACAATAAGGTAAATGAGCAATTCTACTTAGGTCTAGTAGGAACAACCTTGAGTACCAGGCAGAGCTAAGAGGGTCTTTATGTTGATATACCAATTCAGGTTAAGACGTTCTATCTTAAAGGATTAAGACTTGAAAAAGCTAAGGACTGGTGTGTCTGCCTGTTTTAAACTTTAGTTAATGGTCAAAAAATATTCACTGAGTACCCTCTGTGTATCCAGCACTATGACTGACAACTGTTGCATACATACAGTGGAGATTAACCATATCAGTGTATTTCATATTTCAGATACTTAATTCTTAATCTATGAAGGGTCTCACATCCCGTGGTGGTTTTTTTTTGTTTTTTTTTTTTTTTAAGCCATAAAACAAGTGCCTAATATTTTATTTTTTGGATGATAATGGGAAAATATGCAAAGTAAGTTGGAAAGATTCAATTCTATCTCTATCAGTTAATAATTTAGTTATATTGTAATAAAAATCTTAGAATGATCAACCTTCCAAAAAAAACCCTTTTTTAGAAGATAAAAGGTTATTCTGATCTATAGCCATTGTACATAATTGGAATAAATCTATAGCTTATAAAAGCAATATGTATAGTGAAACATTCTCAACATTACTGTATATAACCATCACTTCAGGAATTTGTAAAAAATACAGATATTCAGCCTTTATTCCAGAGATTCTGTCTCAGTAGGTCAGCTTTGAAATCCTCAAAACAATATTTTTAATAAATCTTCCAGGTAATTATTACAGAAGAGATCCTGGGACCCAAACTTGTAGAACACTGATGTTATGGAAAGAGAATTGGTTTAACTGTCAGATAGACCTGAGTTTGAATTCTGCTTCTTTCTCAAATGCTATGCATTAGTTATATATTGCTACATAACAAATGACTATAACTTGCCAACTTAAAAAAATACACATTTATTACTTCACGGATTCTGTAGGTTAGGAGCTGGGGGTTTCTTATCTGGATCTTCTACTTATGGTTTCACAAGTGTAGAATCAAGGTATTGACCAGGACAGGGTTCTCATCCAGAAGTTCAAGTAATTAACATGCTCCCTCAAATTGTTGAAAGAAATAACTTACTTGTGGTTGTAGGCTGAGAACTTCAGTTTTCTGCTGACAGCCAAGAGATCCCTTTAGAGTTTTCCCACAGTTCCTGGAGGCCACCCACAGCTCCTTGACACCTGCACTTCTCCAACATAGTTCTTACTTCAGCAAGGTGGCAAGGTGAGTCTCTAACAGAAATGCACTGCCAAGGTCCACATAATGTAACAAAACTGAAGTGAAAGTCACTCAGCCGTGTCCAACTCTTTTAGGCGCCATGGACTGTACAGCCCATGGAATTCTCTAGGCCAGAATACTACAGTGGGCAGCCTTTCCCTTCGCCAGGGCATCTTACCAACCCAGGGATCAAACCCAGGTGTCCCACATTGCAGACATTCTTTACCAGCTGAACTACAAGGGAAGCCCAAGAATACTGGAGTGGGTATCCTATCCCTTCTCCAGGGGATCTTCCTGACCCAGGAATTAAACCAAGGTCCCCTGCATTGCAGGCGGATTCTTTACCAACTGAGCTATGAATCATAAGCTTGTGACATTTCACCACTTGTGCTGTATTTGATTGGATAAAATCAGACTCTGCTCACTCTTAAGGGGAAGACAGTATATAAGGGTGTGAACACCATGAGGCACTGATCATTAAAAGCTACCTGAGAATATGTCAGCCACAGTGTGATTTAGACAAATTGTTTATCACTATGGATTCTTAAGGGTATAGCACAGTGGTAAAGAATCTGCCTGCTAATGGAGGAGACACAAGGGACATGGGTTCAACCCCTGGGTCAGGAAAGTCCCCTGTAGTAGGAAATGGTAACTCACTCACTCCAATATTCTTGCCTGAAAAATTCCATGGATTAGGAGCCTGGCTAGCTACAGTCCATGAGATGGCAAAGTTGAACATGATTGGGTGACTAAACACCATAATAATATGTCTTAAATAAAGCTGAAAACTATTATTTGAAGGTTGATATAAAAAACATAAGCAAGTGGGGAAACTGAAGAAAAATTGCTACAAACAATACCCTTTCTTCTGTTGTATGTTTATCCTGTTTCCTTAATTATTCTACCAATATTTTTTTCAGTTAGTCTTTTTTAAAGAAAATTTGGTAGGTAGAGATATGAGAAATAGAATGTTTAAATGTAGTAGTAAATATTATAGAAGAAAAAATAAAATATTCTTCTATTCTTATCCTATTAATGTATATAGGTCACAATATAATAGCTCTTCAAATAAACACAAGAGAAAGAATAATAAGAGATTTACTTTTCAAGCAGATAAACCCATAAGCTCTTAAAAAATGTGGGGTTTTTTTTTCCCTTAATGTGCCATCATTTCTTAACCTAATCTGCTCAGTCTCTGACCCCGTGTATATGTTGTGTAAATCCTTTTTCTTGGCTCCATGATAAGCTCATCATATTTATAAACAGTTGTTTTACCCAGTAAGCATCAACTTGTGTTTAAATAACTGTCTCAATCTGGCACATTTTTTTCATCATACAGTGTTTTACAGTTTGGGGAATATTTTTGCTAACAGCCACTCTAGTACTTTTGCCTGGAAAATCCCATGGACGGAGGAGCCTGGTAGGCTGCAGTCTATGGGGTCGCTAGAGTCCGACACGACTGAGTGACTTCCACTTTTACTTTTCACTTTCATACATTGGAGAGGGAAATGGCAACCCACTCCAGTGTTCTTGCCTGGAGAATCCCAGGGAAGGGGAAGCCTGGTGGGCTGCCGTCTATGGGGTTGCACAGAGTCGGACATGACTGAAGCGACTTAGCAGCAGCAGCAAGAGTTTCTTTTAACCATACATTTCCAAATTACCCAGGACTTCAGTAGATTTTGAAAATTGGCTTCCCTGGTGGCTCAGATGGTAAAGCGTCTGCCTGCAATGCGGGAGACCCAGGTTCGATTTCTGGGTCGGGAAGATCCCCTGGAGAAGAAATGGCAATCCACTCCAGCACTCCTGCTTGGAAAATCCCATGGACGGAGGAGCCTGATAGGCTACAGTCCATGGGGTCGCAAAGAGTCAGATACGACTGAGCGACTTCACTTACTGCTGAGTAAAGATAAAGTAAATTTATTTAATAAGTGTTTTTGAAAATGGATATAAGGTAAGTTTGTAGATAGGTAGGCAGATAATATGTTATGAAAAAAAACTGCAAAATGGAGTAACAAAACGTTAAATCTGAACTGAATATGAAAGATCATTAGTTCAAACTCTAAGGCGTTAAGTGCTTGTGTGAGAGCATAAATCTGGTTTGTGTAAAAGCTGAGAGTGTAATATCTAGCCCTGCTGCTCCTGGTCTAGTTCCATCTACAGAGCCATGCTGACTCCATATATGTTTGAAAAATGGAGCTCTGAGAAGTGGGTAATAAAAATTCATAACCTTTTCCCATATTATGCATATTCTCCTTTTTATGCTTAGCAATCAGGATTTTTCATGCTTTTCTAAATGCTCTTGTAAAGTCCTCAGCATAATCCAAGCAGCTGCCGGAAGGGTGGATCCTATGGCTACAAACATCTATGCACTCACGCCTCCCAATCTGAGGAAAATAACAAGGAAATGATTTTAAAATAAATAGAAAGCTCTTGGGGATTAACTCTGATAATCTGTCTGAATTAATGAAAGAAATAACACTATTACTGCTGCCTAATTTCACATTTCTTTAAGTTACACATATGAATGGCTTTGAAACAGTGCAGTTTTCTAAAGGTAAAAAGTTTATATGGTTTTTGGAGTTTTTAATCTTGAGTCATAGGAAAGGCTGTTCATATTGTATATTCTCTCAATATATGCCCTAATGTGTGTGCTGCATGCATTTTCCGCAGCATCTCAGTAGATCATTCTGCTTGAAGCTCTATGCTTTCACCTAATGAAAATGAAGCACCTTACATTCAAGTGCAGAATATAAAAGAAGGATCTTTCAGGAATCAGGACAATTATCAGTTTCACCCTCAAAGTAACTCATGAAGACTTATGGGTCAGATTTGGGGCCAATCATGTCCATGGGTGCACTCAGCTTAAAAGACTTGGCTTCCAGGGATCATTAGGAGACCATTCCAAGTTTTTGGTACATAAACTCCTAAAATTTAATTACAGGCATCAATTAGGCAGTGATAGTTTCAAACTTTATGGTATTTGTTTAGCTAGCCAACCCTGTGGTAATGTATTTTAATTCATTCATTTTCAGGATGAGATTAATATAGTTAACTATGCATCTGATATATGGCTTCAAATATAAAGCCAGTTGGTTTAGACTTTATTGGTTAGATCCTCAGTTGTGACTGCCATATATTGAAATAGATGCTGAGTGGGCTTGGGTTTAGGAAATTTCAAACTCCAGCTGTTTCAGGAAATGTTAACTATAAAAAGTCAGTGGTAGTGTCTGTTGGCAGAGATGAAGTGCTCTGTATCCCATTGTCTACTGTTCTGCAATGCTATGGGCTAACATATAATTGGTAGACTACATCCTTTGAGGAGCCTTCAAAATCTGGCTTTCTATCTCCTGTTGCCCCTCCTATCATTGTAAATGAAAAGATAATTTGCAAAGTGATGACTTTTTTAAAAGGTAAATGTATGCAGCCTGCAGAATTAGCATCAGTAACACTAAGGTATCTTTCAGTTCAGTTCAGTCACTCAGTCCTGTCCGACTGTTTGCAACCCCATGAATTGCAGCACGCCAGGCCTCCCTGTCCATCACCAACTCCTGGAGTTCACCCAAACTCACGTCCATGGAGTCAGTGATGCCATCCAGCTATCTCCTCCTCTGTCATCCACTTCACCTCCTGCCCCCAATCCCTCCCAGCATCAGAGTCTTTTCCAGGGAGTCAGCTCTTTGCATGATGTGGCCAAAGTACTGGAGTTTCAGCTTTAGCATCAGTCCTTCCAAAGAAAACCCAGGACTGATCTCCTTTAGAATGGACTGGATAAGTGATTTAACATCTTTTAATCTGATATTCTGTTCACAGTTAGAATTATTTTCTATACACAGAGGTCTTCCTTGCATTATGTATCACATGGGAGGCGCTAATGAGAAGTTAAAAATAATAAGTATACAGAGTGAAGTAAGCCAGAAGGAAAAACACCAATACAGTATACTAACGCATATATATGGAATTTAGAAAGATGGTAACGATAACCCTGTATACGAGACAGCAAAAGAGACACTGATGTATAGAACAGTCTTATGGACTCTGTGGGAGCGGGAGAGAGTGGGAAGATTTGGGAGAATGGCATTGAAACATGTGAAACGTCATGTATGAAACGAGATGCCAGTCCAGGTTCAATGCACGATACTGGATGCTTGGGGCTGGTGCACTGGGACGACCCAGAGGGATGGTGTGGGGAGGGAGGAGGGAGGAGGGTTCAGGATGGGGAACACATGTATACTAATTAAATAATTTTCTATTAAAGAAAAAAAAAAGGGGGGGAAAAAAAGAAATTATAAATGGGAAAAAATAACTGAGTACTGTAATTGTCCAATTCCTTTCATCAGAACAAAGTCAATCAAGTACTTATAATCTGAAAAAGTTCTAATAACATTTATATAATAGGAGATCCAACCAGTCCATTCTGAAGGAGATCAGCCTTGGGATTTCTTTGGAAGAAATGATGCTAAAGCTGAAACTCCAGTACTTTGGCCACCTCATGCGAAGTGTTGACTCATTGGAAAAGACTCTGATGCTGGGATGGATTGGGGGGCAGGAGGAGAAGGGGACGACAGAGGATGGGACATGAGTTTGAGTAAACTCTGGGAGTTGGTGATGGACAGGGAGGCCTGGCGTGCTGCAATTCATGGGGTCGCAAGGAGTCGGACATGACTGAGTGACTGAACTGAACTGAACTGAATTTTCACAAACAAAAGAGTATGATATTATAAACATGCAGAGAAGCATTTTTCTGTTCATTAGGAACTGGAAAGAAGTAAATGAGTTTGTAGATTATGCATCATTTGTTGAATTTAAAGCACCTGAATTTATAGAAAAAAGCACGGGTTTTAAATAATAATAATTGTTTTTCATGTTCTTTGTCAGTAACATGTTAGTTTGGCATTAAGGAAGTATTAAAAAATAATTTGATTTACATAAATTTCTCCTCAGAATTGCTAATCCTTTAGTGTATGTAATCGATATAATATAGACTATGTGGCCTTGCAGTTTAATATGATAAATTTATAAGAGAGGCAATAGAATATAACATTTAGTAAAAAATTTTAGATCAGACAGACTTGTGTGTAAATCTTTAATCTGTGTAACCTTGGGCAAAACACTTAACTGCCTTAAGCTTCAGTAATTTCAAGAATAAAAGGAATAATAAATGTACTTAAATTAAGGGGTAATTAGGGAAATTCAAAAGAAATATTATTTGCATTGGTTAACTCTGCTAATGGTAGCTGATCATTACATTATTTGTAATAGTCTGGATAGTACTAATAGTAGTAAGAGCAGCAAGAGTAGTAGTAGTAGCAGTATATAGTACTTCAGTCAAGAGGAATAGCTGCTCATTTCTCTGAGAGTTGAGGAAGATATCCTAGGGAAAATATGATTTAGATTGTTAAGGAGACGTTTGCTAGTTTACAGCATACTGTAAGAACATTACAGACAAAGTTGATCAAGTATGTATAATAGTGTAAAGTTACCTGTTTAGATAATAATAATAAGCGCAATATAGATATCGTGTAAGATGAAGATGCAAAACAGTAAGTTATTTCAATGATTTGGAACACTTTTCCTTCCTGAATTAAGATTCTGTAAGTTACTCTGAAAATAGCTGGAAACCGATAAATGTTTTTAAGCAGCAGTATGACAATCAAATTTATGTTCCTTCCAGCATTTTCTAAGGAGAATGGAGATTGATCACACACCTTTCTAGGATTCTGTGGATGGGGGGCAAGAATCAGATATTTTGTACTGATGGGCTCAGTTATTTCATGGAAATAGGAAGTTACATCATCTACTGAGAAATGGTGAGGATTGGAAATGTTTAAGGTGAAGGGTAAAAGTTTATTTTCCTGTTTTTGTTTTCTTTCTTTTTTTTAATAAACATTGAAACTGGAAAGGGATAAGTAAAATTAACACTGCAAACTGACTTAGATTGGAGACCCTTGTGTGGTACTCTACTCTGCAGGGCCACCAGTGTATGGGAGAAGAGTGGATAGGTGACTGATCAGTTTGGGATGTGCCTGGGCCTGGGCAATGGCATGACAGTAAATAAGGGAACTGAAGGATCTGGGAGGAGAGTGATAAGGATGATCAAATTACAGTAAACGTAAAGCAGAAGCTACAATATAGAGAAAAGGAAAGATACAGTACTGGCTGTTGCTAGAGTTCAATAAGCAGGCTTAACAGGAATGAGAAAATGGAAGAGGAAAGACCAAGTTTGAAGAGCAGGGTATTGAAATATGAGAGATCTGTCTCATAGGATGTACTAGGCAGAATGATGTCCCCCAAAGGTGTCCACATCACGACGCCCAGAACCTGTGGCTTTATAACATGGAAAAATGGACTTCCTAATATTATCAAGTTAAGAATATTGAGAAGGGAAGATTATCCTGTATTACCCAAATGAAACAATGTAACCACAAGGGTTCTTATAAAAGGAAATAAAGGTCCGAGTTAGCAGTAGGAGATGTACCAAAGGAAGCAAGAGGTTACAGTGCTATGAAGAAGGGATTTATTCCTTCTCTTTTCCAGAAAAAGAGAAGGAATAAATCCTCAGGAGGCTTCAGAAGGAAGAAGCTCAGCCAACACCTCAATTTTAGTCCTCTGACCCTTAAAACTGTAAAACCAAATAAATAAACTCATGTTACTTTAAACCACTGAGTGTGTGGCAATTTATTACAGTAACTATAGGAAACTAATATAGAGGATTGTAGGTGTCAAGATTTAAGGTACAGGTGACCAAAACTGGAGGCGATTTACAAGACTTGAAGCTGAGAGGTTTACTGAGTGATCTGCGGAAACAGAGAAGAATGTAATCCTGCTATTGGAAGTCTTATTCAAATGTCAATAAATCAGCAGAGATGCCACTTCCATTACAGACTCGTAAGCCTCCAGAAAAACTTGTTTTTTCTTTTTGTATCCCTAAAAATATTTGATTATAACTGTATGTATTAGTTAGATAGAAATGCCATTAAAAATGTACCACAGACCAGGTGGCTTAAACAATAGAAATTCATTTCTTCACAGTTCTAGAAGCTAGAAGCCCAAGATCAAGGTTTTGGCATGTCGTTTTCCTCCTGCGGGTCTCCCTCCTGGGCTTGTAGATGGCTATCTTCTTCCTATGCTTTTACATTCTCTTCCTTTTGTGTGTATCTGTGTTTAAAATTCCTCTTTTTATAAGAGCATCTGTATTTTGGACATCTGTTTATTGAATACTAAAACCTGTCAACCAAATGACCTTATTTTACCTTATTTACATTTTTAAAGGCTAAATATTATCACATTCTGAGGTACCAAGGGTTAGGACTTCAATATATGAATTGGATGGACTGGGGATAGAGGGTGGAGAGGTACAAAATTTAGCCTATAACACTGTACTATAGCATTTATTACAGCAGTCTGGCTCTATTTTGCCTTTTTTTTTTTTTCTGTTAC
>NW_011494835.1:9486448-9504808 GCF_000754665.1 Bison bison bison | reverse complement strand
TTTTTTTTCTCTCTAATGGGAACTTAACTGTCTTGGGATACATATACCCTCTAATTTAAATTGATATCCTCACAATGCCTATTGCTGTTTCTTACCTATGGTGAATGCTTAATACATAAGTAATTAAATTATCAGTTCCAGCTTTCAAATGTCTATATCTAATTTCTAACAAAGGTAATTATCCACTTAGTGCTAAATGCTAATTGTTTTCTACATTTTCACTCATCGTTAATATATTCTATCTGGGATCATTCTTCCTTTTTCCATGATAGTTTATAGAGATTAGATGGTAATGTAATATACTTTTCTGAGTAGAATACATATAGTTCTATCTCAATCACAGAATATCAGTAAACAAATTAATATCAAACATATAGCTGATCTTCATTTCCCTATAAATTGCATCATTCAATCCATTTGAATAAAAGGTCACTTTAATTCTACTATATATACAACACTATGTCAACAATAAAATTTTACATAAATGAGACATGCAGTATGTAATATTACTATCTTGGAAAAATTTTATAACTCTACTTTGTAAGTACACGTGTGCATGCTAAGTCACTTCAGTTGTGTCCAACTCTATGCAACCCTATGAACTGCAGTATGCCAGGCTCCTCTGTCTATTGGATTTTCCAGGCAAGAATACTGGAGTGGGTTGCCATGCCCTCCTCCAGGGGATCTTCCCTACCTAGGGATTGGACCTACATCTCTTATATTTCCTGCACTGGCAGGCAGGTTCTTTACCACTAGCACCACCGGGGAAGCCCACTTTGTAGATATTTAGCTATAAAATACTTAGGAAAATGACGGTGATGATAATCATTATTTAAAGTGAATTGCATCCATCCATTTATTCATTCCTTCATCAAATATATATACATATATATTATATATATGATTTATTATGTGCTACTATGAAACAAAGTAAACTGATGGAGTTTAAACAGAGCAGTAATAAAGAAAAACCTTTGTAAAATACTTGCCCAAATAATGTTTGGTTGCAACTGTAGTAAGTACGACAAAAGAGACATATGAGGTGCTACAGAGCCTTACTTTACCTAACTGTAGTGGACAGGGAAAACTTTATATAGGGAGTTTGCTTTTTCATAAAAGATCTCAAGCAAGAGGAGGAGTCACTAGATGGAGAGGAAGGAAAACCATTTCAGCAAGAGGATATTATGTGCTAAGTCCCAGTGGCAAAACAGAGCTTAAACAGTACTAGGAGCTGAAAGATAAGAACAGTAGGAACAGATAGAGCTAGGAAGAATTAAGGGATCTGGAATGGAAGGCGTAAGAAGATATGTTGAAAACTTTTATATTTTTCCCCAGAAAAATGGGAAGTCACAGCTGGGTTTCAAGGGAGAATGTGCCATGACTGGATTAGAGATTCAGAAGTACTATTTTATTTGAGTGCTGGAGGCTAACTTTGAGAGAAACCAGAATAGATACAGTAGGTCAGCTGCAAGGAGTAAAGAGTGATCACAGAGTAAAGATACCAACTGGAATTAAGTGGTAAACTGCAGATAATGAAGTATTTTCAAGATATTGAACACAATTTCAGAAAGACCAAAGGTGATAGTAATATGTCATATTTGATGTCAGTTTTGTACATAATTAGGAACATTTGTATGCTTATTCGGAGAAGGCAATGGCACCCACTCCAGTACTCTCACCTGGAAAATCCCATGGATGGGGGAGCCTGGTGGGCTGCAGTCCACAAGGTCACTAAGAGTCGGACACGACTGAGCGACTTCACTTTCATTTTTCACTCTCATGCATTGGAGAAGGAAATGGCAACCCACTCCAGTGTTCTTGCCTGGAGAATCCCAGGGACCAGGGAGCCTGGTGGGCTGCCATCTATGGGGTCGCACACGACTGAAGCGACTTAGCAGCAGCAGCAGCAGCAGTATGCTTGTTTCTCAAGTCAAGTCTTCGTAAGGTAGAGAAAAGTAAATATACAAGCTTGATAGGAGAGTAGGTGGTTGAGATAAACAGAGAGTGACAAAAGGGAATTTTAGTTCCATGAGAGACCTTTTATCACTGTTAGTCTTGAATGTTTTCTCTTATTCATGTAAGTCTTAAACTCCATACCATAATACTGTTGTTTGTTTTATTATAATTTTTTTTTTCATTTTTCTCCCCCTAAATTTTCAGTGAAATCCTTCCTGTCAGAGGATGCACATTCTTTACTCTAAGAATTCTGCACCTCCTAATTACTAATTTTCCTCCTAGGAATCCTTGTTCTCCACTTTGAGAAGCCAAGTCATATCTTATGTCCTTTGACCCTCACAGCAATTCAGAGAAAGAGTCATTCCAGAGACGTCCATTACTAGTTTAGAGACAAGAAATTTGAGGCCTAGAGTGAACATGAATGACACCCACAATGTTGATTGCTGGAAATGAGCAGAGCTACAATTGTATAACCATCATAATACACAGTACAAATTTTTGTTTGTCAGATCTTAACAGAAGGCTGTAACAGGTTAGAGGTTAGCTAATTTATGCCATCACAGTATTGGGAACATTAAAATGTAATAAAACTCAATTGGCTTCAAGTATTAAATCCATAGAGATTCTAAAGTAGAAATAGGCATTGCCAAGAGAAAAGTGAAAAGGTCTATTTCAAAATGTAGTTATTATACAGAATCAATTGCAATTTTAATAGAAACCATACTTTATCATAGGCAGTGTAAGAATTGCATGCTGCCGTATCAAGGTAACATGGAAATAGCAGCATCATAACAAGTAAAACAAAAGAATACATTCTTGGAAATTATCAAGGACCTTGATAATTCTTGACACAATTTTTAAATTTATTAATTCCATAAAAATCAAAAAAGCATAATAGGTTAGTAAGAAATTAAAACCTTCTGTATCAACTGGAAATAAAAAATAAATATGATTTTGGAAAATACACAGGCAAGAGATCACTATAGAAAAATGAATAGTAGGTAGCAGCAAACTCTAAAACCTATAGTTAAAAATGTGTTAACACCACCTTTGGCTACAAAGAAAAGTCCGTTTCCTGAGTTACAATTGTTTATACGCAGTACATATTTGCATAAAAATAACCAGCATTTTCACGATTGTGGATTTGCTGACTTCTCAAAGCATAGAATTTGATTATGAATAATTGCCAGTACTGTGTAGACATTTAATAGTTGATATTTAAAATGAAAAGTGAGGACCAATTCTCTTCCATTCTTATTTTTTTTTCAGAGGTACTCTTCAAATCCCATTGTTGCATATGACTTAGCAGGCTCTTTTCCCAGCCAGAGGAAAATAAGAAAAATTGAGGCTTTACTAACTTAAAAATGTGTGTCATTGAAAAATTAAAAGTCGTATTATAGTTAGTGAATGTATTTCCTTTAATTATATCCTGAAACAAAGAACTAAATAGAAATCATATTAAGTTTGGATAACAATGAAACAAAATATGAAAACAAAACAAAAATAAAAAGAACAAGAGAAGAGATAGTTGCTGCATAAAAAGAAAACTATTTTTCCTTGTCCCAGAAGAACCTAAAACAGTGTCTAAAGTCTGAATCCAAGTTGTCTGAATGTCAAATTGACAATATTTGGTTTATAACCTATCACAAAAGAGGAGAAACCATGGGTGGAGATAATGACCAGCCTTAGGAAAATGATGGGATTTTGTGCACTGATGGAATTTATAATCTTGCCATTTGAGGAAAAAAATATTACCTGGTCTTACTTGGAAATAGATAACTTTAAAAACAAAAAAAATGTAGTACAGTAGCCTGTGGGGCTTCCCTGGTGGTTTAGCAGTAAAGAATCTGCCTGCAGTGCAGGAGACTTAGGTTCAATCCCTGGGATGAGAAGATCTACTGGAAGAGGAAATGGCAACCCACTCCAGTATTTGTGTCTAGGAAATTCCTTGGACAGAGGAGCCTGGCAGGCTACAGTCCATAGAGTTACAAGAGTTGGATATGACTTAGTTTAGGTAGCCTGTCACCAGGTAGGTAGATTGCCAGAAACAGAAACTCAAGCATCAGGGTGTTAGTGTTACTGGTTCAGTTCTGCCCAACACATTGGGACCCCAAGGACTGTAGCCCATTAGGCCCCTCTGTCCATGGAATTCTTCAGGCAAGAATACCAGAGTGCATTGCCATTCCCTTCTCCAGGGGATCTTCCTGACCCAAGGATCTAACCCAGGGATCAAATTGCAGGCAGATTTTTTTACCATCTGAGCCAGCTGGGAAGCCCATAGTTTTAGTATGAGTACATTCTTAACATCACTTGAAGTAAGAATTAGAGGCAGAGTAAAATGAGAACTTTGATGACAGGGTAGATAAGAGTGTGAGCTTTGGGGCTAAACTGACTTGACTCAAATTCATAGCCTTGTCTTTTAGAAGTTATATGATCTTCCACAATTACTTAATTTTTTAATTCATCTACAATGAGGTCAAGAATAGTACTACCTCTTTAACTATTGTAAGGAATAACTGAGCAAAAGGGAACTCTTAAGAAGTACAAAAGTGTTACTATTGTGACAAGGTAAGTTCAGTTCAGTTCAGTTGCTCAGTTGTGTCTTGACTCCTTGTGACCACATGGACTGCAGCACACCAGGCTTCCCTGTCCATCAACAACTCCCAGAGCTTACTCAAACTCATGTCCATTGAGCCGGTGATGCCATCCAACCATCTCATCCTCTGTTGTCCCCTTCTCCTCCTGCCTTCAATCTTTCCCAGCATTGTGACTCTTTTCCAATGAGTCAGATCTTCACATCAAGGTGGCCAAAATATTGGAGTTTCAGCTTCAGCATCAGTCCTTCCAATGAACACCCAGGACTGATCTCCTTTAGAATGGACTGGTTGGATCTCCTTGCAGTCCAAGGGACTCTCAAGAGTCTTCTCCAACACCACAGTACAAAGGCATCAATTCTTTAGCTCTCAGCTTTCTTTATAGTCCAGCTCTCACATCCATACATGACTACTGGAAAAACCATAGCTTTGAGTAGATAGACATTTGTTGGTAAAGTCATGTCTCAGTTTTTTAATATGCTGTATAGGTTTGTCATAGCTTTTCTTCCAAGGAACAAGCGTCTTTTAATTTCATGGCTGCAATCACTATCTGCAGTGATTTTGGAGCCCAGGAAAATAGTCTGTCACTGTTTCCACTGTTTCCACATCTATTTGCCATGAAGTGATGGAACCTAATGCCAAGATCTTAGTTTTCTGAATGTTGAGTTTTAAGCCAGCTCTTTCACTGTCCTCTTTCGCTTTCATCAAGAGGCTTTTTAGTTCCTCTTCGCTTAGGGTGGTGTCATCGGCATATCTGAGGTTATTGATATTTCTCCTGCAATCTTGATTCTAGCTTGTACTTTATCCAGCCCAGCATTTTGCATGATGTGCTCTGCATATAAGTTAAATAAGCAGGGTGACAATATATAGCCTTAACGTACTCCTTTCCTGAGTTGGAAACAGTCTGTTGTTCCATGTCCAGTTCTAATTGTTGCTTCTTGACCTGTATATAGATTTCTCAGGAGGGAGGTCAGGTGGTCTGGTATTCCCATCTCTGTAAGAATTTTTCACAATTTGTTGTGATCCACACAGGCAAAAATTTTGGCATAGTCAATATAGCAGAAGTTGATATTTTTCTGGAACTCTCTTGCTTTTTCTATGATCCAGTGGTTGTTGGCAATTTGATCTCTGGTTCCTCTACATTTTCTAAATCCAGCTTGAACATCTGGAAGTTCATGGTTCATGTACTGTTGAAACCTGGCTTGGAAAATTTTGAGCATTACTTTGATAACATGTGAGATTTGGGATTGGAATGAAAACTGAGCTTTTCCAGTCCCATAGCCACTGCTGAGTTTCCCAAATTTGCTGGCGTATTGAGTGCAACACTTTCACAGTATCATCTTTGAGGATTTGAAATAGTTCAGCTGGAATTCCATCACCTCCAATAGCTTTGTTCATAGTGATGCCTAAGGCCCACCTGACTTCACATTCCAGGATGTCTGGCTCTAGGTGAGTGATCACTCCATCGTGGTTATCTGGGTCATGAAGATTTTTTTTTTTTTTTTTGTATAGTTCTGTGTATTCTTCCTACCTCTTAATATCTTCTGCTTCTATTAGATCCATACTTTTTCTGTCCTTTATTGTGCCCATCTTTGCATCAAAAGTTCCTTGGTATCTCTAATTTTCTTGAAGAGATCTCTAGTCTTTCCTATTCTATTGCTTTCTTCTATTTCTTTGGACTGATCACTGAGGAAAGCTTTCTTATCTCTCCTTGCTATTCTTTGGGACTCTGCATTCAAATGGATATATCATTCCTTTTCTCCTTTGCCTTTAGCTTCTCTTCTTTTCTCAGCTATTTGTAAGGCCTCCTCAGACACCCATTTTTGCTTTTTGCCTTTCTTTTTCTTGGGAATGTTCTTGATCGCTGCCTCCCGTAGAATGTCATAAACCTCTGTCCATAGTTCTTCAGTGACAAAGTAAACAAACCAAAAAAAGTAAAAAAAATTTTTTTTAAATACCCACAATCATCAGTAAATGTACACAGACATTGTAATTATTTTGTGCCTAGTCCTGTGCTTGTGATTTCTAGCACATTAGTTTACTTACTGCTTAAAATACCTCTACAAAGTATGTATTGTTAATCAGTCACTTGCATGTTAATGATAAGAGAGGCATAGACATCACTTTTTTTGTGGAGCCTTTCAGGATCTTCTGTGACCAGGTTTTTTGCCTTTCCTAGAATTGTCTATAGTATGCTGTGCTGCTCTCCGTCATTTTTATTGCCATTTTGTACTGTAATTTCTTATTTTAATTTTCTGTTTTCCACACCATACTATAAATTCCTTGATGGCAGGGTGTTTTTTCAATTCATATATCTTGAATGTTTAGTATAGTATGCCATTAGTAGTAAATGAATAAATATACTTTTTTTTAACATTCTGTGAAATTCTCTGGAACAGATTCTGTAGTTTGAGTGGCCCCAAATCCCTTGTTAATCATTGTTTTCCTTTTCTCCTTTACCATTGATCCATAGTTAGAGTTCATGTAACTGTTCAAAAGCCTTGTCACTTGTTCAGCCTTCTTGTAGCTGGAAGTGACCATATGACACAGTCTGACTATTGAGCCAAATACATGAATCAACTACGTGAGGAAAGCATGGTGCTATGGGAAGCTTTTGTTTTCCTGTTAAAAAGGGAATAAAGATAACAGGCCTATTACTTTCTCTTTCTCTCTCTTTTCTATTTTTATAGTAAATATGAGAGTCATGGCATTCATCTTAAGATCACAAGGTGATAACCATAGTCATGTGGGCTGAAATAGTGCCCCTCCACCAAAATTTTTATGTTGATGCCCTAACCTCCAGTTCATAAGAATGACTATATATGGAGACAGAATTTTCACAGAGGTGGTTAAAGTCATTGGGATGGACCCCAATCCATTATGACTGGAGTCCTTATAAGAAGAGGAACTTGGAACATATACTCATGCACAGAGGAAAGACCACATGAAGACACATGGAGAAGGAGGACCATAAATAAACCAAGAGAAAGGCCTCAGAATGAAACTAACTCTGCCAACAACTTGATAATGAGAAAATCAATTTCTGTTTTAATCTGCCAAGTCTGTGGTCATCTGTTATGGCAACCCTAGAAAGGTAATAAACATGTGGACCCAAGCCAACATCTAAGAATGACCCAGCAGGGACGCTTAACGGGCTTGGGTAGGTAAACCAACAGCAGTAACTGCCTAATGTCAGACTTGAGTGAGATAAGTAACTCCTACCTGTTTGAGCCCTTTTAAGTCAGACTGTCTACTAGCTTCTGTTGCTATCTAGAACATTCTTCCTTTTTCTTTGATTTACAAGTGAGTTTGACCTGATTCAGAGTTTGGCATGAGAAGAATTCTGTTACCAAAACCTGGATCAATATATTTATCTGTCAGTCCAGATGAAGTAAAACAGCCAGATTTGGGTCAGAAAATTCAAATGGCAGCTGCAAAACCAACATAAGGGCAATGATAATTCAAAATAAAATTCCGTAAATTTTCTTTGGAATGAATCTGTTAACAACTGACATTCTCTCTGGAAATGTGGTTAAAAGTGACTTATCTATAAATATAGCAACATTTCAATACTTTTTATAGTTTTTAATAAAGAGTATATGTCTGTTACTTAAAAACAAGAGCAACAATCTGATGAAGAATTTTCATAAGTGGCAAAGAAAAAGAAAAGAAATTCTTAGAGGGCAAAGTGTGATAATAGGTCAATGAAAAACCTGAAGTTATAATAATGAGCCGAAAACCACAAAAATATCTAAATTCTATTATTTACTGCTAAAATGTTAAATACTGGTACTGTTAGTGCATCACTGGTAAAATGCACCCCAAGTGAAGGAGTCTTTATTGCTTTCAGACAAGTGGGAAATTCAACACCAAATTTCCTCCTGAAGGTTTTCTCTTTATGACCATCCTTGGTATGAGTTTTCTAAGACTAGATTCTTTAGCAAATATTTCCTAAGGCAAACCTTATGTGTAAACACTATATTGAGAGAGGCAGTACATTCAGAGGGAAACAAGAGTATTAAGGAAAGTGAGTCAGTGAAGAAAGGCAAGTGAGTTTAAAGTTGCATGTTACTGAACTCTCCCAGCTTCCCAGGAAATGCAGTCAGCTGCTTAGTTACATGGAATATCTGCAGAGAGTCTCTATGATACCACCATCTTAAAACTGATAGGAGAGGAAGGGAAAGCAATCTCTCAGTACACTACTCTTTGTCTTTATTTGATCAAAGATCATTTCATGTGTGATTTCCTCTCCCAGTCCTCTGAATTTGACTAACTGATCCCTTTGGATAGCTGCTGGGGAATCTGGCTGTTCCTTGAGTTCTTTTAGGCCATGCTGAAGAGCCAGAGCAGCAGCATCTCATACCATGAGGGTACAATAGAATTCTTGCTGAAGCTCCACTCTCATTCTTGGGATGATAGGATATTTTGAAAATGAGGCAAATGCAGTAGTGAATAAGGCTTGGCTTTGAGCCTTTAGGAAAAGTGAAAGCCATCACTGGAGATGCTCTGCATAGGAAGCTGGGAAAATGGCCAACACCCATGCCCAGGGTTAGAGCAGAGCTGAGAGAACTGGATGGCTCATAAACTGGCCTGAGTACAGTTCAATCTCCATTATTTACTTGTCTGTGAGTTTACACTCTTCTTTTGGACCAATTGTGAGGCATCATTAAACTAGCAGATTTATTTGCTTGAGGACAAACAGACTCAGTCTGTATATGCACTGTCGCCATTCTTGCTGTGTATATGTATGAAGTTAAACATGAGTTTTAATTCTTGCTTCAATTTCATCATAACGATATGCTTCAAAAACCACTTTTGAAAGATTTGTACTCATTAAATTCTCCAGTTCTCCTCATTTTGGTTGCATATTATAGGGTGGTAAATTTTGAACTATTGAGGTTAGAATGTAAGTAAAAGTGACAGATGTGACATCCAGGCAGAAGCAGAAATGCCCTTAACATGAGTAGCATATACTCTTCCCATGCCCCACTGGTCACAGAAGCAGAAGCCAAGCTGAAGCCTGTAATGTTCAGTGACTGGAAGGAACAGATCTCCCTACGTACACACATGGGATAGGTAGCCTAGGAAAGAAAAGAACTTTTTTTATGTTAAGCTGCAAAGATTCAGGGATATTCTACTCTTGAAACATAACGCAATCAATCAGAGTCCTAAAAGGAAGCCCCTTTAAACTAGATGATTGAAGCATTTACAAAGTTGTAGTCACTAGATGTTAGGTAAACTAACCAGGAATGATGTATCCTAGGCCTCGTGACATTGGATAGATGTTATGACAACTGTATCTGAAGGGGCAAGGAGAAGTGTTAATTTCTAGAACCTACATAGTACAGTTGTATGGAAAGGGCCTACAATAGATTGGCCTATTCTTCAGTAGAAGAATTTGGTCAACCTGTAGTAACCTGAAGGGGAAAAATCCAGGAGAGTAAGTAACCTACTTTCCTTTTACCCTCCCAGTCTCCTTCCATTGATTTGTATTGATTTCTCTGGGAATCTGGAAGATGAAAGAATCTATTGATGCGGATAATAACATCAAGCCAACTGAATTCTGTGTATGTCACACCCCTCAATCCCTACCTCTTGTCTCCCCCCATAGCAAGTCTCAAAGTAGTGAAGAGACTTGTATAGGTGATCAGGTGATTGCTGTTGTTATTCAGTTGCTAAGTTGTGTCTGACTCTTTGTGACCCCTTGGACTGCAAAGGGGCAAATGAAAATATCCTATTCTGATTTATACAGAAATTGATAATGGATGTTTCTATGACATTAAGATTAAAACATGTGGAATTAATACAAGGACTAGGTAATAAGTAGGGAGATAACCAATACAAGGACCTGAAATGATGGTCCATGTTATGCAGGGTTAAAGCACTTAGTAACATTCCCACTTTGCTTGGAAGGCAGCTCATTGACCACATGAACTTTTAGTGCTGGAATTGATCTAATAGTTAGAAAATAGAATAATAATGGTTTATAGTTGTAATTGACTGTATTTTCAAGGAATCAGATGAAAAAGAGGAGTTCAAGAAAACAGATTTAAAAGAAATAGAAATAATCCACAAATTCAAGGACTTGTTTGTTTAGAAGCAGAACTGCCTTTCAAATTCAAACTATAAAAACAATAAAATGGAGAAATTATTTGTAGTAAAAGGGCCAATTAAAATTCAAACTTGTGGTGAACATCAAATCAAGGGCTTGGCCATTAAACTCATTGTTAAAACCTCTGAACGGTATATGGCAACACAGGAAAAAAAAAAAAAAAACCTTTCAATTAGTCAAAGTCTCTCCAGGAAAATAATTACGGGTTTAGTGAAGTGAAAGTCACTCAGTAACGTCCGACTCTTTTCGATCCCAAGGAATTCCCCAGGCGAGAATACTGGAGTGGGTAGCCATTCCCTTCTCCACGGGATCTTCCCAACCCAAGGATCGAACCCCAGTCTCCCACATTGTAAGCAGATTCTTTACCAGCTAAGCCACCAGGGAAGCCCCTTTATATTTCCTACCCAAATCTGATAGGCTCATGGTACCTGCAGTTAAGTTGAGAAAAATTCATGGGGGTTTAGTTAATAACATGTGAGCAAATGAGACATGTCCATTCTGGGCAGACCTTTTAGAGACAGTGCATGGACTGCCAGGATCTTGTTCTTCTGCCATGGTAATCTAAGAAACAGGTGTCAGCATGAAGTCTCTGAAGGCCTTTGGTCCTGGTGACTATAGTGAGAAGAGCACCCTGCTGGTCTTTTAGATATGAAGCAAAAATAAGAACAACATTGGGTTCTATTAAGTCACTGAATTTTGTGGTTATTTATTATCATCTAACATATCTTGAACAATACAATCAGCTTTAGAATTGAAGATATGCAATATAGTAGTAACTTGGGAATGCAAACTAAAGAAGTGAAACAGTAACAGGCAAATGCTATACAAATAGGAAAATCATGAATAACTGCAGCCAATCATGAAATAACTGGTAAGACCTTTAGCTTCATTTATACCCTTTCAGAGCATAATGGTTGATTAGGGGGAAAAAAAAGAAAAAGAAAAGCACATAAAGGTCATGAAGAATTTTATATTTCAAGTTTGTAAAATCTATATAAATAAACTTTTTTGCCATTGAAAATTACTGATCAGCTCGTGCATTTCTAAATATTTTCAGACACTGTTTTAATCTATTCAGAAAACAATGAAGATCCAAGCATAGAGAACAAGATTTTATGAGGATGAGATGGATGTTCTGATTGGTCTACATGTAACCTCTGGAATTTCAGGGAGAAATTCTGTTGTATAGTATGAGATACATTTGACTCTGTTCCTGGTTCTTGGCATAGAGTTCCTAAAACCCTTGGCATTTCCTGAGTGATGGGTGTCTTTTGTTTTTCATAAGGAGCCTCTTTGCATCCTGCCTGACATTATGCTAATTAGTTGACTCAGTGTAAACCCCTCAATAGCTTCTGGAAGACTAGAACCAACCATTGATTAGAGGGTTAGTTCTCCCTGATCCTCCAGCCTCCTGGGAATGGAGCTGGAGATCAAGCTCAGTTGTCTGGGGTCTATGATCTAATCAGTCATGCCTGTTGTAATGAAACCTTGACTAAAACCTGAATGAAATGGTTTTGAGAGGCTTCTGGGCTGGTGAATACACTGAGATTCAGAGCTGCTAAAGAGGGCATGGAAGCCTCACCCTTTACCCGGAGCCCTGCATATTTTGTCAGATTCATCTCTTTCTATTCTACTGTTCCTGTGTGAAGCAGATCAAATTTCTACACATGGATAAAGCTGAACAAGAGTTATTAGAATTAGCAGAGTGAGTTTACTTCTTTTATTTTCATAATTTTGCCCTATGCTGCTGCTGCTGCTGCTGCTAAGTCGTTTCAGTCATGTCCGACTCTGTGCGACCCCACAGACAGCAGCCCACCAGGCTCCCCTGTCCCTGGGATTCTCCAGGCAAGAACACTGGAGTGGGTTGCCATTTCCTTCTCCAATTTTGCCCTATACTCATATTTAAATTTGCTTGAATCCTTTTATTCCTATAGATGTTCCATTAACCTTTGTAATGAAACATTTTTGTTTTGTGGCTCTTCCTTTTAGATTTAACTCTTTCCATGGTTATTTAACCCTTAGTTTCTTTATAGGTGTATTTCAGGGTACTAGTTTTGCCCTCCTCTATAGCTTGCTCTAAGACCCTACCATCTTCAATTGAGGATCTGTTTGTCCCTGTATTCATACACTTCAGTCTTACAATCTAGCCATGCCCAGAATTTCCTCAGTCAGTCTGTTAGTTGGGAGATAATCAGCATATGCTCCAAAGAAAAATAGTCTAGAATAATCGAAGTTCAGAAAACTTCAGGTACTTAGAGATACCAAAGCTTTCAATATGTTGAGCAGCACATAACACTAGGAAATCACATAGAGACTATTGATTTGTAAATAAAATATCTGTCTACAATCAACAAACCGTGACTCTCTAGGGATTGGGGATTATAGGAAGCAAGATATAACCCTACAGAAGAATCAAAGGATAGACTGAGTTAAGAGAGAACACACTTAAATCCTAATTGAGAATGTGGGTATCAATCAGGACATCATTAAGTACTGCTGGGAAGAATTCATAAGCCCCATCACACACTCTTTCTTACTTACAGCTAATCAGGTAATTCTTTTGGCTACCAAATTCCATAAAGAAAAATTTCATCCCATTTTCATTTCCAAGCTACCAAAAAAAAAAAACTTTATTAAAAATGTCTAAAGGAAAAGAGGTAATTTATGGTCTTACATTTGCACTTCTCTGGTGGCTCAGATGATAAAGAATCCATTTGCAATGCAGGAGACCCAGGTTTGATCCCTGGGTCAGGAAGATCCCCTGGAGAAGGGAATGACAACCCACTCCAGTATTCTTGCCTGGAGAATCCCATGGTCAGAGGAGCCTGGTGGGCTATGGTCCATAGGGTCACAAAGAGTAGGACACGACTGAGGGACTAACACACACACACACACACACACACACACACACACACACACATTATCTTACATAACTAAAAAGTCCAGGAAAAGTTCTGGCCAATTGTAGCTTGATATGATGACCTAATGGGCTTCCCTGGTGGCTCAAATGGAAGAGAATCCACCTGAAATGCAGGAGACCTGGATTCCATCCCTGGGTTGGGAAGATCCCCTGGAGAATGGAGTGATTACCACTCCTTTTAATAGGGGCTTCAAAGGCAGTACTAGTAGTAAAGAACCCACCTAGCAATCCAGGAGACATGGGTTTCATCTCTGGGTCAGAAAAATCCCCAGGAAAGGCATTGCAACCACTCCAGTATTCTTGCCCAGAGAATCCCATGGACAGAGGAGCCTGGTGAGCTACAGTCCATAGGATCTCAGAGTCAGACAGGACTGAAGCAACGTAGCATAGCATATGAAGGGCTAATGGATGTTGCTATTTGTGGTCTCTCCTTTTCCCTATTTTGTCTTAATTACAATCTCCTCTTAGGAGCCACATGGCTACCACAAGGGCTATGGTTTTTCTAGAAGAGTAGGATCTTCTATTTTAAAACTCTGACTGACATCTCAACATCTCTGTAGATTACATCACTTCTCTGAATCAATCAGTGTCTCCAAAGGAAAAATGATATCTTTAGATATTCTGTGACAGCTGATTGACAAAATAGTAGAGCTGCTGGCTGCATTTTATGACTATCACAATATCCTCTTATATTCTTGAGCATTCTTAAGCAGTGTTCCTTCCAGCACTGAATAGGATATATAGTATAGCTCATTAGCTTTCTGCAATGACATATGAAGGTAAAAAGCATTTTAGTCTAAAAACATTTAGATGGGGACTGCACTATAGACCAACATTTGTGGATAATTAAGTTGAAAGAATAAATATCAGGACTTGGAAGCTCAACTGCCCTCTTCAGGCCCAATATATATGCAAGAGTTCAGCATGCAGTCTTGCCTAGATTGATGCTGGAGAGCCCAGAGCCTGGGCCAAGCGCATCAAATCTATAACGCAATGCACCAGGTGATGGGTAAGGGCTTATACACAGAACAGATATTGCTAAACAAACTTCTCATCTTCACTCTCAGTCTCCCAGAACTTTCACAGCTTGAGCCAGTATCTTCTTGACTTTATTGTTATAACATTAAAATAAAGTTGAGTTACCAAGATGTTTCTGTGAGTCAAGATAACATGTTCTTGAACTAATTTTAGAGTCCATCCTTCCTGATACATATGACAGAGAGACATAACTAGAAAGATCAGACCCACTCGGAATGTTGATGAAAGGAGAAATAACTAATATCTATTAAGGCCTTACCATGTGTAAAACTTTTATCTTTATTATCTATTTTACATAACTTTTCTAATTCTTCCAACAGATTAAAAAGAACATTATTACTTCTTTTCTTTTTTTCCCCTTTTTTTCTTTTTAATTGGAGGATGATTGCTTTACAATATTGTGTAGATTTATTCCATACATCAACATGAATCAGCCATAAGTATACATATGTCCCCCTTGAGCCTCCCATTTCTCCATTCCACCCATCTAGGTCATCACAAAGGACTGGTTTTGAGCTCCCTGCATCATACAGCAAATTCCTACTGGCTATTTTACACATGGTGATGCATATGTTTCAATGCTGCTGTCATTCCTGCCCATCCTCTCCTTCCCTGACAGTGTCCACATGTCTCTTCTTTATGTGTGCATCTCCTTTGTTGCCTGCAAATAGGCTCATCAGTACCAAATTTCTAAATTCCATATATATGTGTTAATATAAGATATTTGTTTTTCTCTTTCTGATTTACTTCTTTCAAGTGAGTTAAAACTAAGGCTTAGAGAGCTCCAGTAATTTGCCTAAAATTATACAACACAGAGAAATGTTTCAGCTTAATCTCAGAGCTTCGGTTTCTGAATATTATTCTTTTCCTTCCTATTTCAATCTCTCCTTCCCTCCCTTCCTTCTATTTCCTTTCTATCTTTATTTCTCATATATATTTATTTTAGCATTTTAAAAATTAAAGCCTAAAACATTTCAATGAGACTGGAAAAATTCCTCTGCCTTTTATTCTGTTCATGTCCTCAATGGATTGGATGATGCCACCCACAATGGGAAGAAAAATCTGTTTTGCTAAGTTTATTCCTTCAAATGTAATCTCATCTAGAAACACAGATACCCCCAGAAATAAGGTTTAATCTGGGCACCCCATGACCTTTTGAGTTGTCATGTAAAATTAACCATCTCTGCAACCTTATGAAACCCTTAGAAAGACTCGTTAACAAGGGAGATCACAGAAGGGAGGCAAAACTAAGGTGCGGCCACCTTAACAGGATGGGTGACACAGCTTGTCACTGACCCCATCAGAATGCCACTCTCCAAATGCCACTCAAATCTAGAAACAGCCAATTCAACAGCTGGAAATTCCTGATTGTTTCTTGCATCTTTGTATTATGATCACAGAAATCAAAATTCTGGATAAGAATACCTAAGTGTCTATACTTGGGCCTCAAGTCCACTTTATAGCAGTCTCTAGACTGGGAGAAAAAATATTTACTTCACTTTACTTTTATAGTGGAAGGTGGGATAATACCTCCTACCTATATTGAAATTTTCTCCAAATAAAAAGTATATACAGATGAAAAATGGCAAAGAAAAAAAAGTAAATCATCACTATAATCTAGTTGACATTTGTGTGTCCTCAGTTGAATACAGGTATTTTTCATATTGATGTCAACCCAAATACCATGTCAATTGAAGAAGACACGTGTGGGTTTACCACGTCTCAAGGATCGAATCCTGAGGAATATTTCTTCTATGACAGCCTAATGGTTAGTCTAGGCTTTGCAGTGAATGCAAATTGTGTTGTCTGTCCACGGTTGGCTTCAAAAAGAGGTGTGTTCAGCAAGTCAGTCCATGGCTCCAAAAACAGAGAGAAAGCAGCTTCTTTGTTGACAGACTTAAAGGTAGATAAGCAGCAAGCTGCAGAATAAATGTTATTTCTTCCTTTTTATCATCTTCTAATTTAATAGTAATCTGTAGAAATTTGTAAAATCAGAAATGTTTGAAGGAAAAAAGAAGAAATCCAGTGACATTCACTATGCTATTTTAGTATATCTCCCTATGTCTTTTTGCATTTACTTTTAAATAAGGTCATTTTATAGATATTTAATAATTTGTGTATATTTTAGCATAAAATATTCTTTTTTTTAAATTAATTTTATTTTATTTTTAAACTTTACATTTAACAGTTTTTCTTCATTCTATATATTCTCCTAAGAATCAGTTTGTGTGTGTGTGTGTGTGTGTGTTATTTGCTCAGTAGTGTCTGACTCTGCAACCCCATTGACTGTAGCCCACCAGGCTCCTCTGTCCATGGAATTCTCCAGGCAAGAATACTGAAGTGGGTTGCCACACCCTTCTTCAGGGTATCTTCCCAACCCAGGGATCAACCCAGGTCTCCCACATTGCAGGCAGATTCTTTACTGTTTGAGCTACCCACAGTTGTTTAAAGTAAATATAAATTAGGACATCCGAGTTTCCTGCATTGCAAGCAGATTCTTTACCATCTGAACAGAATCACATGGAGATGCCAGGGATCAAACCCAGGGCCTCATACATACAAAGCATGCACTGTACCACTGAGCTGCTGCTCCTACTGCTAAGTCGCGTCAATCATGTCCAACTCTGTGCGACCCCATAGACGGCAGCCCAACAGGGTCCTCTGTCCCTGGGATTCTTCAGGCAAGAACACTGGAGTGGGTTGCCATTTCCTTCTCCAATGCATGAAAGTGAAAAGTGAAAGGGAAGTCCCTCAGTCGTGTCCGACTCTTAGCGACCCCATGGACTGTAGCCTACCAGGCTCCTCCATCCATGGGATTCTCCAGGCAAGAGTACTGGAGTGATGTACCACTGAGCTACATCCCCTGATTACTGTTTCATAGATGTATCTTATACTTTAACCCGGTGTTGAGCACTTAGAATCTTACCACCCTTTTGTTACGTTTAAGGGATGAGTTGTATCTGCCCAGAATACAATGATTTCTTTGTCTTCTGAGATTTCTCTCATTTCTATTTTATTTTGGTTGCAGTGCCCAGTCTTTGTCAAACAGTATATGTTCTCTCTCTGTATGTATATGTGTGTGTGTGTGTGTGTATATATACACATACACATATGAAGGCTTGCCTCATGGCTCAGCGGTAAAGAATCCACTTGCCAATGCAGGAGATGTGGGTTCAGTCTCTGGGTCAGGAAGATCCATTGGAGAAGGAAATGGCAACCCACTCAAGTATTCTTGTCTGGGAAATTCCATGGACAGAAAGAGCCTGGTGGGCTATAGTCCATGGGGTTGCAAAGAGTCAGACATGACTTAGTGACATACATATATACACCAGGCTGCACTCCAGTATTCTTCCCTGGGAAATCCTATGGATAGAGGAGCCTGGTGGGCTCATGGGGTCGCACAAAGTTGGACATGACTGAAGCGACTTAGCAGCAGCAGCAGCAGCACAGCTTGAAGGATCTCAGTTCCCCATCAGGGACTGCACTCAGGCCCAGACCACAAGGGAATTCCCTATGCTTAGTATTTTTGTACATTAATTCATAGGTAATTGGGTAGGGACCGTGTAACCATGTTTTATTTCTTGGCCCTCTTGCCTCCCATACCTTATTGGACAGAGGTGGATACTTAATTCAAGCTGAACCAAAGAAAATCCCTTCCCTAGAAGTTTGGAATTGAGGCCAAGTGAATATAATCTCCAACTTGGCTGCCTTCTTTTTTTTTTTTTTAATAGTTTTTTTTC
>NW_011494835.1:9477279-9486348 GCF_000754665.1 Bison bison bison | reverse complement strand
TAATTTTATTTCTTTATTTATGGCTATGGTCTTTGTTGCTGTGTCAGCTTTTATCTACTTGTGGCATGCATCTTTGTTACAATGCATGGACTTATTGCAATGCCTTTTGTTGTTGCTGAGCATGGGCTCTAGGATGCAAGGGCTGTAGTAACTGAAGCACATGGGCTTAGTAGTTGTGTCTCCCAGGCTCTGGAGCCCAGATTCAATAGTTGTGGTGTAAGGGCTTAGTTGCTCTGCAAAATGTGGGATCCTGCCAGATCAAGGATCGAACCCATGTCTCCTGCATTGGCAGGCTGATTCTTTACCACTGCATCACCAGGGAAGTACTTGACTGCCTGTTTGAACAAAGATATAAACATATGAGCTTTATGATGTACTATCTTCCACCTGGTAGGCTATATGAATTGCAGACAATCTGCAGAGAACCATGAAATAGAATTGCTAAATTAAAAAGGTAAGAAGAGATGGAGAAAGTACTAAAAATGAGTGTCCTGTTGCTTTTTAAAACAGTTATTATTATAAAAAAACTAACATGTGCTCTCACTGGCAATAGTTCTAAATTTTTAATGTGCTTCAGAAACACCAAGATGTCTGTCCAGATCCTTTTGTCCAACCCTGAAATATTTTGACCCAGCGTATTTTGAGTGGGCCAGGGATTTAAATATTTATTAAACATTCCTGTTCGTTGTAGTGCAGGTGGTATGAGAATAAGTTTGAAAAGTGCTGCACTTTATATGAGCTCCTTTCTTCCAGGCTTCTTTCCCAGCATCATTGTTATCTAACTGCTTCCCAAGAAACAAATCTCCTTTTTAAGCATTATATGTATTTACTGCTGCTACTGCTAAGTCACTTCAGTCGTGTCCGACTCTGTGTGACCCCATAGACGGCAGCCCACCAGGCTCCCCTGTCCCTGAGATTCTCCAGGCAAGAACACTGGAGTGGGTTGCCATTTCCTTCTCCAGTGCATGAAAGTGAAAAGAGGTAGTGAAGTCGCTCAGTGGTGTCCGACTCATAGTGACCCCATAGACTGCAGCCCACCAGGCTCCTCCGTCCATGGGATTTTCCAGGCAAGAGTACTGGAGTGGAGTGCCATTGCCTTCTCCAATATGTATTTACTACATATAATATTATGTGAAACAGCTAAAAAAAAAATACCTCTCTGCTTCTTCTCTGTCCCTTTACCTATCAACCACATATCTGCTGCTGCTGCTGCTGCTGCTAAGTCGCTTCAGTCGTGTCTGACTCTGTGGGACCCCATAGATGGCAGCCCACCAGGCTCCCCTGTCCCTGGGATTCTCCACGCAAGAACACTGGAGTGGGTTGCCATTTCCTTCTGCAATGCATGAAAGTGAAAAGTGAAAGTGAAGTCGCTTAGTCGTGTCCAACTCTATGCAACCCCATGGACTGCAGCCTACCAGGCTCCTCCATCCATGGGATTTTCCATGCAAGAGTACTAGAGTGGGGTGCCATCGCCTTCTCTGAACCACATATCTAAATCTCCCCAAAATAAAATAGTAATATAATGTATTTTATTTCAATTGGAATTGGAGCTACTCATCCAGTGAAGGGCTGTG
This sequence comes from Bison bison bison, assembly GCF_000754665.1. NCBI lineage: Eukaryota > Metazoa > Chordata > Mammalia > Artiodactyla > Bovidae > Bison > Bison bison. The sequence continues at coordinate 9,484,774 of NW_011494835.1, read as the reverse complement.
AATTTCAAAAACTGTTATTCTCCAAAAGGAAAAAAGAAAATTGTTCTTATTAGATTTCTATCTTAAAGACAAAAGGAAACTTATAGTGAAATTACCTCTTAAGAATCACACATATAAACTCCTCACTGTAAAAGACAAATTCACAAAACAAGTACACACAAAGTCTTTGGCATGCAGTTTATAAAGTTTTATGACTTTGTCCTTATTCTTAGAAGGTAACTTTGATGCCTTTAGCAAATATTAGTGGCCTGGTCCCATTAGGATGTGATGGCAAGACAACAGAATTAAATTTCAATCTATAAAGCAGAATATTTTTATTTTATTAGCAGGTAAATTCTACTATTGGAATACATTCAGTCTTCTAAACATGGAAAGATATTTCATTTCATTTAAAAGATTGCAGTAAGAGTTAATGAGAAAGCATAATTATCTGATCTGTGTTTATATTCTCTTCCTTTTATCTTCATTGTTAGCTTCTCACATCTTATTCTTCAGGATAGATACTAATTTGCCTAACTTTTATTATAACCCAAATACACCATAAATAAACAGAGTATACAATAAGGAGAGCTATTTATTCCTTTCTCTAAGTCATTCAGTTTCCTTCTGTTACAGGCAGCAAAGTCAAGCCAAATAAGTCTTGGGATGTACTATGAATTCATCACACAAAGCACACATTAAGGCTTATAAGCTAGAACTGTATTAACATTTTAGTCACTAAACCTGCTTAATTAAATGCAATTGTATTTTCCTCACATTATAGCCATTGCGCACTAACCACATTGCCTTTCCTGTCCTAGAAAGGAAACCTTCATTCCAGTGTAAGTTTAGAATTTCAAACATTATCTTTGAGATGAATTAGATCATCTTCCTTTACCAAGGAAAGAAATAAGGAATATCAGTATGTTTATTTGGTAGTAGTGCCAGACTAAAATTTGATACAAGATATTGAGGGACTTTCTATAAATCACTTAATGAATAAATTACCATGTAAATACTACTGTCTGTCAGTTTTGTATTATTTTCCTGTAAAGTGAAAGATATACTCAGGAATAGTCAAGTCAAACTAGTCATACAAGAAATATAGTTTTAATAATTAGACAATAAAAATGTGAATTTGCAAATTTAAGTACTTTAGATTTCACTAGGATCTAGGTCAGGCTATTACATATGTATTTAATATGCAGACATTGTACATTGGAGAAATACAAAGGTAATTCAGAAATGCAATTAAATGCAAAATAAGAACTGAAACATACATATAAATTGCATTTTATGGTATTAGAGGAAGGAAAGAACTATCTTCTTCCTGTAGATCTAAAAAGACATCATTGAAGGAGTAATACATTACCTACACTTTTGAGGATGGTTACAATTTGTGCAGGAAGAGAAAATGTTAGTTAAGATTTAAGGAACCCCATAAGCTGTGACATAGACATAAGAAGGAGAAAGGAGTCTGATTGAATTTAACAGAAGTAAAAACTTCAAGATGGGAAGTACTAGAAACAAATTTTTTAAAAAGTAGTTGGAAGGAAATCATTAAATGTCAGACAAAGTCTAAACTCTTTTTGTAGAGGATAAGGAGCCATTAGAGGTTTTTCAATAGTGAACAGAAGGGATACTGAGCCTATATCTTTCATTTCACATGTTGTACATTTTAACCTCTTTTCAAATCTGTGCTGATCAATCATAATTTCTCATCATCATGGTCAAAACCACAATATGGGCTTGAACCAGCCTTTCAGTTAGCTCTCTTTAGCCTAGATAATACATTTAGGACAGGAATATGATTGAAGGGTAGACCTTGACAGCTGTGTCCTTAACCAGTATCTCCTGATCTATGCTGGCAAAAGTGAAGTGTTATATATGCATTCAAGACTAAAGGGTTCTATAGCTTATTTGACGGTGATGGAGCATGGCTACATGGTACAGTGTGCTTAAGGCAACTTTTAGCAATACAATTCTTGGCTTTAGTATGAGGAGCTATTTCTTCAGTGGACTATCAGTTGTCGGTCTTGTTTCCTTTAAAAAAATGGTAATTATATTATTGCTCTGAATAAGGCAGAAACACAGTTATATCAGTACTTATTATATTACTATTCAGGTTGTCTTTATATCCTGGAAATATATCAATTGTGTGCAATACAAATTATGCTATTTCTCTGACAGGACAGGTCATAAATGAAACATACTGCTATTCACAGTGTGCACTGGTTGCTTACAGTTCCATTTGTGGAAAAAAGTATGCCTCTCTCTGTGACAACTTCACAGATTTATTCAGGAAGCACTTTAGTTCAAGTGTGAAAAGTTGCAGGCACACCCACCAGGATTTTAGGATCTCCTTTCATTGTACATCAACCATTTCAGTGTAAGATATAACATGGCATAATGAGCCTTAGCCTGAGGGGGAGCAAACTTACCAAATATAGAGAAAGATAAATTTGGCTGTTCAGGTATTACCATAGTGAGATTAATATGATGTAAAATTTCTTTGCCTCATTTAGATGCTTTATTATCAGCTTCTAGCTTGCCTATGTATTTCAGAATGGACATAGCTCTAGGATTAATAAAGTATTTTAATGGAGACATGCTTCATACTTTCTTTGTTGTGACATTCCTAAGGAAAAATGTTGTAATGTTTCAGAAATGAATGAAATTCCAATGATTTTACAAGATTCCCAGAAATGTATTTAAAAGCAATTTCGCTTCAAGTAGTAGATATTAGAAATAGGTGGAAAATGAGATCTAAAATCAATGATCTAAAGTTACTGTAATCTGCTTTAGATCAAGATTTCTCAACTTCAGCACTATTGACATTTGGGGGCAGAAACTTCTCTGTTGTTAGGGGACTCTCCTGTATTTACCAGCATCTTCAGCTTCTACCACCTAGATTCAAGTAGCACCCCTAAAGTCATGAAAACCAAAAGTATTTCCAGACAGTGCCAAATGACTCATGTTTGAGAACCACAGTATATGCCAATTCATTAACTATCATGGCTTTGTATTACACATTAACCCTAAAATTAGCAATTTCTACAGCTCAAGAATTTAGATATGGCATAAATGGGTCCTCTCCTTAAGAATCTCTCCAAAAGCCATAATCAAGTTACTGGCAAGAGTGGGAGGTCTCATCTGAAGGTTCAACTAGAGAAGAATATGCTTCTGAATGTTTAGTTTTTGGCAACATTTAGTTCCCGTAAAATGGTTCCTGGAGAGATGAGGGCCTCAGTCCCCTGCTGGCTGTTGTCTGGAGGCCATCTCATGTTGACCTCTTCCACATGGCAACTTTCTTCATCAAATTGTGCAAGCTGAGAAAGCAATACTGAGAATCTCCCAACAATACAGAAGTCACAATCTTTGTAATATGATGTAGTATCCCTCAACGTTGCTATAGTCTATTAGTAAGAATCATTTCTAAAGGAGACAGGATTAATAAGGCTGTGAACACTAGGAAGTGGGAAGTATTGCGGGGCAGTCTTCAAGTCTGCTTACCAGTCAAGTTGGCAAAACATGACAACTCACAGACTACATCAGTATTATTCAGTCTTCTACTTTCTAGAACAATCACAACTGCTCTTTCCATTCCTACCACATCCTAAATATCCAGTAATGAATGCATTGTACAATTAGATATAAAGACGGTCTAAAAATTAACCACCACATAAAAGGAGTTTCAGATCTATGGGTTTGTGATTTGGACCTATGTTATTTGGAGTAACAGTAATCCTACAGGTGATGAAACATGTTGAAACAGGTTCAAATTCTTACTTTTATCTATAGTAAAAACCATTTATAGCACAATTACATATATACATATGTATTTGAATACTATTGAACCATAAAAAAGAATGAAATCTTGCCATCATTGATAACACAGTTGGACACTGAAGGCATTATGCTAAGTGAAATTAGTCAGACAAGGAAAGACAATACCATAAGATTGTTATATATGGAATCTTTTTTAAAACCTCATAAATACAGAGAACAGATTGGTGATTGCCAGAGGTGGGAGGATGAGGAGTAGGGAAATGGGTGAAGGGACTCAAAAGGTACAAACTTCTAGGTATAAAATAAATAAGTCCTGGGATGTAGTGTGCAACATGACAACTGTGTTAATAATAATGTATTATATATTCCACAAAGTTTTTTTGCATATTTGAAAGTTTTTAAGAAAGTATCTTAAAAGTGCTCACCACAAGAAAAAAATTCTATGTATAGTGATGGATGTTAACAAGACATTGTGGTGGGCATTTCACACTATATGCAAATATTGAATCATCCTTTTGTTCAGCTGAAACAAAAGTTACATATTAATTATACCTCAATAGAAATTAGCACATAAAAATAAAAACAAAAGTCAGAGAAAAGCTTTTTCTTCTATCAAGTTATCTTCATTTATTACTTCTCATATATCTGACATTGTTAAGTGTTATGGTACTAAAATAAACTTCTCCTTCTCTTTCTTTCCTTTATTCCACTGGAGATGCAAGCTTATTTTTGTCCATTTAGTTTCTGCTTCTTAGTGATTTATAAAAATAATTAGCATGCACTTCCCAAGTGTAAAATCCTTCTCTAATATACCTCATTCTTTTCGTATAGAATTATCTCAAAATCTAAACTGTATTCTGACAACACTGACTTTTTAAAGAAGAAACCCAGTAAATAAAAAACTTTTACTTTCATTCAATGTTGGTTCCAAAGACAACAATATATATGGGGTGGCGGGGGCGGGGGGAGAGGATGGGGACAAGAGTCCATTGGTTAAACCTCATTGACATCTCTGAGAGTCAGCTTTTTAAAAAGAACTTTGTGCCCCTAGAAAATAACTAGAATTCTTTCTTTCTCATTGAATACCAATACACAGAAGAGGAGTGTATTTTCTTGATGTTTAAATATTTACTAATCAGCAGGCATAACAGCTTCTACCAATACTACCAAGTGAGTTTTGCAGTGACCCATCCATCCCCAGGGTATTTCCAGTGAACAATAGCATCTGTTAACACATCTAAATAACTTTACAGATCATCTATGGGCACGAGGGCAGTGATGCTAACTGGCACATTAAATAAATATACCTGAGACCATGGCTTTATTAGCACTTTGAACCTTATGACCCAGTAATCCCACTGCTGGGCATACACACCTTCGAAACCAGAATTGAAAGAGACATGTGTACCCCCAATGTTCATCGCAGCACTGTTTATAATAGCCAGGACATGGAAGCAACCTAGATGTCCATCAGCAGATGAATGGATAAGAAAGCAGTGGTACATATACACAATGGAGTATTACTCAGCCATTAAAAAGAATACATTTGAATCAGTTCTAATGAGGTGGATGAAACTGGAGCCGATTATACAGAGTGAAGTAAGCCAGAAAGAAAAACACCAATACAGTATACGAACGCATATATATGGAATTTATAAAGATGGTAAAGATAAACCTGTATGTGAGACAGCAAAAGAGACACAGATATATAGAACAATCTTTTGGACTCTCTGGAAGGGGAGAGGGTGGGATGATTTGGGAGAATGGCATTGAAACATGTATAATATCATATAAAAACTAATCACCTGTCCAGGTTCGATGCAGGATACAGGATGCTTGGGGCTGGTGCACTAGGATAACCCAAAGGGATGGTATGGGGAGGGAGGTGGGAGGGGGTTTCAGGATGGGGAACACGTGTTCACCTGTGGCAGATTCATATTGATGTATGGCAAAGTCAATACAATATTTAAAAAACAAAAAAAGGAAAGAAAGAAAGTGAAGCCAGTCAGCACTTTTTGTCTTTGGATTATGTCAGAGTTTAGAATTATTTCTTAATGTTAAAAAAAAAAGTACACAACTGTTTAAATATAAAAGTGAAATTGCATATCTTTGCATTTCTGGAAGGCTGGTGGAAAGGAAGAAAAAAGATTAAATTATATAATATTTACATCATTTTAAAAATCTTAGAAAATGTAACAAATGAATTTGGCCTTTAGATTTCAAATTTTAGATATTTGTACATAGTCCCTTGTTTGCAGGCAGCATATTCCACTATAAACAATATAACTTTAAAAAAAATCGGTCTATGCCATTTTTTTGTTATTGCTTCAACCCTTTGTTCTATCCCCTCACCCATCTACACTGGAGGTCTGCAAACTGTCTCCCAGGGTATTTTTCCAGATGGAATCCCTTTGCGTGTGACCCATAGGAGGCACTGCTGGCAGATAAGAGACAACCATTATCCCCTTTCTGTGTCTTCCTGTCTCTGTCTCCCTGTCGCTGCTCTTGCTCTCATACGCCCTCACACCCACTTTCACTCTAGCTCTTCTTATTGCGGCACTGCTTCTGGAGCATTGGCCACCGAAGGTGGGAGTCTTTCCTGTGTGCCAGGGTCTGGTACTAACATTTCTACCCTTGTATTCTGCACCCCTTCAGATAATAGTGGCTTCTCACGATCTCTAATTTCTGCATTAATACACATTTCAATTTTTGTTCTTTTCCATTTTCAAAACCTACATAACTAATTCCCTATGTTAAATTATTTTGTATTTGAAATACATAATATAGTTTGTTTTCCTGGTTATAGGCTGCCTGATACAGCTTAAGTTTAAATATTGCCTTTGACCACTAACTAGATAGATAATCCCGGATATGTTATTTAAATATTTTAAGCTTTATCTTTATCTCTGAATAAAAGATAGACAAAATAAAATCTACATTGCAGTGCTGTTGTGAAGTTTAATAAGATGGTATATTTAATGTACATGGCACATGGTAGGTATTAAAAAACTATTAGGAAGAATCCTTGATTAATAATGAGCTTCCCAGGTAGCTCAGATGATAAAGAATCCACCTGCAATTCAGGAGACTGAGGTTTGATCCCTGAGTCAGGAAGATTTCCTAGAGGAGGGCATGGCAACCCACTCCAGTATTCCTACCTGGAGAATCCCATGGACAGAGGAGTCTGGCAGATTACAATTCAGAAGGTTGTAGAGAGTCAGACACAACTAAATGACTGTCACTTTCACTTTATATTAATAATAGATATGTCTGTAGAACTTCCTTTTATAATATTTATTTGTTTTTTTTGTTTGTTTCTTTTTTTTAAATTTTATTTTCTTTTTAAACTTTACAATATTGTATTGGTTTTGCCAAATATCGAAATGAATCTGCCACAGGTATACATGTGTTCCCCATCCTAAACACTCCTCCCTCCTCCCTTCCCATACCATCCCTCTGGGTCGTCACAGTGCACCAGTCCCAAGCATCCCGTATCATGCATCGAACCTGGACTGGCGACTCGTTTCATATATGATATTATACGTATTTCAATGCCATTCTCCCAAATCATTCCACCCTCTCCTTCACGCCAGTCAGAATGGCTTTGATCCAAAAGTCTATAAGCAATAAATGCTGGAGAGGGTGTGGAGAAAAGGGAACCCTCTTACACTGTTGGTGGGAATGCAAACTAGTACAGCCACTATGGAGAACAGTGTGGAGATTCCTT
>NW_011494835.1:9476901-9477145 GCF_000754665.1 Bison bison bison | reverse complement strand
TGCATCCCCTACATTGGCAGGCAGATTCTTAACCACTGGACCACCAGGGAAGTTCTGTAGAATTTTCTTTTGATCCAGCCTTTCACCTTTAAAGATCCAGTATTGGATCAGGACCAAGTTTGGATGTGAGCCAGATTGAGTGACCTGTCCTGAACAGGTCTTTGTGTACAGGATATGGAATGTATTTATTTTTCAAAGACAAATATATATATATATATATACACACACACGTGTGTATGTGTGT
>NW_011494835.1:9476437-9476801 GCF_000754665.1 Bison bison bison | reverse complement strand
TGGAGTATTACTCAGCCATTAAAAAGAATACATTTGAATCAATTCTAATGAGGTGGATGAAACTGGAGCCTATTATACAGAGTGAAGTAAGCCAGAAAGAATATTTATTTGTTTATTTTATTTTTGGCTGTGCTGGGTCTTCATTGCTGCGTGCGGGCTTTCTCTGCTTACAGTGAACAGAGGCTACTCTCTACTTGTACACAGACTTCTCATTGCAGTAACTTTTCTTATTGCAGTGCATGGATTAATAGGGAGCAGAGGCTTCAGTAGTTGTGGAAATCATGCTTAGTAGTTGTGGCTCGTAGACTTTAGAGCACGGGCTCAGTAGTTGAGGTGCAGCTTGTGGAATCTTCCCAAACCAGAG
>NW_011494835.1:9450806-9476337 GCF_000754665.1 Bison bison bison | reverse complement strand
ATATAAATAAATACATTCACAGCTTGTCTTTTTTAACTGTCTTTTGGTAATAATTTTAGATTCACAGGATGTGGCAAAAATAGTAGAGAAACATCCCACATATCCTCACCCTTTTCCCTAACAGTAACATTTTACATATCTGTAGCACAATATCAAAATCTGGAAATTGATTGGTATAATGTATGATATAGTTTTATGTCATTTTATCACATGCATGTGTTTGTATAACAGCCACCAAAATCAAGATAAAGAACAGTTTTATCACCAGAAAGAAGCTTTACCTTCTTTTAAATCCCTTTTCAATTTACAATAGCATTGTCTTAAATATTTCCTTTTCATAGAGAACCACATCAAAAAAAGGAATAAGTTTTACTTCAGCCAACAAGCACAATTTAGAAATTCATCAGGAGAAGGAAAATGTGTGGTATTTGTCCATATTTCTTTTTCTTTCTGTTGTTCTTTCTTTATGTTCTAAGGTTTGTTGTTTCTATTACTATCAATTTTAATTGTCCTCATTCTGCTTCAAGAGCTACTTTTACCCATCCTTTTAGGGAAGATGTGCTGATGACAGATTTTCATAGTTTTGATTCTCTTGAGAATATTTTGATTTACCCTGAAGGATATTTAATTGGACATAGAAGTCTAGAGCATTCTAACTGTTTTTCTAACATATGTAAGGTATTATTTTTCCTATGCTTTTTTCATTTTTTTTTTTTTTTAGTTTTCAAAAATTAAGTTATAATTGGTTTTGACATGACACTCTTTAGGTTTATATAGTTTATGGTTCACTCAGCTTCTTGAATCCATAAGTTTGTTATTTTTGCTTAATTTGGAAATTTTTCAGCTATTATTTCTCTGAATGAATTTTCAGCCACACTCTTTTTCAATTCTGTTTCTGAGAATCCAGTAATGTGAATATCAGATCTTTTCTTATAGTCCCACATAATCTCAGAGCTTGTTTACTTTGTTTTTCAACTTATTTTTTTCTCTCTTGTTTATATTAAATAATTTATATTGATCTATCTTCAAGTTCACTAACCTCAGATATGTGTATGATACCACTCTAATGGAAGAAAGTGAAGAGGAACTAAAGATCCTCTTGATGAAGGTGAAGGAGGAGAGTGAAAAAGCTGGCTTAAAACTAAATACTAAAATCAACTAAGATCATGGTATCTGGCCCCATTACTTCATGGCAAATAGAGGGGGGAAAGGTGGAAGTAGTGACAGATCTCTTCTAGGGCTCTAAAATCACTGAAGATGGTGACTACAGCCATGAAATCAGAAGACAATCACTTCTTGGCAGGAAAGCTATGACAAACCTAGACAGTGTGTTGAAAAGCAGAGGCATTACTCTGCCAGCAAAGGTCCATGTAGTCAAGGCTATGGTCTTCACACTGGACACATAGGGTTGTGAGAGGGGGACCGTAAAGAAGGCGGAGCACCGAAGAATTGATGCCTTCGACCTGTAGTGCTAGAGAAGACTCCTTAGAGTCCCTTGGACAGAAAGGAGATCAAACTAGTCAATCTTAAGAGAAATAAACACTGAACACTCATTAGAAGGACTGATGCTTAAGCTGAAACTCCAGGATTTTTGTCAGCTATGCAAACAGATGACTCATTGGAAAAGTCCCTGATGCTGGGAGAGACTGAGGGCAGAAGGAGAAGAGGGCATCAGAGGATGAGATGGCTGGATGATATCACTGATGCAATGGATGTGAACTTGGGCAAATTTTGGGAGATAGGACAGGGAGGCCTGCAGTGTTTCAGTCCATGGGTTTGCAAAGAGTTGGACAACACTGCAACTGAACAACATCTTCAAATTCACGGATTCTTCTTCTGCCCTTTACATTACGTTATTGTGCACTTTCACTGGGGCTTTTGTTGCTGTTATTATCTTATTTTTTGTTCTAAACTTTCTGTTTGTTTACTATTTACATTTTATATTTGTCTATGCTTTTTATTTTGTAATATGTTCTTACTAAGTACATATAGGCTTCTCCAGTGGCTCAGCAGTAAAGAATCTACCTACAATATAGAATATGAGGTTTCAATCCCTGAGTGGGGAAGATTCCCTGGGGGAGTGCAAGGCAACCCACTCAAGTGGTCTTGCCTGGAGAATCCCACTGACAGAGGAGCCTAGAGGTCTATGGTCCATTGGGTCACAAAGAGTCAGACACATCTGTAGTGAATGAGCAGGCACCAAGTACATAATTTCTCTTTAAAATCTTTGTCAGATAACTTGTGTTATCTCAGTGTTAGCATCTGTAATGGCCTTTTTTCATTCAAGCTGATAGTATCATTACTTTTAGTGTGAAAGTGACTTTTGAATGTATCCTGGGCATTTTGGTGTTATATTGTAAGGCCCTGTGTCTTATTTAAATCTTGTTTATTCAGGTCTCCTCTGACATTATGTCAGAGAGGAAGAGGGTGTGCAGCCTGGCATGGGAGTCTAGGTTCTCCATGAGGCCTACACCAACACCATGAGGGTAGGAAGCTCAATACCACCAGGTAGGGATGAAAGGCCCAGCTTCCCACTCAGTCTTCCCTGATCCCCACCTGGTGGGGAAGTGGAGGGGGTAGGAGAGGAGTGTGAGGCGTAATGCTCATTACAGTGTTGGGGAACATCTGTATAACCTCACTCGGCTTTTACTAGCAGGGGTGAGTTGAGGCATGTCTTTTATTGGTGCTGTTTGGCTGGGATAGGAACGTTATTGACTAAAAGTTTTCTCTCTTCGTATTTTGACCTTTTCCTTGTCCTTTAACTAGAGCATGACTGTTTATTGTTTTATTTGTTTTTTGGTACGCTCCCTTTGGTGTTTCCAAGTTTCTGGTCTTAGCTCCAAATCCTGGATATATGAGGCAAAAAGAAGACTCTGAGAATGTCACTGAGTTGTTTCATGGTCCCCAAGATCCCTACTTGTCTGCCCTCTTCTCTCCACCTTCCAGGGTTTTCTAATTTTTTTTTTGTATATGTATAATCTCCAGAGTTTTTAACTGTACTCATGAGGAGCAATAAGGAGAATTGAATTTATCCCATTTTTAATCCAGAATCAAAAGTCCCTAGCCTGGCTGATTATAAAAGTATAATGTATTTTCCATAAATAGTGCTTATCAAAAATCTTAAAGATGTTTCAATGTAAAACAGTAGTCAGGGGTTATAATTTCAAAAGTAAATGTTGTTTAACAGTGATGCAATAATAAAGTTCAAGCATCGCAGCACTTGAGGCTTCTAATCCCTGCTCCAAGGTAATGGCCTTACTTCTGTTACCATCAGCAATATCAGGGCCAAGTATTTCTGATAGCTTTTTACCACTTTTGTCACCTTAATCGGCCATTGGTATGATGAAACAGCATCTGAACGTTTTCTTCTCAAGTTCCTAAAGTACAGAGTTAGATCTAGAATACCTGTGCGTTATAGCTGATAGTAAAAGCATAATGTGAATGTTGTTCAATCAAGTGAGTTACAAAAAAAAAAAATTGTACATTTGAAAACCCACTATGTCGAAGATAAGAGTACAAACACCAACATATATACATACTTGTAATCCACATCTTCTTACACATATACATGCCAACTGATAGACATATTTTTAAAGGATTTTGTTCTGATTAATATATCTTTGCTGCATAGATTTTATTATTGTTCCTTATATTCATGATTCAAAGACAATTGACAATGCATAGTCAAGCAAATATGATGTGACATATAATATACAAAAGTTAAAGTAGATTCTTTTATTTATATTCATTTATTCAGGAAATATTTACTAAGCAGCAAGTGAATGTGAGACCTGGGGTATATTGCTAATAAAGCACTTTATCTGCCCTCTAAGCTTCAGGAGTTTGAAATTCATTTGGAGAGACAAAGAAAATATTTATGAAAACACGTCAAAGGGTATATCCAGGAGAATAAGTTACATGAATAGCAGTCCCAACAATCTATAACCTGAGTTTGACATTTCCTCAAGCCTTTTCCTAGAATCATTTATTCTTGTATTACCTCCAGCTTATTCTGTCTTTCAAGCTGCTATTCACATGCCAAATGTCAAGTCTAAAAGTAAATTTTCAGAGAAAATAAACTCTCAGGGAAGTAATTGGTTAAGAACTTTGCCATAGAACTCTGATTTTTTGGGGTTCATCATTCAAAAATAACCATTTAAAACTAACTTTGAAAAAGACTTAGAGTTTCCATTAAATAGCTAATTTCCAAGACTAATTGAAGATGTCAAACTTAGTTCATAATCTATTAGTAAATTAAATGCTATAATGCCCTGATATGGTAGATAATGGTCTTGTGAAAATGTCAGAGGTTTATTTGCATGTAAGACGTACTTAGTCACTGGTCATTCTTGTTGCCAGGAGTGTGATCCAATAGGGGGAAAGGGGGCTTTGAAATAAAAAACTGATCCAGAAACACCAGCTATATCATTTCATAGTTATGTGACTTTGGGCAAAGTATTTAACCTCCCAAAGGCTTTTCTCTGATCTCTCCAAATGGGGTCTGGTAATATTAAATACGTTAGAATATATAAAATTGTATGTTCTCCTCCTGCTACTGTTGCCATCCTTCCCCCCGCCCCCCCCCCCCCAGAATCCAAGTATAAATAGCAGAGAGAGGACATTCTCAGGAATTGTTGGGGGACAATAGCTACAGGACAGGAATTTTTTTCATCCCAGATCATAAATGGTGATGAAGGTAGTAGAGAAAAGAATAGTACTTTAATAACTGTTGGAGTCCCATGATCCAGTATGTGTGACTAAGCAGGCACTGACATGGGATTTGAACCTAGGCAATAAACCAGACCAGCTTCCTGGAATGTTGTGGAAATGGAGTCGAATGAGGGAATTAACAGTAAAACCTTAAAAGAAAGACACTTACAGCTTCATTGGATAAATATAGACCATAGCTGGACTCAGGAATACTGCTATCCTAGCCTTTAACATTTATTTAAACCATAATCTCTGTCTCTGAAGTGAAGTCGCTCAGTGGTGTCCAACTCTTTGCGACCCCATGGACTGTAGCCTACCAGGCTCCTCTGTCCATGGGATTTTCCAGGCAGTAGTACTGGAGTGGATTGCCATATTCATTATTTACTGTACTTTCTTTTCCCACTGCAAGACAAGGTATGTAAAACGGATACAACTCAAATATTTGTGAAGGCCTTATTTTACAATATCAATTGATGATTTAAAATAACCTTTGCTATTTTCTAACACAAATTCACTTTAGTCTAATTTATTCCAATTAGAACAAATATCTGCTTAAGTACCAATGACTTAGATAATTGTTTACTACTGTATTCTTACAAGCATTTACTTTAGGGTTGAAATTTATATCACAGAGGTATTCTAGATGAAATTGAGATAAAATTTGTTAAAAACTTTAAATTCATAACATATAGTAGATGCATGGCAATAAAAAAGAAAAAAAAAATCACCAAATCTTTTTTACAATGTCTCAATTTATGGTAGTCATAAATTGAGGAAAAGGGTGGGTCAGAAATAGTTTTTTTAAATATCTCAAGTGGCATAGTTTTATGATACTTGATTTCTTTGGATTTGGACATCCAGTATGCATATCAACATTTGGAGATCCAAAACAAACACAAAGGTCAGAGCAGATGTAACAAACCCTAACACCTTTAAATGATAATAGGAGCAAGTGGATTAGAGATGTCATTATATTGTGATAAAATGTGTCAAGATTGGTTTAAATGACCAATCATATTGTGTTCAAAGGGTTAGAGGGATTTAAGTGATACTAATGAGGCAAATTCTGCATTAGTTTAAAAATCACTCACATGCATATCTCCTAACCACCTTCAATCTGTTCTTTTTCTGCTTTGTTGCTGTGGGATATTCTTTACATCATGAAGTCTTTTTCACTTTTCCCAAGGCTCAAATTTTACCTGGTACTTTTCAATAAGTTCACTGTGTTGCTTAAGAAAGCTAACTTTGACACGTAAAACTCACTCATTATTTATATACTTATACAAATAAAGTTATGAAAATGACTCACTTCATAATCTTGACATTTTCAACCAAACTTAGGAAGCTAAGGATGGACAAAACTGCAGTGTTGAAGAACAGTTAGCAGTTAGGACTCTTAACTGGAAGAAAATCACAGATATTCTGTTTCTCTAAAATGGTTCCCCTGTGAAGGGGAGGGGAAGAAACAAACAAAACCTGACAATGGCTAGTAAAAGTCACTAGAAGAAACACAGGATAACTGCAGATAGAAAAGATACTGTCAGAAAGAAAATAACGTGCTAACTGTAGTTAGCAGTAAGGAATTACAACATTTTGCGGAGTAAATCAAATTTTTATAATATTGGAATGTAGATTTTTCTCTTCAATATATTCTAGCTCCTTTAATATCTCTTATTGGTCATTGTGAATAAACAAGCCAACATTTGAGATATTGATGGTAAAGGCATTTTAAAACTTATTTGTATTATACATATCAAATATTACCATGTAATTTAGAAACTGTGTACTTCCTTGAACCTAATGAAGCTCATTAATTCTTTGTAACACAGTAAGTAGTTACCAGCTAATACAACAGTAAAAGTTCCATTTCCAAGTGACTAGCTGTTGTAATACAGAATATATTTTATGAATTAAATCAAAGCAATCTCTTTAGGCTTTCACTAAGTGGGTACAGTAAAAAGCACTGCTGTCCTATGAGTCAGTTAGTCTTACTCTAGTTAAATATATACCCAGACAGGGGGAAAAAAAATGTAGAATCTCAGAATCTAGGCTTAAAAATCAATTTACGTTGAGAACCAAAATGTCTTCTTTATAAATATTTATAGGAAAGGATTTCAGATTACATGTTCGGCATTGAATGGTGCATATTATTCTTATTAATGTTTCATAAACATTTGTACAAAAAACAATATGCTTTACTTTGCTTCTACGTATTAAGTAGAATTATTACAGCATCTGCTTCCAATGGTTGAGTGCACAAGCTATTCATGCCTTGTCGTAAATTCCATGATGCATTAAGATGTCATTAAATGTACCTTCTGTGGTTGTCTCCTAATTTACATACCTTGTAAATCATCAGGTAAAAACTAAGTGAACTGGGGAATAGTCTCCTATGTTCTTCCCTTCTGCCACAAACTGAGTGCAATTCATATTCTTCTCCATTGCAGGCTCCAGGCACCTCACATGCCTCATCTCTGAGACTGTCTCAGAACATTTGAAAATGTAGTTAATGGACACAATTATTAATGGTTTTTAAATGATGCCTGCAATAGTATAGAAAAGGACTTGGGGAAATAGGCTAGTAGATTATAGATGAGGCTAGACATACCCATTAAATTTAGCATCTCTGTTGTAAAGAGAGGCTGCCTTTCCAGGGAACCAGCAAGTACAGAGAAATTGGAAGATAACTGGAGGATTAGCAGTGCCTCTTTCCTCCCAGTCCTGTTTTTAATGCCATCACCATATGGTTCTTAGAAGAGCGGAATCTCACCATTAGAAGGGACTTACAGTTCACCTGGTACAATCCCAACCTATTGTTGGATTCTCCTAGAAGAGTGTCCATCTGTTGTCTCACAATAATGGGGAGCCCACAATTTTGTAAGAAAGTCCATCCATTTTTGTCTTTTGGATTGACGTGCTTTTCAATTCTAGAAGGAAAAACCTCATTTAACTTGGAACCCCTTGTTTCCTCCTACTTCACAGTTGTTACAATGGCAATTTTTCTTTAGTTTCTGTAGGCATACTGGAGTCTCCTCAAGTCCAGTGCTACTGCTTTGTTAAGGGACTATGTCACTACAGTATTATTCCTCTGATTGTTTTTACCCAAGGCATTTAGTTCAGAAACTTCTATTAAAATCAACAGTTTCAGGCTACCTGATTAAATCACAATTATTAGGATGCTGGAAAATTGAGCTTCTGGAAAGAGCACATTTGTTGTTACTAAACTTGGCCTAGAACATTAATAATAATTTTTTATTGCAGAAAAAGATATGATATCCTAGGAGTTTTGGTGTTAACCCTTGTATTTTTACTGAAATTTGGATGAGATTAATATCCCACAGAAATCTAACAAAGTTTTTTTAAGAGCAGTGTCATTGAAAATGGATAAATATATAGGGATTTTATATCCAATGCTCAGAAAAGAGGAGAATGATGGATGTATTAGTCAGAGTTCTCCAGAGAAACAGAAGCAATAGGATACATACGGGTATGTGTGAGAGGAGATTTGATATAGGAATGGCTCCTACAGTTGTGGGGGCTGAGAAATTCAACAATCTGCTGTCTGTGAGCTGGAGAACCAGGGAAGCCAGCTGTATAATTCAGGTCAAATTTGAAGGCTTGAGAAATGCAGATGGGGAGTAGCGGGGAGGAAACACTGGTACAAGTTCCAGAATCTGAAGACCTAAGAAAGACAGCAGGATAAGAAGCAAGTCCCAGCTCAAGGAAAGAGAGAGAGAGAGAATTCATCCTCCTTCTACTTTTTTGGTCTCTTTAAACCCTCAAGAAGTTGGATGATGTTTGCTCACTTGGGGGACTGGAGAGGGGTGATCTTCTTGACTGAGTGTCTCATTAGAATGTGAATCTCTTCCAGAAGCATCTTCACAGACACACCCAGAAATAATTCTTGCCTGCTATCTGGGCGTCTCTTAACCCAGTCAAGTTGGCACTTACAATGAATCATGACAATGGAGAATAGAAAGTAAGCATGAAATCATCACTGAGCAATACATGAATCCAAGATGAACCATAATTTTTGCCAGATTATTTAATCTGTTTCTTTGGAATTTGTTTCTTCCAAACTAAAATTGTCTAACAAATAAAATATCCTTTTACTTCAGGGTCACATTTTTCCCTTATGTTATGTGATATTACAGGCTGTAACAATTCCAACCGCTAACACCACAGAGGTCACTTGTCATAGGCTTGTACTTGAAGATGAAGCTCTGAAGTTTTGCCTTAGAGAAAGACAGCATTACCAAATGATGGGCAGAGAGATGCCAGCCTCTTGTTTTTCCTTGCTGCTTTTGCTTAAAATACATACTTCAGTCTTTGCAGCAGTGAGTCCTTGAACTGCTATTTAAAGAAGGATTGTGAGAACTGGGAATTCCCTGCAGTATCTAAACCTGTTAAAGCACCAGGAGTTTCTTTTCGCTTTTGTCCTTCAGGAAACACTACAGTGTCCTGAAGGATCAAGAAAAGGGAGGAAGATGAATATAGGAATGGAGAGGTCAGCAATAGGAGAGCAGAGAAAGTTATTCCCTTTTTAAAAATGTATTAAAATATTATACAATTTTCTAACATATTTTGCAACATGTTTTCCTTTAGAGGCACTGGAGGCAATGCCAAGAAGCAGGTATCAGGAGACAAGTGTAGGCAGCAGGAACAAATCCAAGTATATGAGCTTCTTTGACATTTTTCTCCTCTTCCATCTGTGAGGTTTCGATGGGCACACTGGGTCTGGGAAACTAATTTTAGATGTCACTTTCATCAGAACACAATCATATTTTCTATCAAATATATAGGCATATCCATTTTCAATAGTAACAGATACACAAGATTAAACCTGTGTTAAGGCAGCTTTTCAGATGGAATTAAGATCTTGTTAATGTTAAGGAAAACAAGCACACACTTCCCACACATTATGATTTAGAAACTAAAATTCCCAACTCTTAATCAGTGATAATTATTTGGAAGTCTCCAAAACAAGGTTTACACGTACAGTACAAGGCTGAAAAGCTAACATAAAAAAAGTTCACATAAAGAAAAATTGTCTTATTTTGAAGTCTCATAATTTTTTTTCACTCATTCTATACTGTTTTATTAGCTTCATTGACATACATTGTATTCATTTTACAAATTTGAAGCTGAAAAGTCACTGGTTATCATATGCTATGACAACATCAAGTGATTTCAAACATAATAAAGTTTCAAATACAAATACACCATATTCCAATTACAATTCAACAGCAATAAAACTTACAGAAAAGAAAATAGTACAGAGTTAGACCTCCAGCAGATTTCATAGTGTTAATGTCTTACCATGGGTGCTTGGCCATTCTGTCTATAATTATATAATATTAATATGAATTTAAATATTTTTCTGAAATAGTATATATGCACACACATCCCTAACTGTTCCTGAGAGTATTTCCTAAACTGAAGATCTAATTCAGGATAACAAATTAGATTTAGGTGTTATGTCTTTCTTTTTTTTTTTTTTCCCAATATGGCTATCTCATTAACTTTATCTATTTTTTTTTAGTTTTATATGCATGTATTATTTTATTTATTTATTTTTTTGAAATTTCAATTATCTTTTATTTTATTTTTACATTACAATATTGTATTGGTTTTGCCGTACATCAACATGAATCTGCCACAGGTGTACATGTGTTCCTCGTCCTGAACCCCCCTCCCACCTCCCTTCCCCTACCATCCCTCTGGGTCATCCCAGTGCACCAGCCCCAAGCATCCTGTATCATGCATTGAACCTGGACTGGTGATTCATTTCATATATGATATTATACATGTTTCAATGCCATTCTCCCAAATCATCCCACCCCCTCCCTCTCCCACAGAGTCCAAAAAACTGTTCCATACATCTGTGTCTCTTTTGCTGTCTCGCTTACGGGGTTATCATTACCATCTTTCTAAATTCCATATATACGCATTAGTATACTGTATTGGTGTTTTTCTTTCTGGCTTACTTCACTCCGTATAATAGGCTCCAATTTCATCCACCTCATTAGAACTGATTCAAATGTATTCTTTTTAATGGCTGAGTAATACTCCATTGTGTATATGTACCACTGCTTTCTTATCCATTCATCTGCTGATGGACATCTAGGTTGCTTCCATGTCCTGGCTATTATAAACAGTGCTGCGATGAACATTAGGGTACACGTGTCTGTTTCAATTCTGGTTTCCTTGGTGTGTATGCCCAGTAGTGGGATTGCTGGGTCATAAGGCAGTTCTAGTTCCAGTTTTTTAAGGAATCTCCACACTGTTCTCCATAGTGACTATACTAGTTTGCATTCCCACCAACAGTCTAAGAGGGTTCCCTTTTCTCCACACCCTCTCCAGCATTTATTGCTTGTAGACTTTTGGATCGCAGCCATTCTGACTGGCGTGAAATGGTACCTCACTGTGGTTTTGATTTGCATTTCTCTGATAATGAGTGATGTTGAACATCTTTTCATGTGTTTGTTAGCCATCTGTATGTCTTCTTTGGAGAAATGTCTGATTAGTTCTTTGGCCCATTTTTTGATTGGGTCATTTATTTTTCTGGAATTGAGCTGTAGGAGTTGCTTGTATATTTTTGAGATTAGTTGTTTGTCTGTTGCTTCATTTGCTATTATTTTCTCCCATTCTGAAGGCTGTCTTTTCACCTTGCTTATAGATTATTTTGTTGTGCAGAAGCTTTTAATTTTAATTAGGTCCCATTTGTTTATTTTTGCTTTTATTTCCAATATGCTGGGAGGTGGGTCATAGAGGATCCTGCTGTGATGTATGTCGGAGAGTGTTTTTGCCTATGTTCTCCTCTAATAGTTTTATAGTTTCTGGTCTTATGTTTAGATCTTTAATCCATTTTGAGTTTATTTTTGTGTATGGTATTAGAAAGTGTTCTAGTTTCACTCTTTTACAAGTGGTTGACCAGTTTTCCCAGCACGACTTGTTAAAGAGATTGTCTTTTCTCCATTGTATATTCTTGCCTCCTTTGTCAAAGATAAGGTGTCCATAGGTGCATGGATTTATCTCTGGGCTTTCTATTTTGTTCCATTGATCTATATTTCTGTCTTTATGCCAGTACCATACTGTCTTGATGACTGTGGCTTTGTAGTAGAGCCTGAAGTCAGGCAGGTCAATTCCTCCAGTTCCATTCTTCTTTCTCAAGATTGCTTTGGCTATTCGAGGTTTTTTGTATTTCCATACAAATTGTGAAGTTATTTGTTCTAGCTCTGTGAAAAATACCATTGGTAGCTTGAGAGGGATTACATTGAATCTATAGATTGCTTTGGGTAGTATACTCATTTTCACTATATTGATCTTCCGATCCATGAACATGGTATATTTCTCCATCTATTAGTGTCCTCTTTGATTTCTTTCACCAGTGTTTTATAGTTTTCTATATATAGGTCTTTAGTTTCTTTAGGTAGATATATTCCTAAGTATTTTATTCTTTTCGTTGCAGTGGTGAATGGAATTGTTTCCTTAATTTCTCTATTTTCTCATTATTAGTGTATAGGAATGCAAGGGATTTCTGTGTGTTGATTTTATATCCTGCAACTTTACTATATTCATTGATTAGCTCTAGTAATTTTCTGGTGGAGTCTTTAGGGTTTTCTATGTAGAGGATCATGTCATCTGCAAACAGTGAGAGTTTTACTTCTTCTTTTCCAATTTGGATTCTTTTATTTCTTTCTCTGCTCTGATTGCTGTGGCCAAAACTTCCAAAACTATGTTGAATAGTAGTGGTAAGAGTGGGCACCCTTGTCTTGTTCCTGACTTTAGGGGAAATGCTTTCAATTTTTCACCACTGAGAATAATGTTTGCTGTGGGTTTGTCATATATAGCTTCACATAAATTTATGCATGGAGGGTTTCACTGGACAAATAAAGAAAGTGCTTGCAGATTATGCCAGGCCTTTGATTCAACCCCACATTTACATAAATTTAAAGACAGAATATATCTTTGAAATCACTCATCTTCTCCTTTGTCCATCAATAAAGAAAAGCGAGGCTTCTTTATGTTAGCCTTACCAAAGGCTAATGGGACACTTGGTTAAAAAAAAAAAAAAATGGAGCTAAGGGTCCCAGCTCCCAGATTCCATTCAGTGTTTTTCCATTTACACAATGTACTCAGCAGCTTTGCATTTTTATAACATTAACCATGTGAAATCTTGGGTATGGGAAATTACAATATTTCAATGTAATAATGATATATATCATGTTTTGCTTTTAATATACTATACACTATACCAGGCAATTTGTATCCATTTATTCTGAATTATTCAAGAAAAGTTTGATTGAATGCAACTTAAACCCTTCACAAAAGCTTAAAGAATGACTGATGAGTCTAAAATTTTGAAGGCAATCTTACAAAGCCTAACTTTAGGAAATATAGTAGTTAGAACATTCCAAAGTTGCAGTTCCATTTCTGCATTCTCTATTTCTGCTTCTCTTTTCATAAAAAATTTGTTTTATCTAATACTGCCCATTTTTCTCTGTAAAATTTTTGGCTTCTACTTTCCATGAATTTGACAGGATAGAAAACTTTGAACAGTTGTAGATTTGTCAACCCACTGATAGCTTCAAAGATCAAAAACCAAATTCCTGAACTTTTCTGTCTCTGTTTCTGTCTCTCTCTCTCTCTCTCATTTTTTAAATTAATGTGTAAGAGAATTTGATTGTATTCTTTCACAAACTGCAATGAAGTTTTTATTAAACCCTACACAATTCAGTTGATACCTCTAAAAACAACAATGCACAGGACCATGCACACGCATAAGCTCAGACACACACACACACACACACACACACACACACACACACACACACACATTGTTTGCCTAACAAAATAGTTCCTTAAGGTGCCATGTCTTATGTTCCTTTAATATCTTCTAAAATCCTGTCCACACTCTTGCTGATAAATAAATAATAATCTTATTGGTTGAACTGTCTGTGGTTGTCTTGAATTTTCATGCAGTCTAAGACTGTGTCCCTAAATTACTCCCTCAGTTATTAAACAAAGTTTTCTTCAGTTTTTGCAGTAATCCAAAAGTATGTGACAAATGCCACTCTCTTTGCAGTTTAACATATTCAGATGGGAAATGATTTGAAAATGAGTTTGAAATAATGTTAAGAATCATTCCCTTTGCTTCCAGACAGTGTTGTACAATGAAACAACAAACTAAAGACAGCAGTTCACTTCTCCTTCTAATATTAATAGCAACCGTGGGGAGATTATTGGAACTCTCTGTTCTCAATTTCCTCATGCAGCACCAAACTTGTAAAATGGTAGAAGGAGATGGAAGGAGGTGAAATAGGCAAGAAGCTTCCAACCATGTTCTGTGAATTCCAAGGCCATATGAAACTCAGAGATTTCTGGGAGAACCATAATGTCTACCTGGGGGTATGGGGAGGGGATTGAGTAGAGTGGGGTTTTTATTCCCTTCAGACTTTAACCAGAGAATTCCATTTTATATTGGCTGCTGTCAGGTTTAGATACTGGAATTCTGTGATATACTTTTCTTTGACAAATTATGCCACCATTTAAAAAAAGTAGAAGTAATGATATTTCAACTCAAATTGTATGATATTGCTGACAGATTGTCATTTATGTTCTCTCAGGGGTTAAAAGAACAGTCTGCTTCTCTTTACAGCTCACACTTTCCAGTTTCTGCATAGAGTCCTAACTGCCCTCATGGCACCCAGGAGAAAGTCCCCATCTTAGAGCCCTTGCAGTATGGAAAAGGCCTGATGTTCACCCTGATGAATGACTCACAATTTCCTGGTATCTCTCTCATCAAATGCAACTAGTGTCAGATTTGACCTATTCCAGTTTTATTTATTTCATGGGCTAAACACCCAAAAGCTGAAGAAAACATAAAGGGGCAGGCTTAAATATATACCAAAAGTCAAAATTACAAGGTTGAGAATTATTGCTTAAGGGGATAAATGTGACTTTGTAAATTTTTTAAAATGTGTTTTATTTATGATTGATTTTCTTTCTCTTGTCAAAGATGAAGGGTGGGGGGGGGTGGCCTCTGTTTGCAGCCATAGCTCACTACTGTCTAAGTATGAATTATAGTCAATTAAAACCACTGGGTCATTCTTATTTTAAGAGAGTTCTCATAAAAACATAAAAAGAGATGTGTTTTTTTTTTTCTTTTTTTCACTTTTTATTTTATACTGGAGTACAGTTGATTAACAATTTTTTGCTAGTTTGAGGTGTACAGCAAAATGATTCAATTATACATATACATGTATCTGTTCTTTTCCAAATTCTTTTTCCAGTTTGATTGTTACAGAATATTGAACAGAGTTTCCTTTGCTATACAGTTGGTCATCCATTTCAATATAGGCATGTATACAAGTCAATCCCAAACTCTCTAACTGTCCTCCCCCTACCCCAACCTTCCCCCTGGTAACCATAAGCTCATAACAAGAGACACTTTAAGCAATCTTAATGAAATACAGTTATCTGTGGCCTTCACTGTGCCAGCTAAATAATCTTGTCAAAATAGGAGAAAAAAACAGTAAAAGTAAAATATACATATTTTAAATTCTCAGTGAATAGAGACAATCATAACTACCAATCCTCTTTCCTAAGTGCTGACATGATTTTGTTTAATTTTATTGAGGTTGTTGCTAAGATCACTCGTCTGTATTTTAGAGATAAGCTTCCACAAAATAGAAAGAAAAGAAGAGAAAAGAAAAAAATAGAGAAAGCAAGAAAAGAATCAAAGAGGCAGGGGAAGAAGACAAAGAGAAAAGGGGAGAGAGAAAAAAAAAGAAAAGAAAAAAGGAAAGAATAAAAGTGTAGATAGCTCTCTTCTACTACTTTTGAAATTATCCATAATTCTTTAGTTATGCCTTTCAGGCTCCTCTGTCCATGGGATTTCCCAGGCAAGAATACTGGAGTGGGTTGCAATTTCCTTCTCCAGGGGATCTTCCTGACCCAGGGATTAAACCTGGGTCTCCTGCATTGCAGGCAGATTCTTTACCATTTGAGCTACAGGGAAGACCCTGTTATCACTGATAGTGGGTTGAAATTAAGATTCTTGTTTCTTGAGTATAATTTATTTGGGAAAGAAATTGAAAATTAAAATAAGCCTTCATATTCATGGATTCAACTTTGAATTTCTATATTTGGAATCCATGAGTGCTGAACTGGTAGACTTTGAGGAAACAGAATGGAAAACCAAAGGCACACTGTACTATGCAACTTGAACATCTGCAGATGTGGCTATTTGTAGGGGTCTGGAATCCATCCCTCACAGATATGGAGGGATGACTGTATTTAAATAATAAGTTAATGTTTAATAACTCACTTATGAAATTCAAATATTTTCTCAACCAAGTTTTATTTATCCTTTGATTTTGAAGATCATTTGTTTGTGAAGGTTGGGAGGAGTGATTCTTCTTTGGTCTTTTACCAGTTCATCCTGTATTACTTAAAGTACTTCACATTTTCCCAACTTCAAAGTTTAGCATATATGAATATCACCTAGTGAACTATTAAAAGAAATGTCAATTTGAACTTCAGCTC
The DNA here is from genome assembly GCF_000754665.1 of Bison bison bison. Taxonomy (NCBI): domain Eukaryota; kingdom Metazoa; phylum Chordata; class Mammalia; order Artiodactyla; family Bovidae; genus Bison; species Bison bison. Next base: position 9,460,077 of record NW_011494835.1, on the reverse strand, counting down.
CAGATAATGACTCAGCCAAACTGGAGTATGATTCTAGAATTCACCTTTTTAGGAGACAGCCTACATCATTTTAATGAACACAGTAAATAGACCATAATTTGAAAAGTATTGCCAAATTTCTTTATCTTTTGAATTATTTTAAATTGTCTTATAAGAATTTACTTTATATATTACCTTACATTTCTCCTGATCTGACTCCTTTAAGAATATCCTATCTATTCCATAATAAATATCCTGTCCTATCTAAGCCTATTCTATATCGAAGCTTTTGAGATCAGTTACCCTAAAGTCTAAATTGTTTATCTGACTATACATTCATTTCTATGTGTATTATAAATTCCAAGATGATTCCAAGATGGTGTGATCACTTTGCTTTTTTGCCTAGTATTATAGTCATTTCATTCTGTATAACATAGTGAGTTGCTTATAGAACTTTTGTAAAAAAATATATTATTATTAAAAAAAACTCAGGAAAATTAAAACAGATATTGCTTATAAAAGTGGTTTATAAACTATAAAATATATATTTGTGTTCAATCTTAGGTCATAATCAAATTACACCAAGTCTTAGTCTATCAGGCTGCTATAACAAAATACTATAGACTTGCTGCTGCTGCTGCTAAGTCGCTTCAGTCGTGTCCAACTCTGTGCGACCCCATAGATGGCAGCCCACCAGGCTCCCCCGTCCCTGGGATTCTCCAGGCAAGAATACCAAAATGGGCTGCCATTTCCCTCTCCAATGCATGAAAGTGAAAAGTGAAAGTGAAGTCGCTCAGTCGTGTCTGACTCTTCACTACCCCATGGACTGCAGCCCACCAGGCTCCTCCATCCATGGGATTTTCCAGGCAGGAGTACTGGAGTGGGGTGCCATTGGCACTCTTTAAAAAACAGAATTTTTTTTTAAATAACTCTGGAAGTTGAGAAGCCCAAGATCAAGGCTCCATCACATTCAGTGTCTGGTGAGGGCCCAGTTCCTGGTTCTTTGATGGATATCTTTTTGCTGTGTCTTTACTTAGTGGAAGAGGTCAGAGAGCTCTTTTGAAACACTTTTATAAGGTCACTGACCCCATTCATGAGGGCTCTATGACACAATTAGCTCTTAAAAAACCCCATAACTTCGTAATAATGGTAGTTAGAATTTCAATACATGAACTGGGTGGAGGAGCAAATATTTAACACGTAATACTTGGATATTTTAAATACTTTGTGTTAATCATTCAGTCATTTTCAGCTCAACAACATGGACTATAGCCCACCAGGCTCCTCTGTCCACAAGATTTGCCAGGCAAGAATACTGGAGTGGGTTGCCATTCCCTTCTCCAGGGGATCTTCCCAACACAGGGATCAAACCCAGGTCTCCTGCATTGCAGGAGGATTCTTTACCATCTGAGCCACCAGGGAGGCCCACATTGTAGCACCTTAAAGCTTAAATGCAGATGGTGACTGCAGCCATGAAATTAAAAGACGCTTACTCCTTGGAAGAAAAGTTATGACCAACCTAGATAGCATATTCAAAAACAGAGACATTACTTTGCCAACAAAGGTCCGTCTAGTCAAGGCTATGGTTTTTCCAGTGGTCGTGTATGGATGTGAGAGTTGGACTGTGAAGAAGGCTGAGCGCTGAAGAATTGATGCTTTTGAACTGTGGTGTTGGAGAAGACTCTTGAGAGTCCCTTGGACTTCAAGGAGATCCAACCAGTCCATTCTGAAGGAGAATCAGCCCTGGGATTTCTTTGGAAGGAAGGATGCTAAAGCTGAAATTCCAGTACTTTGGCCACCTCATGCGAAGAGTTGACTCATTGGAAAAGACTCTGATGCTGGGAGGGATTGGGGGCAGGAGGAGAAGGGGTCGTCAGAGGATGAGATGGCTGGATGGCATCACTGACTCAATGGACGTGAGTCTGAGTGAACTCCGGGAGTCAGTGATGGACAGGAAGGCCTGATGTGCTGCGATTCATGGGCCCACAAAGAGTCGGACACGACTGAGTGACTGAACTGAACTGACTGAACTGAGAGCTTAAATCACCTTAAATACTTTGCAGCAACTGTGTGGGGCCACCCAAGATGGGTGAGTCATGGTGGAAAGGTCTGACAGAATGTTGTTCACTGGAGAAGGGAATGGAAAACCACTTCAGTATTCTTGCCTTGAGAACCCCATGAATAGTATGAAAAGGCAAAATGATAGGATACTGAAAGAGGAACTCCCCAGGTCAGTAGGTGCCAATATGCTACAGGAGATCAGTGGAGAAATAACTCCAGAAAGAATGAAGGCATGGAGCCAAAGCAAAAAAAATACCCAGTTGTGGGTGTGATTGATGATAGAAACAAGGTCTGATGCTATAAGAGCAATATAGCATAGGAACCTGGAATGTTAGGTCCATGAATCAAGGCAAATTGGAAGTCAAACAGGAGATGGCAAGAGTGAACATTGACATTCTAGGAATCAGCGAACTAAAATGGACTGGAATGGGTGAATTTAACTCAGATGACCATTATATCTACTACTGTGGACAGGAATACCTTAGAAGATTGGAGTAGCCATCATGGTCAACAAAAGAGTCTGAAATTCAGTACTTGGATGCAGTCTCAAAAATGACGGAATGATCTCTGTTTGTTTCCAAGGCAAACCATTCAATACTATGGTAATCCAAGTCTATGCCCCAACCAGTAATGTTGAAGAAGCTGCAGTTGAACAGTTCTATGAAGACCTACAAGACCTTTTAGAACTAACACCCAAAAAAGATGTCCTTTTCATTATAGGGGACTGGAATGCAAAAGTAGGAAGTCAAGAAACACCTGGAGTAACAGGCAAATTTGCCCTTGGAATACAGAATGAAGCAGGAAAAAGGCTAATAGAGTTTTGCCAAGAGAATGCACTGGTCATAGCAAACCCCCTCTTCCAACAACACAAGAGAAGACTCTACACATGGACATCACCAGATGGTCAACACTGAAATCAGATTGATTATATTCTTTGCAGCCAAAGATGGAGAAGCTCTATACAGTCAGCAAAAAAAAGACTGGGAGCTGATTGTGTCTCGGATCATGAATTCCTTATTTTCAAATTCAGACTGAAATTGAAGAAAGTAGGGAAAACCACTAGACCATTCAGGTATGACCTAAATCAAATTCCTTATGATTGTACAGTGGAAGTGAGAAATAGATTTAGGAGACTAGATCTGATAGACAGAGTACATGATGAACTATGGATGGAGGTTCGTGACATTGTACAGGAGACAGGGATCAAGACCATTCCATGGAAAAGAAATGCAAACAAGCAAAATGGCTGTCTGGGAAGGCCTGAGAATAGCTGTGAAAAGAAGAAAAGTGAAAAGCAAAGGAGAAAAGGAAAGATATTTTCCTCTGAATACAGAGTTCCAAAGAATAGCAAGGAGAGATAAGACAGCCTTCCTCAGAGATCAGCGCAAAGAAATAGAGGAAAACAACAGAATGGGAAAGACTGGAGATCTTTTCAAGAATATTAGAGATATCAAGGGAACATCTCACACAAAGATGCGCTCAGTAAAGGACAGAAATGGTATGGGCCTAACAGAAGCAGAAAATATTAAGAAGAGGTGGCAGGAATACACAGAAGAACTGTACAAAAAAGATCTTCATGACCCAGATGATCACGATGGTGTGACCACTCACCTAGAGCCAGACATCCTGGAATGTGAAGTGAAGTGGGCCTTAGAAAGCATCACTATGAACAAAGCTAGTAGAGGTGATGGAATTCCAGTTAAGCTCTTCAAATCCTGAAAGATGATGCTGTGAAAGTGCTGCACTCAATGTGCCAGCAAATTTGAAAAACTCAGCAGTGGCCACAGGACTGGAAAAGGTCAGTTTTCATTCCAATCCCAAAGGAAGGCAATGCCAAAGAATGTTCACACTACCACCCAATTGCACTCGTCTCACACACTAGTAAAGTAATGCTCAAAATTCTCCAAGCCAGACTTCAGCAATACATGAACCATGAACTTCCAGATGTTCAAGCTGATTTTAGAAAAGGCAGAGGAACCAGAGATCAAATTGCCAACATCCGCTGGATCATGGAAAAAGAAAGAGAGTTCCAGAAAAACATCTATTTCTGCTTTATTGACTATGCCAAAGCCTTTGACTGTGTGGATCACAATAAACTGTGGAAAATTCTGAAAGAGATGGGAATACCAGACCACCTGACCTGCGTCTTGAGAATTTGTATGCAGGTCAGGAAGCAACAGTTAGAACTGGACATGGAACAGACTGGTTCCAAATAGGAAAAGGAGTATGTCAAGGCTGTATATTGTCACCCTGCTTATTTAACTTATATGCAGAGTTCATCATAAGAAACGTTGCATGGAAGAAGCACAAAATGGAATCAAGATTGCCAGGAGAAATATCAATCACCTCAGATATGCAGATGACACCACCATTATGGCACAAAGTGAAGAGGAACTAAAGAGCCTCTTGATGAAGGTAAAAGAGGAGAGTGAAAAAGTTGGCTTAAAGCTCAACATTCAGAAAATGAAGATCATGGCATCTGGTCCCATCACTTCATAGGAAATAGATAGGAAAACAGTGGAAACAGTGTCAGACTTTATTTTGGGGTGCTCCAAAATCACTTCAGATGGTGATTACAGCCATAAAATTTAAAGACTCTTACTCTTTGGAAGGAAAGTTATGACCAACCTAGATAGCATATTCCAAAGTAGAGACATTACTTTGCCAACAAAGGTCCGTCTAGTCAAGGCTATGTTTTTTCCAGTGGTCATTATGGATGTGAGAGTTGGACTGTGAAGAAAGCTGAGCACTAAAGAATTGATGCTTTGAAAAAAAAAAAAAAAAAGAATTGATGCTTTGAAGTATGGTGTTGGAGAAGACTCTTCAGAGTCCCTTGGACTGCAAGGAGATCCAACCAGTTCATTCTAAAGGAGATCAGCCCTGGGATTTCTTTGGAAGGACTGATGCTAAAGCTGAAACTCCAATACTTTGGCCACATCATGTAAAGAGTTGACTCATTGGAAAAGACCCTGATGCTGGGAGGGATTCAAGGCAGGAAGAGAAGGGGACAACAGAGGATGAGATGGCTGGATGGCATCAGCGACTCGATGGACATGAGTTTGAGTGAACTCCAGGAGTTGGTGATGAACAGGGAGGCCTGGTGTGCTGCAGTCCATGTGGTCACAAAGAGTCAAGACACAACTGAGCAACTGAACTGAACTGAACTGAAAGGTTAAGTTCCAATTCTCCCAACTTGCAAATTAATTTAGTGATGATAAAATGTAACATCACTACATTTCTCCTGTGTGCTGTCTCTGAGATGGTAATAAGAATAACTGCTATGTTATGAGCTGGGCATCCTTCTGAGAACTTTACCTGTACTGATATACTGAATTCCAATCATAGCTTTATTATGTGGGAGCTATCAATCTCTATTTTATAAATAAGGAAGCTGAGATTCAAAGAAATTAAACTAATGCATTGAGTCTCAGAGCCAATTTTATTTCACTGATTCCTAAAATGTCTGTGTTCACTCTTGCCATCTCCTGTTTGACTACTTTCAATCTACCTTGATTCATGGACCTAACATTCCAGGTTCCTATGCAATATTGTTCTTCACAGCATTGGGCTTTATTTCCACTTCCAAATATATCCACAACTGGGCATCATTTCCACTTTGGCTCAGCCTCTTCATTTCTTCTGGAGCTATTTCCTGCTTTTCTCCAGTAGCATATTGGACACCTACCAACCTGGGGGATTCATCTTTCAGTGTCATATCTTCTTGCCTTTTCATACTATTTATGAGGTTCTCAAGGCAATGTAAGCACAGTCAGATGGGCTGTAAAGCTCCTAACTACCATGCTGTATGGCTTGTCAGTGATCATATATGGTTGTGTGGTCAAATGTAAGCTTCATATGAATTGTTTCTATTGAATTATTTTGATTTATCAAATTAAACAGATACAGTTCTGACTTTTATTTACCTAATGACTATTTAGGAATAGCATGAATGCTTACCTCATAGTTATCAAAGATCAAATAAGTTTATATGTAGAGAGGGGATAAGTATATACATATACATTTAGTATCAACTCAAAGAAAAACATTTTACGAAAAATAACAATATTTCAAAATAATTCTTCCATATCATCTCAGTTCAGTGTTCAGAAGAAATCATTTGATTGAACAAAGACACAATAAGATGTTAATGACAAAGAAACACACACCACTTGTCTCCTTTCTTTACAGGCATTGCATGTTCAAAGAAAAATTTGTTAGCCAAACAAAAGGATGTCATTTTTCTAAAACTTGCATTTCATTTATAAAAATAGTCTTATAATCTCACAATACTTGTTTTTGACCTAAATAAAAAGCATTTTTACTTATTTGAAATTGCCTTAGCACACACATATAATATGGGTCAAATCTAAATCACTGTTAATTTTATAAAGATAGCTGTCATACAGAAAAAAATGACTGTTACAGGTGTTCATCTTCAGAACCAAATACAAATTACAGCTCTAATCTCTTTGGAGATTCACTTTTCATATACTTGAAGTGCTTCATTATGCAACATTATTTTGTTATAAACACCTCATTGTTCTGTCTTGCAACCATATGTGCTGAAGACAACTCTCTCATTCAAAGTAAATTATGTGAGAATGGAAAGAAAATCATTTTCTCTTAATAAAAGTTAGAACATAAAGCTGTATGTTGGCCTATATAAAAATAGCTGCCAGTGACTTGAGAATCTTTAAGATAAGTGTGTTTTCCTGAAATACCACTTTCTTTTTTAAGAGAGAGAGAAGGATTCTAAATAAGAATGAATTCTCAGTTAGAATTTAGGAAATACACTGTCTAATTATATGTACACTAGACAGGATTCTATGATCCTAAAGGAAATCTTTTAATTTTTTTTACTTTATGAAGGTTCATTAAACCTGTGTTTATGAGGTAGTACAGAAACATTTGAGAAAATAATATAACAGTTTTATATTGTTGATGGGGACTTTCCTGGTGGTCCAGTGGTTGAGAATCCACCTTTCAGTGCGGGGGATGCAAGTTCGATCCCTGGTTGAGGAATTAATATCTCACATGCCAGGGAGCAAATAAGCCAGTATGCCACAACTACTGAGCCTGTGCAACACAACTAGAGAGTCCATGCACCACAACAAAAAGATGCCCCTGACACAGCAAATACCCCATGTGCTGCAACCAGGACCCACCACAGCCAGATAAGTCAATACGGAAATAAATATTGAAAAATACATTGGTGATGGAAAAATTAATCAATAGTCAAGTTATCTAAGAAAGAATTGGAAAATTTTATTTGAGCCAACCTGGGGATTACTGGAAAAGACCTTGATGCTGGTGTCACCTCAAATATGCAGATGATACCACCCTTATGGCAGAAAGCAAAGAGAAACTAAAGAGCCTCTTGATGAAAGTGAAAGAGGAGAGTGAAAAAGCTGACTTAAAACTCAACATTCAAAAAACAAAGATCATGGCATCCGGTCCCATCACTTCATGGCAAATAGATGGGGAAACAATGGAAATAGTGACAGACTTTATATTCCTGGGCTCCAAAATCACTGCAAATGGTGACTGTAGCCATGACATTAGAAGAAGCTTGCTCCTTGGAGGAAAAGCTATGACCAACCTAGACAGCACATTAGAAGGTAGAGACATTACTTTGCCAACAAAGGCCCATATAGTCAAATCTATAGTTTTTCCAATAGTCATGTATAGATGTGAGAGTTGGACCACAAAGAAAGCTGAGTGCTGAAGAACTGATACTTTTAAACTGTGGTATTGGAGAAGACTCTTGAGAGTCCCTTGGACTGCAAGGAAATCAAAACAGTCCATCCTCAAAAAATCAGTCCTCAATAGTCATTGGAAGGACTGATGCTGAAGCTGAAACTCCAATACTTTGGCCACCTGATGCAAAGAACCGATTCACTGGAAAAGACTCTAAAGCTGGGAAAGATTGAAGGCAGGAGGAGAAGGGGACAACAGAAGATGAGATGGTTGGATGGCATCACCAACTTTTGGACATGAGTTTGAGCAAGCTCTGGGAGTTGGTGAAGGACAGGGAAGCCTGGTGTGCTATAGTCCATGTGGTCACAAAGAGTCAAACCCGACTAAGCAACTGAACTGAACTGAGGTTTATAACCTGGAAGATATTCTTCCAAAAATATCTGAGAATTATTCTCCCCATTAGAGATAAAAAGCATGGTTGTAAAAGTTTTGAGACAAAAGATTATGTATCAGATGATGCATTAATAGTTTACACAATCCAGATCTGAACTTACAGAGCAAGTAGTGGGTCATGGGTCATTGTGACTTCTTACAAAATTAAGAAAGGAGGTTATCTCCTGAGGAGTTGTCACCCTGTATGAGATTAAGAGCAAATGTTATCTCCTAAGGAGGTCTAGTTAATGCACAGTAACCACTAAAGATGAGGGAGGAGACCCAAGTAGGTGAGGAAGAGTTTTATGTTTAAATTTTTCTTTTCTTTCTACAAAATATGAATTTTATTCCACTGATTTTATAGAATGGGAAAATAGGTTAACGACATATGATTGATAATCATTCTGATAAACCTTTTCTTATGAATTTGTTTGCTCTAAAATATATATAAAACTGTTACTACTGTATGGAAGCATCTGCTTTTAGTACACAGTTGTAACCACAATCGTACCAGGAGCTAGTGTTTAGGTCTGGGTCCTGGAACTTATTGAGGAGGAAGCTTATGAAGGGTTATGGTTACATGCCCAGGGACAGAGAACCAGGCAAGATCACTGGCTCAGAAAATTGTTCATATGGATGGATCATCAAGTTCTCCTACTTGAGGCTAAGTTACAAATATAAAAATGAGATAAAATTTGAGGTAAGAGGCATTAATGGTTAATGAAAGAGGTATAATAGCAACTGAGATGAAAATAAACATTCTAAGACTGACCCAAATTTAGCTCATAGTGTCTCTTATTCAAAAGACGTTTGTGACAAATTACAGTTTTTTGTTTGTTTTTTTTTTTAATATGAGGAAGCTCGAATGCACCATGATCAGACCCATTGTTTAGCAAGTCCTTACAAATATGAGTATACAAAACTATTAAAGCAAGATACCATCTTTTCATTACTGATTAGTTTATTGCTTTGTGGTCTTAGGAGCCTCCAAGATCCTCAGGATCCTCTTCATCTAAATCTTTTTGCAGGGTCCTGCATCCTCCAATGGAGAAGGCAATGGCACCCCACTCCAGTACTCTTGCCTGGAAAATCCCATGGATGG
>NW_011494835.1:9420328-9450683 GCF_000754665.1 Bison bison bison | reverse complement strand
CCACTCCAGTGTTCTTGCCTGGAGAATCCCAGGGACAGGGGAGCCTGGTGGGCTGCCATCTATGGGGTCGCACAGAGTCAGACATGAATGAAGTGACTTAGCAGCTGCAGCAGCATCCTCCAAACTCCAAGAAGGTGTCCCCCAAAAGTACCAAGATAGATACATCTTTTTTTTGTTGTTTTTTTCATTTTAAATGTAAGACAATTTACAGTAGTAAAATGAATCTAAGAGTTGCTTCCCATAGCCAATCTTTGATGATTTGAAGTTCCTCCCTAGTAAGCTATATTTTTCAAATACTTAAGTATTCCCATATACCACACCTAAAGAGTATGATGTACAGCATGGATGATCATTGAGTGAATTTTGATTTATATTTAAATGGGGTAGATTGCTAGTGTGTGGTAATAAGACTGTGTCTATAGTGGACAACTTTATCAAGCCTTAATTTGATTTGATTTTCAGTATTTTAGTATTTTTATAAAAAGGAAAATATTTAGTAACACAAAAAAAACTTTTTCTTTTTAAAACCCAAAATTTTATTTTAGTACCGTTACTGTTTGCCAGTGTCTATTCTAAATAATAGTTGCTTAAAATGTTATACTGGTGAGAATTGAAGACATTATTACACATAGGAAGTAGAATTTGATTAATTAAAATCTCCCTCAATTTGACCCATAGTTAGAATACATCATATGAGTTGAAATACATAGATATAACACAAACATTTATTTATACCATTGGTTTGAAAAATTACTATGCTATACAAGAAATATATGTTATTAATTGTAGAATAAGAAAATAAACAATAAGATAAAAAGTAAAATCAACAGTAATTTTTTACAACACAGAAATAATCAGAAGTTAATATTGTATTTGATTCAAAATTATTTCCAGTTAGTTATATGTTCTGTAACCTAGATCTACAGATTTAGTTTCACTTTATTCTATTAAAATAGATTTCTACATTCTGAAAAGAGAGTTTGTTTTAATGAGAAGCAAAGAGCAGGAAAGATAATAAAAATAATACTTAAATATAAAACTAAGATTCTGAAAGCATAATTAAATGAGCCCATCCTATTATTTCTAAGTCCTACATGGTCCGTTATGCCTTACCCAAGAAAAAACAAGGTAAATCTAGTTCTAATTGTTCTAATTGTTTCACCAAAATGTCCAGTTAGTTTTGTATGTCATATAATTTCCTCTAAAGCAGTTAGCAGAATTTATATCAAACATTGAACTAAATACATCGAAGCAGTTTGTTTCCCTTGGGTTTTTGAGTCTTTTTAAAACTTTTTTGTCTTTCTTAAACTAATTCTATTTTACTTTAATTTTAAAAATATTTACTTAATATATTCTCACAAGATGGCAAGGAAACCTTGGTTAAATTTCTCTAGAATTTTAGGCCTATTTATTTACTAGCAAAGTAAGGCCAATATTATACAATTATCATATAAACAATGGTATGTAGAGAAAAAAATAATTATTAAGTAACCAAATTAGTTTAAAATGTACCATATATTAACTTGTGATTAAATGGATAATTATTCCAGTTCTCAATTAAGAAAGTAGTTACTTGTATGTACTGTAATTATAGATAGCTGAAAATGACTTGGTTACATCAATTCAAAAAATAAGTAAACTAAACATCTTGTATTTAAAATATAAAGTATTGTATCTGTTATATCTTCAGTTCAGTTCAGTGGCTCAGTCGTGTTCGACTCTTTGCCACCCCATGAATCGCAACATGCCAGGCCTCCCTGTCCATCACCAACTCCCAGAGTTAACTCAAACTCATGTCCATCGAGTCAGTGATGCCATCCAGCCATCTCATTCTCTGTCGTCCCCTTCTCCTCCTGCCCCCAATCCCTCCCAGCATCAGAGTCTTTTCCAATGAATCAACTCTTCGCATGAGAGGGCCAAAGTCCTGGAGTTTCAGCTTTAGCATCATTCCTTCCAAAGAACGCTCAGGACTGATCTCCTTTAGAATGGATCTTGGTTGTATCTCAACAGTCAACTTTTGCTATACATAAATTTGCAAGGGAATGTCTATGTATTTGAAAAAAAGAAATTGTAATTCATTCGCCATCTGTTTTACAAATGGAGAGTAGTGTGGGCAAAATGGGTTGTGCTCAATCGCTTCAGTCATGTGTGACTCTTTGTGACCTATGGACTGTAGACTGTAGGCCTAGTGTCTGTCCATGGGATTCTCCAGGCAAGAATACTGGAGTGGGTTGCTGTGCCCTCCTCCAGGAGATTTTCCAAACCCATATTTCTGGCATCTCCTGCATTGCAGGCATCTTCTTTACCAATGAGCCAAATAAGATGAATCAATTGATGGAAAACAAGTTTGTAAAACTCTAAGCCAAGTCAGAGTGTGCAGCTATAATCAAGTTTAGATAATAATGTTACCAAGTTTTAAAATGACTGTGCTTAATTTTATTAATAATAATCAAACTCACTCCTAAATCATACAAATATGACTTCATTAGAACTTGAATATAGGTTTCAGGATAGAACATGATTCTTTCAGATTCCCAGATTCTTTTCAATTGTTGAGAAAAGCCAAAAGCCTAGTGACTAAGGATGATGGCTAACATTTACAAACAGATTTTTATGTGATAGGCCTTTGTAAATTATTTTCACATATAATGCATCATTTCATTTAATTCTCAAATAAAAGTTTGCTATTTTTATCCTTATTTTAGCATAATAAAATTAAGCTACACAAAAGTCACTTCTTCAAAGATAGTATGGAATTCCAAGTCAGGACTCTTCACTAGAGTCCCTTCCTAACCACTGTGCGATAGTTCTCTGAGGGAAAACCCAACGGGCTTCAGGTGGTGGTGGCGGTGGGGTTCATCTACAAGGTGGAACTGCAAAATGCTTCAAAAGCGTGATAGAAAAAAGAGAGTCAACCTCATTGTCAAAAGTCAGAGCCAGATCTGTTTCTTTATACGGCTTAATGATCACGCACTCTTTTGAAAGCAAGCCTATACCATACTTACACATTACCAGGCTAACACTTGATTAATAGTTATAGTTAGGTCACTGACTGTCAAAAGAAACAAAATGCATTTACAATTACATTTACAAGAAATGCTTAACATAGCAAAATTTGCACAGAATAATGGCTGTAATAAATTGAGCATTTATTTTGTGCCAAGTGCTACCCATTACTTAATTTAATATCCATAATATCCCTATGATGTAAGAATTATTATTCCTAGTTTTATTCCTAAATTCCTAATAAATAGAGTTTAAGAGATATTTAGTGACTTTAATGACAATTTTCAAAGTAAGAAAATGAAATCAATATGATTTTCTGAATCTAATTCCAGATGCTTTTATTTCTACAGTAAACTGCAATGCAAAAATATTTCACTACCACCTGATAACTGTTTATACTACCTGTACTATGTTTATTCATTTTTGTAATACTGTATATAAATGCCCATTTTATCTAGATTCACAGTATAATCTTTAGTACCCCCCCAATTTCAATCTAAATTATGTCAATTATCTTCTCTATGTCCCCAGACTTCTTGTTTTTGACCAAAAAGATACCATAACATCCATATGTTATTAAGATGACTGAAAAACTGAACTCACAATAAGTTTCTTTCTTCTGTATGGAACCAAGAATCTAGAGATTATAACATCTATATACTTGCATTTTCTCATGCAGATAATCTATGACATGAGAAAATGACCCTAATTATATATAGCACAGATCGTCATAGAATCTTAGTAGTATTACATTAATATTTACTGGTATTTTACTCTATTTTCATTGCTTCTCTTTGGCCTTCAATGGTGGCATCAATTATACTTTCTATCTCTTCTTTGAAATTTCAAAATGCTTTCTGTGGATTTTGTAAGCATTTATCTGTACAACATGCAGTTAAAATAGCAACAGAAGACCGTAACCTCATTATTCACTTGTACTGCATTCAGTATCCACCTTGCTTAACATTTTAAGAATCCTGAAGCAAGGATCCTATTTTCAGGAATATCAATGAATCACCCCTGAAATGCTTCTCCTTTCTCTTCCTAAAATTATAGTAAAATGCTAGTGCATAATGTTTGGTGAATGAAGTTAAGTGATGAGCTATATCTGTTACAGTAAAAGAGAAAAAAAAAAACTTTCAGAAATAAATTAAATGATATTTTGACTTGTTACACTAATGGAGAAAAGCTTATTACTCCTTGATCATACATCTTTCTCGAAGTGCATCTGAAGGTCTCTTTGCCATTGGCATCAACCAGCTGAAACATGAAGCTCATTTGGCTCCTTTAGTGGAAAGATCCAGTTTGACCTAAGTCAATGAAGGTAAAGAGCACATGATTTAGGGGCTCTAATGCAGTAGTTAATAGCTCTGCCAGGGTAGCACGTTTTATGTCCCCAGTGCGTGCTTCCTATTGCATTCACTTTAATTATTCAACATTTTAGGTAGAGTTCTTTCCATCCAACTTCCGTGTTGTTTTAGAGTTAATTACTGTTCATAATCATAGTATTTTATCACCGAGGAAGAAGAAAGAAATCATTCTCTGAAGTCATGTATTGTCTCTGCAATACTAGGATTATTCCCTTAAGGATATTTTGTGTACTTTTCCCTTTTTTGTTATTGCTGTATTTAGCTGTATCATTCTCCCTGAAAGATCATTTGATCTATTGTTAAATTCATGGATTTTGTGATTTTTTTTTGTTTAAACACAAAATGTACATTTCATTTTCTTAATTTTATCTAAGTTTCACTAGATAAAATAGTTTATAATGGCATAAGTAATTTATCTCCACTTTCTAACCACATCTATACAAAAAGCAGCAATAAAAAATTATCAAAACATAATTTTATCTATACTACATAATGTTGAATTGATATTTTACTATTTGATTGTTAAAATGAAAATCTGAAAATATTTATTATCCAAAGTACCATATAAAGTAACTGCCAAGAGAAAAGTAAACTGTTTCCTTAAATAATTATAGTCTTCTAAAATTTTAGTTTTAATAGTTAATAATACATTCACTTGGTATAAAATTCAGAAGGTACTGGAAATTATACAATTAAAAGAACCCCTCACCCATGTTTTCCCCAATCAGCTCATTATCTCAAACAAATACACCATCAGTCTTCCAAAGATATTCTTTCTTACTTATTACTTACAAAAGCAAAACAAATGCATATATACATACATTACTATATAGAGTGAGAAATTATGGAACACAAGTGGTAACATAAAAATTATTTGTAACTTGATTATTCTATGTAATATATCAATATACATCTTTTCATAATTTTAATATTAGGTCTGCCTCATTTTTGCTACCAAACTTGTAGCAATAGAAGTAGTCACATTCAGAATTTATTTGAAAGAATTAACAGGATTTTCTGAGTGTCAAGTATGACTCCAAATTTTCTGGTTTGAAAAACTGAAAGGATGGAGTTGACTTAACACACATGAAGAAGATTGTAAATAAACCTAGATTTTTGTGAAATGATCAGGAGCCTGTGTTTTAACATGTTAACTTTGAGACACATATTATACATCATGTGTATATATGATCATATATTTTGTATAAATATATGTATAGACAGATACACACATATATATGGAACTCTACATCTGTCTCTACTTTAATGAGAGTTTTCATCCATAATGGATGTTAAATTATATCAAAATTAGTTCTAAAACTATGGCAAGATTCATATGTATTTTTGGTCACTTTAAATATTTGCAGATCTGGTTATCAGTTCTATATAATTAGCATGCTGATTGTCTAGTAATTAAATAGGATGTTTTAAAGTTATCTTTTTTCTAAAATTTACATATGGAGATTGATATACATTATATCAGAAATATATCAAATTATAGCAGAAATTTACTGTAAGTATTCAAGAAAATCTGTAAATGTTCAAGAAGTTTACCAAATGTTCAAGAAGTTCCAAAAGCATCATTCCCATTCTATTCTCTATGAATGGAGCCTCTTGGAGTAGAACTTAAGAGTTCCTGATTTTGTATTTGTCTTTTTATTTCTGTAAATCTATATGAGAGTTCAAAAGCAGCTCAGATACTGATAAATAACTTCATGATTTAAAAGTAGCCTATTGACTAATGTACGCCTTCCCAAACCATCTTTTGCCTACTCAGCATAAAATTCTAAGCAGACACATTCTTTTTGATAACTTCTAAATAAAATTGCTTAGGTCACTTTCCTGGCCCAAAGTTACTACTGATTCAGCATCTCATACAAACTAAACCTTTCCAAAGGGGTTTCTTTTTTTTTTTTCCATTCTTTCTTACCCTAGTACTCCTAGTTTCTACAAAGACCATCAAGGACCCCTCTTGGTATTTGCCTCCTCCTGCTGAAGATTTACTCCCCTAAAACAAGCATGCAGCACAGTCAGATAAGACTTGGAGGTGAGGTAACTGTGTAACTAAACCGGAATCAACAGTCATGGGTTAGTTTGCTCAGCCTATCTTATCTATACAAGGTTATTTTGGGGGCAAATTTGAACTTTCTTTGATTCATAAAGTGAAAATGCCAATTTTTTTCCTTTGTAAATTTATTTTAAATAAGTAATTCTGAATGCAGAATTTGTGGGCTGTTAAAATTTCAATTGGATTGGAAAGATGAGAGGTAAATCAAAACTTTCTTGAATTCCTATTAATATATATCTCACAAATATACCCATTTGAAACTGAAGAATGGAGAGGAGGAGTCAAGAACAAGGGGAAGGGGAAGAAAAAAAAAAAAAAAGGAAATACTACAGAATGCTTGAAAGAATATTCTGTTATGCTTATAGAATGTACATTTTCTGTATTCACCAGTGTTAGAGAGGGTATTTGTGCACTTATACTTATTATCATTTGCATTAAACACAGTAGCCAATTCTTATTGACTATAGGTATCAAGTTAGGTTGTGTCTTAATGATTCATTTCCCAAATTACCTTTAAGCCTATAACAAGGTTGGTTCTGTCTTCAGTTTTTTTAGTACATGCATAAAACAGTAATTATAAAGCATAAGTGATACAATGTATTTTTTAAATTATTGTTTCCAAGACAATATTCAGTGATTCTCAGGCATATGATAAAAATACATTTGATTTACTTCTTTAATTATGTTGTTCATCAAATTTTAAACGTAATGCCATAAATAATGGAACCTCCATAGCTAGAAGTTCTACTTAGAGAAAATTTCTAATTTTAAATGTATAATAAATAATTTGCTTACGGTGGCATCTCTTTGATAAAGGTATCTATTTCATAGTTTTCCAACCTTTTGTCAGACAGGGGAGTCATATTCAAGTGGTCTGTGATTACCGTTATATAGTTCAGTCACCGAACAAGCTATCCAAAACAAGTGAAGAGCCAATAAAACCTACGCCAATGCAGAAGAATAGAGCTGTTTTGTTCTGTCTGGGAATAGTAAAGTATCATTCACGACTTAAAAGTGGCTGCTGATTAGAAGCAGTAATAAAGTGAAATTTCAGCTTTTTACTCCAAGGTTGCCCTTCTGGTTGTTATTGTTCAGTCACTAAGTTGTGTCTGGCTCTTCATGACCCCATGGACTGCAGCATGCCTAGCTTCCCTGTCTTTCACTATCTCCCAGAGTTTACTCATATTCATGTCCATTGAGTCGGTGATGCCATCCAACCATCTCATCCTCTGCCATCTCATCCTCTGTCACCCCCTTCTCCTGCTGCAATCTTTCCCAGCATCAGGGTCTTTTCCAATGAGTCAACCCTTTGCATCAGGTGACCAAAGTATTGGAGCTTCAGCATCAGTCCTTCCAATGGATATTAAGGGTTGATTTCCATGGCTACATTAGGCTTATAGAAAATTATCTTCTCTAGTCTGTGACCTTCAGAAATCACAGTCTAGCATCTGCCAACATTTTAGACTGGAACCAAAGATAAATCTTCTTCCTTACGTAGTGGACCCTGTACTTAAATGTTTCATTTAGGATTCCAAGATTCATTTTAAGTTTTGATTCTTTATGAAGCTTGTTTCTTTTTCTACCACCTGAGCACCAATTTGATTAGGGGCCTCACCAATGTCTCTCCTCATCACAGTGCCCATATCACTTTCTTTGCCATTCCCTCCTTCGTGTTTAAATCGTGTCTCATTAAATGCTATGGTGCTTGGTGTTAAGGCCTGTTCCGGCACAGTGGAAGGCACATACTAGGAATCCAGTGTTAAATGAATAGTCACATCTATGAATGATCATTGGTCTGGACACAAGTACCATCCTATTGGTTGATCTCCCAGCAATATTTCCTCAGTACCCCAGTACTTTCTTTCTTCACTGCAACTACTCAGAGTTCTTTTTTTCTCTTTATTTTTCCACAAATCCCCTTAATTTAAATCACAAATCCCTTTAATTAATAGATCCCTTAATTAATAGATTAAAATAAAAGATGATATGTATTAATAAGCAGGTGACTACAGAATTCTTTGCATCACTTTTGCATTAATGAGGACCTGAATGTTCAAAGGGATGCTGACAATGTAGAGTCAGTCAGTTCAGTCACTCATGTCTGACTTTTTGCTACCCCATGGACTTCAGCACGACTATGGAGAGAAGAAGCCAATTTCCAGGAGTAGCTAATTCAGCTGAGATAAATAATTAGTATATAACCAAAGTTTGCCACATGTGATGCAATTGATTATGCTTTTTACCAGTTTGAGCTTTAAATCCTGTATGTTTGCCAGTTTCTTTTTAACTGGCTCATGTATTGCCTTGTCTCAAGGAATTTTAAAAAATAAAACAGGTGATTTTTCTGTTCTGAAAAATAACAATGAAAACAAAGACCTTTCTTTAAAAATCACTTTCCTAGGACAATTATTATATGGCAGTATTCATTCTATAACATAATGTTGAATAAAATGTTGGAATAGAGAGACAAACCTATAATTACATTCATTAATCTTATTTTTCAACATTCAACAATGAACTATGAACAATTTTGTTAGGTGTTCAGACTTCATAAATACTTCAACTCCCTAAAGATTATTTAAATTTCACTCAAATAAAACTATTTTTCCTTTAAAAACTTTCTGATGCTTTGCAAGTTCCCATTCTTCCTTTGAGGGCATGAAGGAAAAAAGATGAAGAAGACTGCAGAACAAAAAGCAATTTGTTCTATTACCAATAATAATTACATAATCATGATCTGCCACTGCAGTTGTTTACCGGGTATGTCCTGTGTACATGGCATTGAACTTCCAAAGATACAGGTCAAGGGAGGGAGAGAAGCACACAGCTTCTTTCCAAAGAATCTACAGGGAATTGACTGCTATTTTTTTTATAGGAAGGTGTCTGGACTATGTCTGTCCCAACATCAGAAGCTTCCAAACACAGAACTGTTTAATAAGCTTAGTGATGTCCAAGAAACATTTGTCAGAAAGAAAACTCAAGGATCATGATTTCAAAGTGACTCAAACGGAGCTTTTTACTACAAAGAGTCTTTTCAATTAGAATGCTGGAAATCAGACAATGCTCTAAGATGTAAGGTAATGAGGGCAAGCAAGTGGAGGCTGCCTATGGCTCGATTTAATTCAGCTCCTTGAAGAAACCTAGGGTGCAGCAGATACCAATTCCTTCCATTTCTCTTGTTTCTGCTTTGAGTATCTTTATACATAGTCTGTTATTCCTTCATGTCTACTGTGAAGCAGCTATTAGTTTAAAAAGCTTTTGTTTCCAAGAGGTAACCTTTTACTTTTCCCACAACAAGAAAATAAAATTACTAAATAGCACAAGCGTGGGCCTGTTTCTAATCATAGGGAGATTAAAGGAAAGGATCATCTGACAGTCTATGGATGTTGGAAACATCAACTAATGACCTTTATTACTAACGACCTAGGCCCTCAGGCAATGAACCTAGACAGCACTGATTAAGAGAGAAGCCTGCTGGTTTTTACAGCTATATAAAATAGAAGGCGTCTTTGTGTTAATAGAACAGGGATAGAGCAGAGAAAAAAAAAGTGTTAAGAATGAATGAGCTATAAAAAGAAGGACTTTTTCCTTCCTTTGTGCTACATGTTTGAAAATTAACAAATATGAAGGCTCAGAAATAATTTTGAACTAACCTGTGGGATCAAATCTCTGGAATTGACAAATCTAACAATAACAACAAAAAAGCACTTACCATCAAATTCTGTGAAGTTGGCCTATACATGCTTCAGAAAACCTGTTGTCTAAAAGGAGCTACATCAAGCACCTGAGATTTAGCAGAGTCCTGGCCAAATTCCCACCTGACTTCAGCAGTGAGTTTAGCCATTAATATAAAAATAGTCCTCAGGGGTCTCTCCTGTTAAGTGTTCTTTCTGTTCTCCTGAAGTGGCCCAGGGAACTGCTCTACTGCTCCTCTTGGCAGGGTGTTATTTTACACAGGCACCACCCACTGCTTAAAACACTTCCTTCAGATTATTGTCCAAACTTTATTTAACCATTGTTCCTCCATTTATTCCTGTCCTGGAGGTTTAATTAATGCAGCTGATTCATATCAGTCTTCCATGGTAAAAAGAACTGTTCATTGATTTTCAACCATTAAAATGTCTAAAGAGAAACTTTATGTAGTTGTTTTAGAAAATTTCCTTATTAAAAATAATTTACAGTAGAAGTAATGTGAAAAAACATAAAAGCAGATAATATAAAATTAAAATACTCATACTCTAAACAGCCCCTAGAAATAATTACATTAATAATTGGTTATATTTCTAAACAATCTTTCTTTCTAAAAAAAATTGAGTTCACAGAGTATGTAGAATTTGTGTACTACTCTTTGTGTTTAGCTATACTGTATGTTGTGAGAATTTTCCCAGGTATTGAGAAATATCTCATATTTTGGTGGCAGAAATGTAAAGTGATACAACTGTTTTGGGAAACTGGCAGCTTCTTGTAAAGCTAAACGTGCTCTTGACATATGATCCAGTAACGCACCTCATCTGATGTATTTGGCCTACAGAAGTGAAAATGTATAATCACACCAAAATCTGTTTCTAAATGGATGTCAACTTTATTGTTAATCACCAAAACTGAAATCAAGAAATTTGCATTTCAGTTGTTGAATAAACTGATACAATGGAATTTTACTTGACAATAAGAGGAATAAAGTTTTCATTAATGCAGTAATATGGATATATCTCAAATGCATTTTGCTAAGTGAAAAAAGTTAAACACTCAAATACGTTGAACAATGATAATAATTCCACTATAATAATAACTTTTTTAAAAATAAAAAATAGTATTTTTAAGTTCCTGAGGTTATAGACCACTATATTCTTCTACATCATACAAAATAGCATTGGGAATTTATTTTAAAAAGAATATTTCTATATGTTTTTCTTTTTAATACTCAAAGTATTTCAAATAACACTCATTACAATGGTAAAAGGTGAGTTAGAAAATAAGATAATAATTGCATAGAGGGTAGCTTATGTGTATTTGGTGAGGAAATTAACTGTTTATTTGTGGCCCAACCACAAAATTACAAGTTTAGAATGCTGTATTACTGGTATTAATAGCAATTCTCCTACTTATCTTCATATATATTTGCATTATACATTTCATTGAATATTGTGGCTGATTGAATTTTGTAATATGTCAAGCTTTAATATTCAAATGCTACTCTGGTGACGGTTTAAAAGTTTGGGTTGACCAAAAAGTTTGTTTGGGTTTTTCTTTAACATCTTATGGAAAAGTAAGACATATCTTTAAATCATTGTTACAAAAAAAAAAAAAATAACTGTCTTTATGTGACTATATTTTGGAGTGTATTTTATTTGAAATCTTGAGAGTTTAAAATGGCTAAAATGACTTTTCTACCTTTTGTAACAATGCAACTGAATTCAGCAAGCATATCATTACATCTGTATCATTCATTATTCAACAAATATTTATTACAAGCACCTATGCTAGATGTTGCCAGTATTGAACAGAACCAGGTAGAAAAGAGTTTGGTAATTCTGGTGCTTAGATTCTAATAAGGAGAGAAAGTAAAGAAATTATGGAAGAGAGAGTTACATGCTTGGCGCTTTGTGGGAGGGTTGAGACTCCCTCAGCAGTGTCTCCCTGAGGAGGACGTTGAAGTTGAGACCAAAGAACAACAGTATGAAGAGATGTGGAGAAAATATTCAGTTAGAAAGAAAACCATATGTAAAATCCTGAGGCAAAAAAAGGTCCTGGTTTCCTCAGGGAACAAAGAAGTCAGTTGCTGAGGATAGTGAACGATGTAAAAGAGGTAGTAACGTGATGTTGGAGAATAGAGCTGCTGCTGCTGCTGCTAAGTCACTTCAGTCATGTCCGACTCTGTGCGACCCCATAGACGGCAGCCCACCAGGCTCCCCTGTCCCTGGGATTCTCCAGCAAGAATACTGGAGTGGGTTGCCATTTCCTTCTCCAATGCATGAAAGTGAAAAGTGAAAGTGAAGTTGCTCAGTTGTGTCCGACTCTTTGCGACCCCATGGAATGCAGCCTACCAGGCTCCTCTGCCCATGGGATTTTCCAGGCAAGAGTACTGGAGTGGGGTGCCATTGCCCTCTCCAGAGAATAGAGCTAGGTATACACAATAACATATAGAGCATAGAAGTGTTGAGGCGGAAGTTAAGTACACTACAAGATTCTTATTCCGCTTGGTGCTACAGAAAAATGAGAATTTTCATTTCTCAGGAGGGAAACAAAATATGAGGACTCTTATCCCTTTACCTAAGAGGAAAAATACAGTATATAAGACTCAGACCCATGTGCATCCTCATTTTGGCTTAAGGGCTCTCGGGATGGATGTAATTCCCTCCATACCCTGCTCTCCATGAGGAGAGCCAGGGCCCAGATCTGTTTTGTAGAGGCAGATCTATCGGTCTGCTCTTTCTGTGAAGCACTGATTCCTGATATTCATGCCTTTCTATCTACAAACTCAAAAATGCTCTTGAGTGGATGACCCATGGTCTAGCTGGGTGACAAATACATCTGTTTTTGCCATATTACTCACAAAATGTAATAACAAACATTTAGTAAGACTTTCCTACTGCTTAAACATCTGAACTCATTTAATCCTTACAACAATCCCATGAGGTGAATGTGATTATTTTTTCTATCTTATAAACAGGGAAACTGGATACAAAGAATTTAAGTAACTCAGTGTCAAGTACACAGCTTAGTAAGTAGCAGAGTTGAGATCTGAACCCATGGTGTCTGGCTCCTAAGTGTATGGTCTTAGTCACATGTTCTATTCTATCGTATGCTTGCGGTACCCTTATTATTGCTACCTGTTGACATTCACACCTTTAGTATGGAAGGGGACCTATTATTTGTTTCTAAGCTATAGGATAAGGCAAAAAACTGGTAAGTCACTTCTAAGATTGCAGTTTCTGTCTTGCTGGGAGACTTTCTTGACTCTCACCCTTGCTCGTTTGGGTGAAGGAAGCCAGCCATTGGAACCATCTACATGACAAGGAACTGAGAATGGCCTCTGCCCAATAATCAGCAAGAGCCTGAGGCCTCTGCCTGATAATCAAACTAAATTTGAATCTTGCCAACCATCATTTGAGCTTGAAAGTGGAGCCTTTCCTATTTGATTTTTAGATGAATCCCTTTTCCTGGTCAAGACCTTCATTTCAGCCTTTGGAGAAGCCGTGAAATAGAGTATCTACTAGCTGTGTCTGGATTCCCAAAATACAGACTATGAAATAATAAATATGAGGGGTTTTTAGCCACTAAGCATATGGCAGTTTGCAATGCATCAGTAGATAACTAATACAAATAGTAACAGGACATGTATATTGGCTTCAGTGCCAATATAGTAGGAATCTGTTGGCACCAGTATATGTTTCCTTGAGCTTCCCAGGGGGCTCAGTAGAAAAAAATCCATCTGCCAAAGAAGGAGACATGGGTTCAATCCCTTGGTTGTGAAGATCCCCTGGAGAAGGAAATGGCAACCCATTATGGTTTTCTTGCCTGGAGAATCCCATGGACAGAGATGCTGGCGGGCTACAATCCATAGGGTCTCAAAAGAGTAGGATGCAACTTAGTGACTAAACAACAACAACATCAGTTGTGTTCCTACTTCCCTCCCTCTCTCTCAAGCTGTGATACTCCCACAGCTTGAACCTGGGTCTTCTTTCTGAAGCTGGGTGTCCTTTCTAGAACTATGACCTGTTTCTCTCCAAAGGAGGTCAACAAGGTTGGTCTGCTTTTCTGAAGTCACAGGGGCCCACAATGAGGTGATTCCACCCCTGATTAAGTTCAGTTTCCCTGCATGAATTTTGTCATCTCCTGTTCCTCACTGGGCTACCTCTCCCAGAACTGCCCCTATAAACACTTGTCTATTTCACGTTGACTCATCCCACAGTGCACACTCATAAGAAGTGCAAATAGATCACTATTGGTCTAATTGCATTGTTCTGCTTGGGGAGCCACAAAAATTAGCATAAGAAAATCAATTATTCTAGTAGTCAAGTAGCAAAGGCCAGTATGAAGTTGTTCCTCATATCAGTCCTTCGAGTTTATGTTTGCTTTTCCACTTTTACTCAGAAGCTCAGTGAATGCTTATTGAATGATCAAAATAATTGAAAGTTATTTGATTGATTTATTTTATGGTAGGCATGTCTGGACAGTGACAATCATCAGAAATGAAAAACACAGGAGAATGGTAAGGTTGGAGAGAGGAAAAATCAGTACCTTTTTTCTTTAACTGAAAACAAAATTTGCCCTAAAATTAAAGTGACAGCTAAAGGAAGCTGACACTAACATGCTGTTGTCCCTTGCTCCATCCTTTAACAGGCCTAAAGTCAGAATGTCTTTCATAAATGCCATGGCCAACTTTCACATGCACAATTTTAAAAACAATTTCATTTGTTAAATTCCCACAGGTTAATGCCATCTGTTTAACTGGTGACTTAAGATGGAATTCTGTTAATTTTTAAATGTCATAAAGGGCAACATGCTATTAAATGCATAAAGATAATTGCATCCCCAGAATTATAAACCTTCTCTTATAAGGTTCTGTTGTTGTTGTTGACTTTGGTTTAATATTAATGGGAGATTAGATGAAGAACACAGTCCAGAACATGACACAGGACAATTCCAGCTGAAAGAAGCCTTTTATAAAGTTCATAAATCTTAAAAGAGAGAGAAAGTGTGATCAGTTTGAAATCTTGCCCTCCAAATAACACAAAACATTCATTAGTGTAGTAGGCTACAAGTTAAGAGGAGAATAATGATTCTAGATGTTGAGATCTGACTAGATACATAAGCTCCGTGTGGCAGCTAGAACTTTGAAATGAAGTACTAAAATTACCTACAGCAGATGATTGAGAAAAGTATATCTGTCAGTAACGTATTATGTGCTCTAAACTTAACATTTCAAAACCTTCATTTATATAATGATATGAAAAAATAATCATTCTCAGCATTAAAAAGGTCCAGTTTTCCTAATTAATCTACCTTTCATTTGTATACTAGGTTACTTTTCTCCCCCAGAGAGACCTGCTTCTCTTTTATTTTTTAATCTTTGCAAAATACACCACTGAATACCAGAGACCCATGCCAAAAATCTAGTGTTATCCTAGGGTTATTTTTAGACTGTAGTTGTATATGCACTCAGTCTTGTGAATTCAACCTCTTTATAACACTATGAAGCTACTGCTTCCCCATTGCTACTACTGGTTGCTTTTAAATATGGCTTGCCAGTGCCTCTGAAAAATTCTTCAGAATATTCTCCCTGCTTCTATCTGTGCTCCCCTCGCATTTGTCCTCCATAACGGAAACCAACATGATACCCCTAAGATCCAGTTAGGTCTTATTAATCCTCCTCCTATAAAACCATACAGTGTTCCTCAACACCTTTTAACTAAATTCCTGATCTTTCAAAATGTCATACAGAGTTCTGTAGAATGAAATATGGGTCCTTCAGATTATGTCTTCAGCTAGTTTACTATTAACAGAGCCCACTCTGTGCCACTGCTTTGTCAAACTGCTTATATTTTCTTTTTAACCAGACTCCCTTACTCCAGTCTGCATCCTACTTGGTGATGCCATGGCTCTTCTATTCCTACTCGCTCTTCTCGAATACTTTCACTGCTCTGGCCAGCTAGAAAACACCTGGCTACCTTTCAACACTCAACTCAAGATTCTTCATTTCTGTGAAACTTGCCTAATCCTTCTCCACCTAAGTAGAATTGACCACTCCTAGACCTTCATCCACAGTCTGCTTTCTATATATTTTCATAATCTATAATACTTTTGTGTTCTTATTTATGTGTTGGCATCTCCAACAGCTCATAAGCATCTAAAAAAAGACAGTTTAGTTATTTTTTGCATCCTGAGTCACTAGAAACAGTGCCTTAAATGTTCAAAGATTAATGTTAAAATAATGAATACATGTTCTGATCTGTTGTTCCATTTCTATAGTTTTGTTTATTATACATTTGACTGCTATTTGATCAAAAAATTATGAGGTGATTTAAATATACATAAATGTAGGACTAGCCATATTTAACATTATTCATTGTGATTTTTCTTGGATATTACTCCTTTTACTTTGCTTCATTCTTCTATGTCAAGTTGCTACACCTTTTCCTACTCAATACTTCATGGAAGAGATGAGAGAAAGCAGAAAGAGACATGTCCTGACTATTATCTCCCAAGACACTAGTTGCTTCAATAAATGGAGAAATACTATGTATATAATATACATTTAAGAGGGGTAAATTGAAGAGGGGACTCTCCACACACACTTAAATAGAAAATTTTCCTTTGGAAAAGAGGCAAGTGAGAGATGAGACATGATGAGGACTGGATACTGAAATGGATGGTTTCCTCCCAGAAAAACACTCTGAGTTTTACTTCCCAGTCAGCATTGTGGAAGTGGAGAAAAAAAGGCAAGCCCTCAGACAGCCTTCCAGGGATTTCTGTGCCTTTGCATGGATATAGCAGCATGATGCTTATGCCTATGAATTGGCCTGGAAGTACAGAAAACAGAGGAAGAAATGGGGATAGAAATGACTACGAGGGTGAAACATGGATTGGTAAATGGGTCCAGATAAAACCATGGACCTCACTCGGGCAGGAAGAGGACACTGAGAATCCAATGAGTCTCTCCAATGCCTTGTCCTATGTAAGATTTCCCTAGACTTAGGATGCATTTAGAAAAAGAGAATGGGTTGGCTATATATTAAAATGCTGTGTCTGCCAAAATGGCAGAAATTTGAGTAGTTATAGAAAATAAGCAAAGTCATAAAACAGAGATTCCTACCTGCCACATAAACTTGAGAGTCTATTCCCAGCCATCCAGTTGAATTCTTTAGAGCTGATTCTTTTCCCAGCTATTTTAACATCAATATTCTTCACTGAATGCTGCATCAGTCACTCAGGTGATTGAGTTAGCCATTCGTATATTATGATTTTCAATCAGGTAACTTTTGTCAATTAAATGTAAATGCATATGCCTCAGGGCCTGGGACTATTATGTTTACTGATACTCAACTACAATTAATTCTTGACTCGATTTCAAATTCACTGCATTTTAAGGAATTCAGTGTTTGATTTTACAAGAAAAATCTTTAGAAAGTTTCACCACCCTCTCGGGCTGATTGAGAATGAGTGATGGACACTTTTCACACGGAACTTACTGTTTTATGTATTATAAAAAGATCTGAGTGATGTTTTTATTTTGTGTCCTCCTCCGTAAGCCCCTGGAGGGTCTATTTATTTTTTTGTCTTAAACATTTTTGTATCTCCTATGAAGTATAGTAAACTTATATAAAAATAGAGGTGCTCAGTAAATATTTATTAAATGAATGAAAAAAAAAGTGTAAGTCACAATTATATCCTATGAAGCCAAAGTCACAAATACATGTTAGTACCAAACACATTAGGCTATAAAGGAAACACGCCTATATATGAGGAAGATATTAATACAAAATGAATTACTTCTTAAATAGTATTTCAAATGTAAGTGTTTTTAATAACAACATATCCTCTTGAAAGTGCCTGTGTCTTATGTGTAAAATTTAAGGATACTTGTAGGGTTTTCTGGGAATGACATGTCACTTTGGAAAAAATCTTCACCTAGATATCCAGGCGGTGAACTAGGTAATCTTCCCTGAGGGATGTTTTCTCTTTGTGTACATGGGAGTCTGAGTAATATCTCTTGGAGATTGTCTTATGCCATGAGGTGAGGTACTGCATTAGGTACCAGCTGCAATCTCCACATGACTTTTTCCTCCAGTTTCAGAAAAACACGTTGAAATAGACACATCTGAACATGATAAATGCAGGGATCACTGTAGCAGAGCCTGTGCTCTGTAGGAAAGGATGCAGGCAGTCAGTCAGATGGAGAGTTTAAAAGGGCATCCTGGCCACCTAGATAATCTGAAAACCATCAAAAGTGATAAATCTCGTGATATTCCCAGGTCATGTTCCAACTTCACAGTTTGAGTATAACCAAAGTTCAATTTGTGATCCAATTTCTCTCTCATACACTATCAAAGTATGGTTTCCTTCTTGACAATATCACATTGTTAACCCAAGTTCCACTTACCCACTCATACCGTTCGTTGAACTCCACTAATTCTTATATTATTCATTTCTAAAAATGAGATTGTATTTATGTTTTATATGTTCTAAGTGTTCAATATTTTCTTATTACAATTCTGTCCAATATTTATCATTCACATGCACACATGTACCCTGCTACTCATATATTAATAGTGTCTGCTTTGAATTATTTCTACCAGATGTCCCAACTAAACTGATGAAGCATGACAAATGAAAAATATGATTTGTTTTGTATCATCAATACCTGACAACAGGTTGCTATCTCTTAGAAAATTAGTTTATTGACTCTTCATATTTTTTTTTCAGTATCTACTCTGTCCTGGGGACTGTGATTGGCACTGGAAATACATTCAACTAGGTTGCTCTGAAAGCCCTAAACGGAAAAGTGCTCACTAATGACTCAGAATGAGGACGTCATAGTGCTGGTAATGAGGGCCTTCTGAGTTAAATGGCAGAAATTTAGGAGTGCCTGACTGAGCCCTCCTCACACTCCTCATACTCCCACTGAAACACAACACAAAATAAAAGGTGATATGAAAATATTTAACAGTGCTGGATGTATATACAGGGTTTTAACGCGACAGATATCAAGAGAATGTTCACTAACGCGAGTTCTAATGAAGCTTTGAGGCAAAAGCAAGTGCACACAAAGGAAAAACCGAGTATACATTTCATTTCATTCACCAGTATTGCAGTCACACAGACCCAGACTCTTTTGTGGCATTGGGGAAGTAAGTCACCCCCTTGTAATATTGGACCTAGTTTATACAGCATTCAAAGCTGGTTCCAACCCTTGTCCCTGCCCCACACCTCTTTTGCAATAATTTTTTCTTAATTCAAATTCTAAAAACATGTTGTATTTGAAGGAGAAGAAAAGATGTGTTAGTACTATATGTCTGGTGATAGATATCATGGACTTCACCTTGCTAAGGCGTAAAAACAATACAATCTAGCCACTGTAGCTCACCATTTCTTATTCTGGGAAGAAAAGCTCTATATAGTCTTTCAAATTGTTCCTAAACAGGTAATTTCTATACAAAACTAGCTGTTTTGTCTGGTTGCTGCTGCTTTTTAATTACTGTAAACACAGAGACATAGAAAATAATACAAAATCTTGACAGTTGTGAATCAAAATATTAACAATTGCTATTTTTCATCTTGATGTTTACTTTTAAAACTTTCTAAAATATACATGTATCATTCTTACAGTCTTGAAAACATAAATGCTCTCCAAAATAATGCTGAGAACCAATTTAAACTAGGTCAGTCTGTGTTTTCAACAGATACTAGGACAGCTGGGATCTTGCTCCATTGGATTTCATTCAAAGATGATGTAGAATTTTGTGTTCTACACAGGAATTGCCATAGGAGTCAATAGACTTTATGACCTTGGTCAGGCTTTAACTAGATAGGCTGGCTACATCAAGGGCCTGAAATATCTACCTCTGAGGAAACTTGGAGTGAAATAAACCAATTTACCAGAACACAGTAACTATTAGAATACTTCTGAAGAAAGTGAGAGTACATTTTGCAAAATATCTTTTCTACCCAAAACTATAGAGAATATAATACATTTTATAATGATATCATTTGTATGCTGTGGCATATTTGATTTCAAGTTTTAATTCAAGGTTTACATGAAATAGGAAAAATAAACTGAGGTATTCAGGTGGCTTTGTATAAGGGTCAAATGGATTTGTTTGTCTTATAAGCAGCAATAGCAGAGTAAAAAACAATAATAATGAAGATAATATAAATAATAAGTGAGAATACTAACACAAAACCTTGGATGATTAGTAAGAAAAAAGACCCCATTTTATTTAAGCTTTGCAAGTGCACCAGCATATTATTTTTGGCATTATATATAGTCTGAGAGCACTCAACTTTTCTACTTATTTTTTATTAATTGACATTTCTTAGTAGATTATATGTAGTTGGCAAGATAATTTACCCCCTTGTCACTTGCTTCAGATGTATCCTTTTCCTTCTAGATTGGAAAAACGACCTCATTCACTATGAATCTTGAGGTACTCAATTCTTGGAAATTAAAAGCTAGCCCATATTCTTAAAAGTGTGGGGAAGCAAGATATTGTCATGGGCAGGGGCGGGAGTTGGTAGGAAGATTTATATTTTGTGTTCAATGGGTCTGTCAATGGATTGCATTTCTTTTCCTGGAACAACAACAACAAAAAAAGAAGATATAACCAAAGACTGTATTAATTTGCTCCTAGAGGCTGAATGAACAACATCACTGGACTTGGCAAAACCTTATTGTTCTGCAAGTCTTACTGACACCTGGTGGCTGAATCTTAACAGACTTCACAATAATCAAGGATGAGTTTTTTTTGCAGTAAATCTTAATCCAGGATTTGCAACACACTTGACAGTGAGCAAGTGCTAACCACTAACTCCAGTCTAAGGAGAGTAAGAAATTCAGAGTCAAAGCAAAACCTTGCAATGTATTCATGTTCAAAGATACTCATGGGTATTCATTTTCAAGTTTCCACACCTGTTTTCAAGAACTCAATTCATTTGCTGTAGAGAAAATCTGAAAGTTTGGAGGTTGAAGCAAAATAACAAAGAGGTCTTACTGGCCTTATATTGATTTGGACAAATTTCTCAACATACCAATACATGAATAGAAATACCAACATTTTTTTAAAAAATCAATATTATGTGGTAGGTGTCCTTTTTGTGGTCAGGTTATTTTCCTGCTTCAGATAACAAGTAATATAAAAGTCATATAAATTCACAACTCAAAGAAACGCTACACTTTGAATTACTGAGAGACTCGGGCATCCCCTTGGTTATAATTTCAATCTAGTGATTCTCAAACTTTAGAGTGCTCAGGGATCCTGGTGTTCTTATTTTAAAATCCACGTCAACAGGAAACAGCCTAGACAATCTGGTTGAGATTCAGCAGATCTTGAGTGAGATTATTAATATGTCCTTGTATCTTTTTTTTTTTTCACTGAAGTATAGTTGACTTACAGTGTTTTGTTAGTTTCAGGAGCACAGCAAAATGATTTCAGATTATTTTCCCTTTATATGTTATTACAAAATATTGAATATAGTTCCCTGTGCTGTCCTTGTTGGTTATCTGTAGCATATATATGTATTTTTACTTTTGTCCTATCTTTGGACTTGTGTTTACAAATCTCATGGATTCACTCTCCCGACATTAATTTCTTCTGGTCCTTTTCTGATTCTCCCTATTTCAATTGCCTTCATAATCCCCTATATCCTTATTTGTCCACCATCTAGCATAAATTTCTACTTCTTCCAATATCATCATCCTGATTTTTCCTTGGTGAACAACTTCTGCAACCTCAGTCATGTTGAGTCAATTTGATTCAGAAAAGCCTAACCACATGTCCACTGAGGATTGGGGATGTGAGTCAGGCCAGGAGGGTATTCCATTTCCTAGATCATTTCCTAGTCGTGAGTGGTTCAAGGATGGGTGGGTGACTTGGATTTAAAGGAGGCTTTATTATGGGAATTACTAAGAAAGAAGCACTATGCCATTGGGTTTACTAGATGGGTAGAAAATGACCTTGGAGATGCTGCTGGCAATGAGTCACTTCATATGAAAAATAAAATCACACAATAAAAACAGCTAACATATGATGAAACGTAGCTGCTTTTGCAGTCATTGTTTGAGCATGTAAATACAATATATCTGAAGCTATACAAACCTTTGACTTTCCTGTTACATGTATCCATAAATTCCCTTTTGTGTGTTTCTGTTAATTGTTGATAAAATAACAGATTCAGTAGCTGTCTTTCCTGGCTTGTGAGTACCTTACCTATAAGCTCCTATGTTTTCCCTCCTTTTTAACTACTCTATACCCAATTAATGATGGTATTTGATCCTCCAAAGCGGGGAAAAAAAAAATGTCTGTCATGGCAATAATGTTATCACAGCCTTAACCTCCTCTTTTAAATTCAGAATAATGTAAAAACCTCAAATTTAATTCCAACATCAACTCATATTATTACAAAACTGGGTTCTTGGATTCTATGATTAATAGAAATTGATAAGGAGTCAGATGAGAAATTCAGGTAAGACTTTACTGAGACTCCTGCTGTCGCACAAGAGAGCAAGAAGTAACAAGTGCCTTTGCTGCTTGCTTTTGTAGGGGCTAGTTGTGGAGGGTTGGGGGAGATGATCTGGTGAGCTGTTTCCCTAAACAGGGTGAAGGTGGGGGCATTCTGGTGTTCGGGCCTGAGAGGTGTCTTAGGTGTCTGCCCACCATTAGGTGCCGCTGTATGCAGAGATCATGTGTGGTACCCTGTTTTTGCTCCTGGTACCTCAGAAGTCACAGTTGGGGTTTTGGCCTTTTTGTATCTTGTTGTTCATAATTTGTCCCATTGTTCAGGCATGCAGTCATTTTTAGTCCCTTTTAGTTTCTTTGTATCCTGTTGCTTGAGATTTTTGTCCAGGTGCAAGCAATGCACTAAAGGTTCCCAGGTCCCAGCCTGTCTCAGTATCACTGCCCGCATTGCTCAGAAATCCTCCAACCCACCTGGAGTTTTTTTGTTTTTTTTTTTTTACAAGCTCTTCCTTCATCCAAATTGATTGTTATAACTATTATTATTTAATTAGCTATTTATTCTGCACATCCTTTTTTTCTCCAGATGCATAACTTCTAGTCCCCCTTCAGGCTGCAGCTGAAATGCCATTTTTAGCAAGACCATAAGGGATCTCCTGGTGGCTCAGCTGGTAAAGAATCTGCCATCTATGTGGGAGACCTGGGTTCGATCCCTGGGTTAGGAAGATCCCCTGGAGAAGGGAATAGCTACCCACTCCAGGATTCTGGCCTGGAGAATTCCATGGACTAGAGTCATGGGGTTGTAAAGAGTCAGGCACCACTGAGCAACTTTCACTTCACTTCATCTACAACTCCCTCCCCCTCTTCCTTTTGCTGTATATCATTGCATCATTTTCTTTTCCTTCATTATATTTTTCACGAGTTTCAACTGTGAATTTATGTTCTTTTTTTAATGTCATTCTAAGATAGCTAAAACTATGTGTTTTGTTGAATACCAACAATAGGTACTCATAAATACTATGTTGAAAAGATTATGCAGGTTTCATTTTGGAGTTTTTGGTTTTTTTTAAATAAGGGTAATCTTGTACAACTCAATTAAAAGGAAAGAAGAAATACATTATATTTAAATTAGTTTTTAAACAAAAATAGCAAATTACATTGAAATTTACTGTTTTACATTGTAACTCTAGCAAAATTGTTAGAAATAGTCCATTTAGTTATGTAGTTATCAAAATTTTGCCACAAGTATGTATATGGTTAATGTGCAATATTTTCAACTATTTGTACATCTTGATGTGCACCCCAAGATTATTTACGCCTGCTTTGGATAATAGCCGAGATGACATATACTGATGCAGACTAGTGGCTGGCAAGAGAATGGATTAATGCATTGTTCCTTTCTCTCTCTCAAAGAGGGGGTACAGATATTCCCTAAGTCATCCTCATTTCATATTGTATAAAATGATCTCAGTCAGGTATACTCTTTTTCTGTCCCATGACTTTTGTTTTTATATAAATTCAGTTGTAATCCAATAAAAGACTGGAATAACATTTAATAAATTTCTTTTAAGATTTAATTTTAATTTTAAATAAATTAAATTTTAATTTTAAAATAATTAAAGTATTTTCAATAATTAAAATATTCACTTTGAAGTGAAACTATACATGGGGAAAAGAAATCAAAACAGAAAAGCCCAAAACAGTTTCTATTGATTTTTAATTGTCCATGGAAGGTCTAGAACCTCAACTTACTTGCCACCAAGGACAAGAATCCAAGGAAAATTGAAATTTTTTATTAGATATTTTATTTATATATGTATTACTTGTATCACAAAGTATTTTATTTCACTACTTTAATATTACTTCCGTATTTTACTTACATAGAATGTAGGTTTGTTTTCTTCGTTATGTTTATACCCCAGTATTAACAGGTTTTATATAATTATCTAGACCATTTTCTACAGGAAAATACTTTCCAAATATCAGTCAATTAATTAATATTTGAAATGCAGACTTTTTAATTTGAGAATTTGGGGGGTGGTTGTGGGTTAATAATACAATGCAATTATAAATAACCATAAAGAAACTTAAGATAAATCCAAAGATCCAAGGATTAAGAACACATATGCAAAAAAAAAAAACAAAAAGAACACATAATGCATCATTAAGGAAAGAAATTCAAATATCACCAACTTTGTAAAGTGTTAAATTGTCAGCCATATTCATTTAACTCTATGCAAATATTTAGTTCAACACTGAAAGGAGATGTAAAAATAGGCATAAATGTATTTGAAGATAAGTCTTTGCCATAGCTTTCTGACAGGTATTCAGAAAAAAATGAAGTTATGTTTCAGTAATGCAAAATATGATATTGGTTACCTGTCAATGTATCGATATTATTTTATTTCCATTTAATCTTGTTATTGGAGTAAATTACATTAATAGATTTCCTGACATCAACTAATCTTTGAAGTCATAAGACTACCTTTTGAGGTGTTTTTTTCCCCTTGACACAGTGATAGTTTGTATTGACTAATACTTTATTTTGAATCTTGCATTCTACTTATATGTGAAAATTTTCTACTTTTTCTTGCATTATTTTTATTGTTTTGGTATCAGTGTTTTATTCAACTTATAAAATTAGTTGGAAGATCTGGGAAATTTTAAATAAGAATTATAGCTTCCTTGAAGGATTGGTGAAATTTACAGTTTTCATGTTGCACTTAATTGATTCTTAGCTGAGTTTCCCTCAACCTTTAAGTTCCTTCAGCTTTGAGACCAGGTTCTGCATCACTGTACATTTAATATTTAGCATAGACTTTGCCACAAACAGATACTCTGTGAATTTAGGTTCAATGAATGAATAAAGCAATGCAGTTGAAGAAATCTCTGGATCTGACCAGAGA
This sequence comes from Bison bison bison, assembly GCF_000754665.1. Lineage (NCBI taxonomy): Eukaryota > Metazoa > Chordata > Mammalia > Artiodactyla > Bovidae > Bison > Bison bison. The sequence continues at coordinate 9,425,161 of NW_011494835.1, read as the reverse complement.
ACAAATAATGAAAGAAAAAGCTTTCTTTAAACAATTTCTCTGAAACAACAATTGATCCCTCCACTTTAAGATAACATCAACATACAGGAAAGAATTCTCTTATAACAGTATTGTTAGCTGAATGCCATTCCTTCAAACATTATGGAGTATTTGTGTTTCTAGTTCAGCTAAGCTGCATGTTTATTACTTCTATTTTGCAAAATAATTCTGTGTAATTTAGAGAGAAGAGAAGCCTTGTGTATTTAACAGCAAGGTAGCATGCAAAACTCTATAGGCAGTCAACATATGTTGACTCAAGTTTAGTCATCATAGCAAAGCAACAAGTCACTAGCCTGCTGAAAGTCAGGAGGACTAGAGGAACCTAATAGTATTTCATGCCAAAGATTTAACAAAAAGCAGCTATAGTGTGTTATATAAACAGCAGTATTTTGTTCAGTGTCAAATTCTGTGGTTTTCTGAAGAACTCTTCCATTCGACTTTCATTCATCCTCACAAATCTTGACTTTCACAGAATATTCAAGTCTTGAACATTGTAGCCATACAGTAAATATTAAAATGTTAATTTTGTCTTTTCAGAAATGATAGAGTTTAAGAGAAAACATTAAGATAGAAAAGATGTGCACCAAATGTTCACATGTGAAAAGGTGTAAAATGTTTTCAAAGGCCTGAAAATTTCTACCTGTGTTCTGTTCTTTCAAAAACAAAGGAACTGAACAGGAGTGGGACTGTAATGAATGCACATATTTTTCTTACTCATGTTTTGCAAATCAACCCTCAATGTTTTTCTTTTTCTGGTATTATTAACAATTGAGATTTTTCAGTGTACCCTTAAAAATGAAAACATGAGAAAAATACTTAATATTCAAAACATCTCCCTACTATATTCTACTATGCATTTTTCTTCTGTAAATGGACCAAGCTCTTCCTCATTATAGACTACTTAAACTCTTTCATGGCAGAGTGTGTCTTTTAATATGCCTGGCATAACATCACTCACAAAGTAAAACTTTCTCTAAATACATTTAAACTTTCTTTTTAAAGATCACCAGAAATATACCAATATAAAACAATGAAATTAAGAGACCAACTTAGATGGAAAGTTTGAAAGGTATATTGGGACCTAGCAAACCATATAGGAAATATGATTGCCTGTGGAAACTTAAAGTAATATATGTTCCTCATTGACTTAGTCATGCAAGGCCAAATATCTCATTTGTCATTATCCAACACCTCTCTTCCAAGTACTTAAATGTTCCTACAGATATATTATTTTTTTTCCTGAGTCAGAAGTTCTTGCAATTGGAATTATTAGAAAACCACAGGTAGTTCAAACTTTGTCTGCATAGTTTTTCTAAATACAGGGATTTCTCATGATATGCCAAACTGAAAAATAAATTCCTTGAAAAAATTATAAATTGTATTGAAACAACAGGCAGATTTTACACAAAAGACACAGATGCAAGTTTCAGAACTTTACAAAACCTTAAGCAGACATTTTCCTCCCAATTTTTTCCTTGTTGATGAAGAGCCACTTTAGAAAAATTGAAGTCAAGGAAATTATTCCCGTATAGACTTAGTATGATTGAAACATTAGGCTCACAGCTTTTCTCACTGTATTTTTCCACATTATGAAGTGCCCCAAGCATTGCAGTGATTTCCTCCCTTGGAATATGTAAATTGCCTTATGTAAACTCTGACTATTGTTTCTGAGTTGGGCTTTAGGATTTTCTCTTGGGGCATTATAATAAGCATATTTGCCTTAAAATTCATTGTCCAATCACATAAGCCTCCAATATGACAAATTCCATTGTTTTATGGATCTTTTGTCTAACCCTGACAAAAATTTTAAAACATTGTTTTAGCTTCTTTCTGCACAGAAGTAATTATTTAAGGAAAACACCAGGTAAAAATATCATGCCAAATGGAATGAACCATGAATCTGCAGATATTTTTTAAACTCTCTGTAGCTTATTTCCGGGGTTGTGCCATTTACTGAATGCCTATTATATGTTAGGGTAGGGATTAGCAATTACCACTTGGTAAAGAACTAATTGGGTGTTGAAAGAACTAAGACACAAATGTTTTGTTAAGGAAGGTAAGAGGAGAGAGAACCAGATAGATGCAGAGGCCCAGGGTGTTCATTACTACTCAGGATTTTCAGTTGCTCACTACTTTCTGTTAATAGCAGGAATATACGGAGTGAGACTGGAAAATCAAGAATAGTAAAGTGTCCACTATTACAGTTACCTTGGTTGTCCACAGATATGCACCCCTACAAAGAAGGAGGGATTGCATTAGTTTGGCTATAATTTACTCAGTGGAAAAGTGCAGGGAAAATTCACTAAGAAGGAAAAGAAATAGATTGCAGAATTGAAAATGCTGGTTCAAGTGTTTCAATTTTTATTCCTCTATGGATCTGGAATAATGGCATTCTGTAGAAGATGCCTTAGCTTACCGAAGTCAACACCTTAGCACTGGATGTACAATTACATATTTGTTTTCTGAGCTCCTGGATAAGTGTCATGAAGGCAGAAACAGCAGTTGCCATGTTTATTTCTTCCTCTAAATGGCAGTACCCAGATTCAGAAGGGGTTCAGTAAGTACTTGTTGAATAAACAGGTACATTAAAATGTACTCTTCAGTTCAGTTCAGTTCAGTCGCTCAGTCGTGTCCAACTCTTTGCGACCCCATGAATCGCAGCACGCCAGGCCTCCCTGTCCATCACCAACTCCCGGAGTTCACTCAGACTCACGTCCATCAAGTCAGTGATGCCATCTCATCCTCTGTCATCCCCTTCTCCTCCTGCCCCCAATCCCTCCCAGCATCAGAGTCTTTTCCAATGAGTCAACTCTTCGCATGAGGTGGCCAAAGTACTGGAGTTTCAGCTTTAGCATCATTCCTTCCAAAGAAATCCCAGGGCTGATCTTCTTCAGAATGGACTAGTTGGATCTCCTTGCAGTCCAAGGGACTCTAAAGAGTCTTCTCCAACACCACAGTTGTACTCTTAGGTACAGTCTGAGAGTTATATCATTTCTCTATTTGGATTAAGAAAAAAGAGAAGAAATATTGATATAAATTGAAAATTAACATTTCAAAAACTGCTTTATAGCTAGCAAGCTAAATTTCCAGCTGGATCAAAGCTGAATAGTAAAACCAAGTTGTGAAAAATAGGTTTAGTAATACAGGTACAGGCAGCACAAGTGTGTGAATAGCATCATTATGATCTTCTCTTTTTCCTTACTCACATTTAGGAAACTATTAGATTGCATTCTGGCATGCACACAATAACGGGAGAATGGGGTAGCCAAAGAACATGGCATTCATTATGGAATTTGAACAGTATGATAAAATCTCATGCACGTTAATAACTCCCAGAGCAGCAAACGTCCTAATATTGAAAATGAAACCTTAGTTGTAAAGTATTGTCATGCCAGAGAGCTTTGTTAAGATGAGATTTTTAAGAATATTTAAATAGCTGATATTTAAAGAAATAACAGCATTATAATTGAATGATACTTAATTCAGTTATGTATGTACTCTCCAGACTAAGGAATTACTGTTTGAGAGAGGACAACAGTACATTTGGATGATAAAATTAATTAACTCAGTGTCACAGTACACAGAGATTTCAAGCACAAAAAGCACAATGTTACCTGAGCAGGAGCCAGTACCTCGTTCTTTTCAGACATAGACTAGATGATAGCTGTAATTCATGTCATTTTATGACATTTCATGGAACATTTGGTCATTATGACATTTATGATGCAATGAAATAGGCCATAAAGTGCTGTAAATTGTTGGGAGCAAAAGACATTCATATTTGTGATGGGCATTTTAGTTTCAATCAAGATGTTAGTAGGTTAAATCAAAATTCAACTTAGAGTTAAATGTTAAAGTTTTACTTTAGGTTTCTTTCTTTTTCCTTCTTTTCCCAAATCCTCTCAGTCATTCTCTCCTCTCTTCTCTTTCTCTTCTTTCTCTTAAATCTAATGAGCGGTACAGAAAGACTGTAAGTTAAAAAATTTTTTTTCATGTTTTCTAATTTAGTATTATTAAAGAATGAAAAAATCTATAACTAATCTATGAATAAGAATAGCAAATCTAGAAATTGCAAAATATGTGATTGTCATTTCCTTTGTTTATATCTCTTGCTTGCGGGGGAATGTGGGACATGCAGAGTTTCTAGTAGTAAGTGATGACTGTGTTCTTCCTGGATCTGGTAACAGTATTTCTCGAAAACATTTTTAACACCTCCAGAAAGAGTTTTAAAATGTCAGAATTTACCTTGTTGAATTATGCATGAAGTTGATACAAATTATTTTCTGAGAAATAGGTTTGAAATGCATGTATATTTGTTTTAAGAAAAGAAAGACAAATGTATGCCAGAGAGCATTTTACTAGCAAAGTTTGCCTATTCTTTTAGATCTTGTTACTTCTTTTTATGTTAGTATTGATATTTAGACTGTCACCAGAGTATCATCTGAATTTTAAAGTTTGATATGATGTAATCAATGAAATATATAACTTTGCAGTTGCAGTAATAAACAAAGACAAGTAGAAGTATTGCTATTAATACCAATAATACATGTCAAACTTGCAATTTTGTGGTTGGGCCACAAATAAAAGGTTAATTCCCTAACCAAATACGTATAAACTACCTCACTATCTAATTATTCTCTAATTTTTCTAACTTACCTTTTACCATTTTGATGAGAGTTATTTAAAATACTTTGAGCATTAAAAATAAAAATATATAGAAATATTCTTTTAAAAAAATTCCCATGTTATTTTGTATGATGTAGGAGAATATAGAGGTTCATAAACTCAGGAACT
>NW_011494835.1:9404939-9420228 GCF_000754665.1 Bison bison bison | reverse complement strand
TTAAAAATACTATTTTTGTTTTTATTTTAGAAGTGATTATAATTGTAGAATTCCTCTGTTGTTCAATGTATTTGAGTGTTTAACTTCTTTCACTTAGCAAAATGTATTTGAGATATATCTGTATTATTGCATGAATCAAAATTTTATTCCTATTATTGCCAAGTAAAATTTCATTGCATTGATGTATCAAAGTTTGTTTATTCAACAACAGAAATAGTGTTGCTTTCAGTTTTGCTGATTAACAAAAAGCAAATATCCATTCAGAAACATACTTTTGTGTGATTATATATTTTCATTTCTCTAAGCCAAATACCTAGGAGGTGGATTATTGGATCATATGTCAAGTGTAAGTTTAACTTTACAAGAAACTGCCAAACTCTTTTCCAAAGCAGTTGTATCATTTTACATTTGTACCACCAAAAATGTGAGTTCCACTTGCCCCACATCCTCTCTATCACTTGATATGGTAAGTAATTTTTTTCATTATAGCAATGTTAATAAGTATATACCTGTATCTTGTGTGACTATAGGTTACATTTCCCTAATGATTAGCTTTCTTGAATATCTCTTCCTATGCTTTCACACCATCAAAATATCTTCTTTGATGCAGTGTTTGTTCAAATCTTTTGCTTTTTAATATTGGGTTTTCTTTCATTGTTTGACTTTTAGAAAATTTTATGCATTCTAGTTATAAACTTTGTCAGAAATGTGATTTTAAAATAGTTTCTCTGGCTCTGTAATTGATCTCTTCATTCTCTCAGCAGTTCTTTCATAGAACACAAGTTTTCAATTTTGATGAAGTCTAATTTAGCAGTTTTTATCTTATATATCATGTTCCCGGTGCCTTATGTAAAAACTCTTGACTAATCCAAGTCATCAAATCAGGTAATTTGAGTATTCAGAATTTGTTCTGAAGGGAAAGAACACGGAGGATTACATTCAATCTTTTATGGGCCACCTCTGTAAGTAGCACATTTGCATTATTGTCAAAATTCAATCACTTGGCCACACCCAACTGCAAAGTATGCTAGTAAATGCAAGTTATCTCTATGCAAGGGAGGAAGAAAAAACAGGATTGGTAAACAGCCAGCCAGTTCTTGTAACAGAGATCAATGAATATTTTTAGTAACAAGCCTAAATTAATTTTAATTCAACTATATTTTTCTAAGTTCATTTTTATTTTCCTTGAAAAAACTTCAATAAACAGTAACATTTCCTGAAATCTCATGACTGTATTTTCTCCCATTTCTTCTGCTTTGTTTCTACTTCTCAAAAATCTTACTGGTTGCTTATAGGTTGTTTAAGATGCCACCTACTAAATGAAATAGTTCTGAGTTCTTATTGAAATGTATGATCTCTTTCTCTGGATTTTCAGAATATATTAATAGTGTCGTGTTTATAAATTTTATTTTCTTCATAATTATTTATATACTCTTAGGACTTCTACTAGGTTTATAATTCTTAAAGGGAATGACTGTAGCTTGTAAATATATTATATTCATTCCTATATTCCATGTATAGGAACTCAGTAAACATGTGTTTTACTGTTGATGGTTCAGCCAAATGACCCTAACATTCTTAGTGTATTAAACTGAAGTTATCATTAGGCCAAAGTTCAGATGAAAAAACATAAGAATTCATATGGCATTTTTTCACTGTGAAATTTTTCTACAAGGGTCAATATATTGCTCCCTAAATGACAACCTTTAAACCAGTTGGACTATAAAGAAAGCTGAGCACTGAAGAATTGATGCTTTTGAACTGTGGTGTTGGAGAAGACTCTTGAGAGTCCCTTGGACTGCAAGGAGATCCAACCAGTCCATCCTAAAGGAGAGCAGTCCTGGGTGTTCATCGGTAGGACTGATGTTGAAGCTGAAACTCCAATACTTTGAGCACCTCATGTGAAGAGTTGACTCATTTAAAAAGACCCTGATGATGGGAAAGATGGAAGGCAGGAGGAGAAGGGGATGACAGAGGATGAGGTAGTTGGATGGCATCACCGACTCAACAGACATGGGTTTGGGTGGACTCTGGGAATTGGTGATGGACAGGGAGGCCTGGCGTGCTGCAATTCATGGGTTCCCAAAGAGTCGGACACTACTGAGCGACTGAACTGAATTGAAACCTGTCAGAGGTTGGAGAAGGTGCCTGAAACCTAGACCTAGGTCATTCTCAGGGCCTTGATTCTTAAAAGATAACCAGTTTCACACTGCCAAGGGAAAGAATACAGTTCATACCTCTGTGATTTTCTATTCCTTTTGTCTATCATAGCTCAGCTGCATTTTTCAAGGAGAATTGGAGTTGGATAAGGAACAAGGAGAAAGGAATAAAATAAGATGGAAAACCCCAAACCTAAGGTGATTTGAAATATTCTTCAGCTTACATAAATCAAATGAATGTCAGACTAATAACATAGAGAGAAGCATTTTCTGGCTGCAAACTTCATTAATTAAATTAAGAAGTGTAATTCCATTAGTTAGTCTACAATATTTTAAGAGAAACACTGGGCATTTTCAGCATTTTCTATCTCATTTGTATCGTAGACAGTTCCTCTCTACTTGCATTTTTCTCCAGGTGCCATGAAATTTATTTCTATTATAGGCAGATATTGTACTTAAACAATATTCAGTTCAGTTCAGTCACTCAGTCATGTCTGACTCTTTACAACCCCATGGACTGCAGCACGCCAGGCTTCCCTGTCCATCACTAACTCATGGAGCTTGCTCAAACTCATGTCCATCAAGTCGGAGATACCATCCAACCATCTCATCCTCTGCCATCCCCTTCTCTTCCTGCCTTCAATCTTTCCCAGCATTAGAGTCTTTTCCAAGGAGTCAGTTCTTCACATCAGTTGGCCAAAGTATTGGAGCTTCAGCTTCCGCCTCAGTGCTTCCAGTGAATATTCAGGACTGATTTCCTTTAGGATTGACTGGTTTGATCCCCTTGCTGTCTAAGGGACTCTAAATCTTATTTCTAACAATGTTAGGAATAGCCAATACAGGCATATCTGTTTTACTAATGTTACATTTATTCTTTTATTTCTAAGAAAAAATAATATATGTGTTAATATATACTCTGAGATAATATGAAATATGAATGAAGTCGCGCAGTCATGTCCAACTCTTTGTGATCCCCTGGACTGTAGTCTATGGCTTCTCTGTCCATGGGATTTTCCAGGAAAGAGTACTGGAGTGGGGTGCCATTTCCTTCTCCAGGGGATCTTCATGACCCAGGGATTGAACCCAGGTCTCCTGCGTTGCAGGCAGACGCATTACCCTCTGAGCCACCAGGGAAGCCCAATAGAAATATATAGATATATATTATTTATATATAATGTAACTGGGGGTATATGCTATATATCTACATCTATGTATCTATATATTCCTGATACAGCTCTCCCAAAACCCTTGTAATTTCCTAGGTGATAGGAGTATCTTTGGTTCTAATGAGTCAGCAGCTCTGGGTGGATTCCCAGATGAGGGCCGCTCACCAGAAAAGCCAAGCCATGATTAGAAGCACCCCACTCCACATTCTCTTGAGAAGGGAAAGGGCTGGAAATAGAATTAATGATTGATCATGTCTGCATGAAGAAGCCTCCATAAAACCCCAAAAGCATGAGTTAAGAGAGTTTTCAGGTTGGCAAACATATAAGAGGGTGATGCACCCGACTTCCACAGAAACAGAGACGCTCCTGCACCCAGAACCAGACGTCACCCTATATATCTCTTCATCTCAGTTTATATGATTCTTTTATCATATCCTTTAATATACTAGTTAACATAAGTGTTTCACCTGAGTTCTGTGAGCCACTGTGGCAAGTTGATCAAACCTGAGGAGGAGGTCGTTGGAATCGTCAACCTTCAGCTGTTTTGCCAGAAGTATAGGTTATGAGCTAGGCTTATGACTGTCATCTGAAGTGGGGGTGGGAGCAGTCTTGTGGGACTGAGCTTAACCTATGGGGTCTGTCATTGTCTCCAGGTAGATAGTTTAAGATCAAGTTAAATTGTAGGGCAACCAGCTTGTGTCCTGGAGACCTGCTTCCACTTATGCAGGAAAAATCCCCACACATTTGGTGACCAAAGGTGTCAAAAGTAAAACGTTTTGTGTAAATAGTAAAGGGGACTCACAGAGAAGAAAAACGGAGTAAAGAACTGGGTTTCTCCCTCCATAGGAAAGAAATAAGGATGTTTTATTATCTCTAAATGTTATCACTGTTGAAAAATAATCAGTGTCAAGGCTGCGATAAACAAAGAACTTTCTTTGGAGTCTTAAAAATTGCAATTCCAGAGACATTGATTTCGGTGAAAATGAAATAGTGTTCTGAAGAAGAGAAAGATTTAGGGCATTATACAAACAAAACTTGCATGGTTCTTAAAAGTCATTTAGCAGGAGTTGAGATTGACTGTGATCAGGAAAAGAAATATTTGTCCCTAAGGAATAGGCTGTCACGTTACTTTAGGTAAGTGTTCAGTAAGTATCTTGAGATTCTGGAAGATGTTCTGGATGCCTGGTTAAGACAATAAGTGATCAAAAGTTTAGATTCCATCTGGGCTGAGACATACATTAAGTCACACTTCCTCAGTGGCCTTTCAGCTCCATTTTACAGTCTTTCTTAACAATACCTACTCCACTGTGATTTTCTTTTCACGTGATGCAGCTTCTAAAACCAGAAATCTAAAGTCCTTCTCCTTTCTGTATCCCTCAAGTTTTAAATTAGTCAATGAGTCCAGTTGATTGTATCTCCTAGAGATTAATCTTTCTCTCTACCTAAACATCACAGCTCCAGTCAGATCTCTTTGTTGCCTAGGTTACTAAATAGCCTTATAATATGGCTTGTTTCCTGTAATCAGTTAGTGACAGTCCACCTATTGTTAGTGAATGTCATCATTTCATTCTCTTGCTTAAAATTTCTTCAGAAACTGACTGTTGCCTTGTAAGATAAAATCCCAATTTCCTAGTAAGTATGCCCTGGGTGTTCATTGGAAGGACTGATGCTGAAGCTGAAACTCCAATACTTTGGCCACCTTATGTGAAGAGTTGACTCATTGGAAAAGACCCTGATGCTGGGAGGGATTGGGAGCAGGAGGAAAAGGGGATGACAGAGAATGAGATGGCTAGATTGCATCACCGACTCGATGGACATGAGTTTGAGTGAACTCTGGGAGTTGGTAATGGACAGGGAGGCCTGGCGTGCTGCGATTCATGGGGTCACAGAGTCGGACACGACTGAGTGACTGAACTGAACTGAACTGATGTCCTTTAAAATTTTCCCTGGATTAACTATGGAGATTTTGTTAGTTTTTAACTTGGATCTACAGATAATTTTAGAAAAGCAACAAATATTATATTTATGGTCAATTTTCTTCTGAGAACATTACAATTATTTTTCATCAATTATTTAAATTGATCATGTCCACTGCCAAATTTAAAATCTACTTTTCTCAATTTCATCTCCAACTGGCTTCCATAGCTTTATGACTCAATATATTTTCCCATGTTATTATAACTTCTGAGTATGCCCTTCCCTTACCCTTTTGTTTTAAGCACACTTCCTCTATATAAACAAACAAACCTATAAAACAAAATTATTGCCTAACTACCATAAGATCTTCAATATGCAGTTCAGGTATATATTGTTTCTTTTCAAATCTTGCCCCTACTTGATAAGATTTAACAACTCCTCCTCTGAGCTACTATTGTATTTTTTATACATTTTATGGTAGACTGTTTCTAAAGTGGCTCCCAATGATGTCTGAGTTCTAGTATGCATGCTTATATGTAGTCCCTTCTCTTTGAATGTGAACTGAAATACTTATAGTGAATAGAACACAGCCATAGGGATGAAATGTCACACCCGTTTAATTTGCAAAAAGACTTCAGCTTCCATCTTGTTAGACCTCTTTTGCTCTCTGACTTGCTCACTCTAATGAAGAAAGCTGCCATGTTGTGGGATACTCCATGGAGAGGCTCATGTCACAGAGAACTAAGACAAGTCTCTGGCTAATAACTCAACAACCTCTGTCTAGCTACATGAGGGGAACTGAATCCTGCCAACAACCACATAAGTGAATCTGGAGGTGGCTTCACCTCCAGTAGAACCTAGAGATGATTGTGGCTATAGCTGACACTTGATTGCAGTATGTGAGGAATCAGAGCACTCAGCAAAGCCATTTCCAGATTCTTGACCCATAGAATATTTGAGGTAATAAATGTTGCTTTAAGCCACTAAGTTTTGAGGTAACTTATAACCAAACAATAAATCACTAATACATACTGTTTCTATTTTATTTGCTTGTCAATGGGAATGTGGATTAAAGGAAAGAAGTAAGTTTTGGAACTAAATTAAACTGAGTTTAAATTCTACTGCTACCATTCTACTCACGTTTTTACAAGTTACAATGCATTTTTTTTTTTACTAAATTTGATACATATATTACACAGTTGTGAGATCTGTACCTCAATATTATTGTTATCATATTATTTGTCTATAGGAGTGACTTCTGCTTATGTATATGATTCTTAAAGACAGGGAAATGTCTTCATCTGCTTTTGTATCACAGCATTTGGCACTTAATATTCAAAAATAAATGTTCAATTTAAAATTAAGTGGTTTATTCTTAAGTAACAAATCTTCTCCATGCAGATATACTTTGTCACAACCCTCTTTAGATTTTAAGTATTCTGTGAGCAAGTCAGCTGCCCATATTCATCTGCATTTAGCTGTAGATTCCAACTTCTGTAGACTAATCAGGATATCACCAAAGAGTTCTCTGACATGAACATTCACTTCCTCAATACTGAATCATATAGTTACACTTTTTCTTAAAAGTGAGTATTCAGATATATAGTGTGTATTGGAGTCTTAATTATTTAGTGGGCATTGAAGAAGCAAAACTTGGACTGTATTTCTTTATACAAAAATTTTAAGTTTTTATTTTGTAAAGCAGCTATTTTTCCTTCATCTTTAAGCAACCATAGTTTCTATGTTGGTTTTAATGTCAAGATATGTTTATTATTAGTTAATGTAACTCTAATCAGTAGTGAAAACAAAACCTTCAAGGTGAGCTCCTGAAATTAAAGCAAAGAAAAGCCAAAGTATTACTGATGAAATGGAAAGTCTGTTATTTCTTTAATCCATCTCTCCCTTAGAGGTGTTTTTGCTTTTTTTTTTTTTTGGTATGTATTGAAATTTTTTAGTTTTTTGGATCATGCTGATTAAACTTCAGGGAATTTGCATTACTGATTCATTCCCAATGTAATGACAGTTAAATCTTAATGATTTTAAAAAAAAATTAGAAGCTTGTTCTTCACCAGATATAATGATGGTTGAATGAATTATTCAAGATTTTATGAAACCATAGCAGAGTTTGGGGGTCTTCCACAGTGCTGGCTTCATCTCCCTTAGAGTTTACCACTTGTTCAAATAAAATAAATCATACCGTGGAGCACACTCCACATTGTAATTCCTCAATAATAAACTTTTCTTGTTTCTGAATGTAAAACAGATTTTCATATAAAAGCTCTGAATATTTTGGACTACTTAACTACCTCTTTTTCCATATCTCACCTCTTCACATTTTTAAAGGGAGAACTCTCACCCCCACCTGTGTTTATTCTTAACAAGTCTTCTCCATGCAGATAAACTTTGTCACAACCCTCTTTAGATTTTAAGTATTCTGTGAGCAAGTCAGCTGCCCATATTCACCTGCATTTAGCTGTAGATTCCAATTCCTGTAGACTAATCAGGATATCACCAAAGAGTTCTCTGACATGAACATTCACTTCCTCAATACTGAATCATTCGTGTCAGCATAAAAACATGGTGCTATAAATCTCTTCCTTAAAAGATGGCTCTCAACACCATTATACTGCCACCTCCAACTATTATTTCATTGATTGCTTCCCTTTTACCATAATGCACATCAAAAGAGCTTGCTATACTAATTTTCTCCCATCTGTTTCCTCTAATTCTCTTTTAAGACATTTCAATTGGACTTTCACCTCAAAGCTCCACAGTTATGACTCTTGTCCAAAAACCAATGACATTTATGTTGTTAATCTGACACTTAATTCTCAACCCTAGCTTTACTTGAGATATCACAGTCAGTTAAAAGCTAAATATGGTGGATCAAAGTCCACGTCTGCGTCTTCCTCCATGAGATATTTTCTTCATTTGAATTTCTGGATTCAACCATCTCCTAGTATCTGTCCCACATCACTAGCTGCCCCATCCAAGTTGACATTTTAGTTCCCCCTCATCAAATATATTAATCTAGAAATTTTACGGAGCTCAAACTTTGGACTTCAGTTCCTCTATATCTATAATCTCCAGTAGTAATATGAACTACAAAAGAAATAAGTGAAAGTAATCTTAGTAATGTTTTTACTTGAGTAGCTCTAGATGTTATTTTAATATTTAATAACCTATAAATGGTACTAGAAAACTGTCTTATGTTCTTTTTGGCACACTCAGTCTTTGAAATCTAATTTATTTTTCACACTTAATATAGCACATTTCAATTGAGGATAGCTGTATTTCAGTGCCCAAGAGCCACATTTGGTTGTAGCTATCATATTAGACCGTATAGGTCTATATCTCCACTCTCTTGTTTCCCCTCTTGTTTAATGTTGTTAAATATCATCTATATGATGGTGACTCCCAACTTATATTGCAAGACCAAATCTCTTTTCTGAAATTTATACTTTTAAGCAAACTACCCACTTATTGTTTCCACCTGAATGCCTATGGACTTGTCTCAGACTTAACACATCCAAAATCAAAGTCCTGATCATTTCCACAGACACACAGAAAATCTCATCTTCCATTCTTCTCCATCTCAGTTAATAGCAAATGCTATGATTCCAATTGTAGAGTACTTGAGTCATTCTTGATTTGATTTTGCTCTCATAATCCATGTTCAATCTCATTGACTTTACAATCAAAATATTTCTGGAATCTGAACATTTCTCCCCCATCCAAAATGAAAGCTATCATTTCTTACTTGTATTAATATTCTAACTTCCAAACTAATCTCCCTGTCTCTCCCTTGCCTACTTTTCATCATAGAAATTAAGGTGATCCTGTTTGAATATATCAGGTGAACTCATTCTGCTACTCAATACCTTACAATAGTATATTCTGTCACTCATGATAAAATGTCTTAGACCTTGATGCTCCATTATTTATTAAATCTCCTGTTGCTCGTTCCCTTTCCTTTTTAAGATTTAGCCGGTTGAGCACCTTATTGCACTACTGCTGCAAAAATAGTTTGTTTTTTATTTTATCTAGCAAGTCTGCTTCCCATGTACTCATATCGCTTGCTTTCTCATTTAAGTCTTTACCCATGTGCCTTCTCTGATTACTTTTTTAAAAAATTGCTATCCCTACCACTAGCATTTTCTCTCCTCTTTCTTTGTTATATTTTTTCTCCATAAAACTTATCTCAAGCTGCCAATTTAACATGCCTAGAAAATATCTGCTAAAGAAATGTACAAATTAATTAATTAGGAGTAAATAAAAGTCCTCTTTCCATTAGTCTAGTATTTACAGAACAACTAAGTAAGTGGAATAACAATTAGTGCTAGTTATGACTCTCATTGCCAAATCTATTACTATTATGTAATATTTGCATGTAACCAACATCTAATTGTGAACAGGTAATAACTACATACTGAAGAAAAAAGATATCACTCAATCAGTCTTTCAGTCTTTTAGTGTAGACTGAAAAATAGCTTTGAAATGTGAGCCTTGATATATACAGCAAATGATAATTGCTCTACCAAGAGTTATCAATGTATCTCTGTTAAGTACTCTCTCATATAGAACTTATAGTCATACTAGGTTGGTGCAAAAGTAATTGCAGTTTTTACATTATTGAAATTTGCCAACTGATATTAGAATACATTCTTAAATAAATGTGATTATGTCGTGCATAATTTGAAATGCACATTTCTCACTTTATTTTTTTGTTAATGACTTGCTACTTGCTGTTTATTTTATATTTATTTTAAACTATGGAAATTGATGTTACGCAAAAAGCAAATTTAAACAATTATCTTATTTGAGTTCAAAATGGGTCATAAACCAGCAGACAACTGGCAACATCAGTGATGCATTTGGCCCAGGAACTGGTAACAAGCATACAGGGCAGTGGTGATTCAAGAAGTTTTGCAAAGGAGATGAGAGCCTTGAGGATGAGGAGCATAGTGGCCAGCTACCAGAATTTGACAACAACCAATTGACAGGATCATGGAAGCTGATTATCTTACAACTACAAGAGATGTTACAGAAAAACTCAACATCAGCCATTCTACAGTCTTTTGTCACTTGAAGCAAATTGGAAAGGTGAGAAAGCTCTGTAAGTGGGTGCCTTATGAGATGACCAGAAATTTAAAAAAATATCCTCATTTTGAAGTATCATATTCTCCTACTCTATGCAACAAGGAACCACTTCTTCATTGGATTGTGACATGCGACAAAAAGTGGATTTTCTATGATAACTGGTGATGATGAGCTCAGTGGTTAGACCAAGAAGAAGCTTCAAAGCACTTCCCAAACCCGAACTTGCGCCAAAAAAAGGTCATGGTCACTGTTTGGTGGTCCACTTCCCATCTGATCCACTACAGCTTTCTGAATCCTGACAAAACCATTCTATCTAAGAAGTATGCTCAGCACATTGATGAGATGCAACTAAAACTGCAAGGCCTGCTACCAGCATTGGTCAACAAAAAGAGCTCAGTTCTTCTCCATGACAATGCCTGATTGCATGTCACACAACCAATGCTTCAAAATCTGAACAAATTGGGCTGTAAAGTTTTGCCTTATCTGGAATACTCACCTGACTTCTTACCAACAAACTACCATTTCTTCAAGCATCTCAGCAACTTTTTGCAACCAGCAGGATGCAGAAAATGCTTTCCAAGAGTTTGTTGAACCCTGAGGCACAGATTTTTAGCTACAGGAATAAACAAACTTATTCCTTATTGGCAAAAATATCTTGATTGTAATGGTTCCTATTTTGATTAGTAAAGACATGTTTGAGCCTAGTTATGATGATTTAAAATTCATGATCTGAAGCCACAATTATGTTTGCACCAACCTAAATAGCTCCTCATACTGCATTTACTTATACCTGAAGTATAAAGGAATTTGTATGTGGCCCAAAGATCCTTTTTTTCCCCATTTTTCTTATTTTCATATTAGTTCTGCTTATTTTTTTCTGATCCTGAACAAAATTCCTTTTGCTTCCTGTATTCAGACTATATTCTCGAAGTTATGGAAATGTATGGAGCATGTGTAATTACAGAGTGAAACTACCATGTATAATTTTGGAGAAAACAAGCACTGATTTTAAATAATTACTCTGAGTACTCTGTCTTCTCTATCAAGCCTAATGTGATTAAAATAAATAAGTATTCTAGTTCTTCTAAGATGTATTTGAGACTGAGAGGTAATGGAGTATAAAGAATAAGAACACAGACTCTAGAGATAGCATGTCTGGATGCAGGTCCTGACTCTGGCCCTTAAAAAAATGTGTGACTTTGCTCTAGTTACTTAACTTTTCAGTGCCTCATTTTCCTCATATACAAAACAATACTGGTAATATTTCCTATATAGCTTTGTTGTAAAAATTACAGTAATTGATACATCCAAAATTACCTGGAATACTGCTTACTGTATGTGTAACACCAGTTCAATAGATGTTAACTATTATGAAAAATGTAAATATTTTTCACATAAAAGAAGGAATATGTACATACAATCTGTTGAGTAACGCAGAGTATTCTCTGGGATACTAGTCAATAAGTTGACATAATTCAGGCTATAAAAAGAAAGGAAATTTTTAAAATATATGATAAGATTTATCTCTTATTAAGGAACTCTTCTCGAATAGCACTGGCAATATTATGCACTGGAACATACAAATTAAATAGTATTCATCCATTTATTTAACCATGCAGACTTACTCTTCAAGAACTGTTTATTGAGGGACTATAATGCTAAGTTCTAGAGAGATAAATAAAATATGGGTTCTACATTCAAAGTATTTATAGTCCTGGAAGATATAAATAAATTTAAAAATAAACACTATTTAAAAAGTAAACACTAAAATTGAAATAAATACATGATGTCCCAAGCCAAACAAAAACACAGGGACCCAGCCCACCCACTAGGAGGCTGGCAACTGCCCCATGCCCCTCTGAGCCTTGTAACAAATCCTATGAAAACCCTATTCCACCCTTCAGCTGGTGTGAGAGCCACTACATAAGGCATGGAGTCAAAAAAAAGAAAGAAAAAGAAAACAGGCTAGGGGCCAGCCCCACCTACCAGCATGCTGACAGTAGTCAGCCCTGCTACAACAGAAAAACCCATGCAGCAAGCACCCCTAGAGGACATAGCTCTGGTGACCAAAGGGGAATGCATTACTAGGCCCTGTAGATGTATAAAAATTTTAAATATATACATACTCAACATACCTAAATACATAAATCAAAACTTGATAAGCGTAAAGAGAAAATTGACAATAATACAATAATAATACAGGAATTTAATAACCTACTTAAATCAAAACATATCATTCAGACAGAAAATTAATAAGGAAACATTGGTGTTAAATGACACATTGTACGAGGAGAACTTAATAAATATACATAGAAAATTCCATCGAGAAGCAGAATACACATACTTTTCAAATTCAAATCAGACATTCTCAGGATAGATCACATGCTAGGTCACAAACCAAAACTGAATAAATTTAAAAGATTGAGATCATATCAGGCATCCTTTTCCATTCACAACACTATAAGATTAGAAGAAAAAAAAAAACTGCAAAAAGTATAAACATGTGAAAGCTACATGAGATGCTACTAAACTTAGAATAAAAAAATCAAAAAGGAAATAAAAAACTAATTGGAGACAAATGAAAATGGAAACACAATGATCCAAAATTTGTGGGATAGAGCAAATGCAATTTTAAGAGGGAAGTTTATAGTGATACAAGCCTACATGAGGAAACTAGAAAAAAATCTCAAACAGCCTAACCTTATACCTAAAGTAAATAGAGAAAGAACAAGCAAGATAGAAGGAAAGAAATAGAAAAGATCAGAGTGGAAATAAATGAAGTAGAGATTTAAAAAACAATGGAAGAGATCAGTGATACCAAGAGCTGGCCCTTTAAAAAGATAAATTTGATAAACCTTTTAGACAGACTCATCAAGAAAAAAAAGAGGGTCCAAATCAAAATTTAAAAATGATAAAAGAGCATCACACACATACAAATAATTATAAGATATTTTTATGAACAATTATACACCAATAAGATGGACAACCTGGATGAACAAAGTCGTGGTGTTATAATTTCCCAAGTTCGAATGAGGAATAAAGAAAAAAAATGAACACATTAATTACCAATGATGAAATTAAATCTAAATAGAAAAATTTACAGCAAAGTACAGGATGGCCTCCCAGGTTAATTCTATCAAACATTTAGAGACTAGTTAATGCCTATCATTCTCAAACTATTTCAAAGTAATTGAAGAGAAAGAAATGCTTCTGAACTCATTCAACAAGATCAGCATCACTTTGATACAAAAATCAGACAAGGACACCACAAAAAAAGAAAGAAAGAAAGAAAGAAAATTATAGGCCAATACTACTAAAAAACATAGATGTAAAAATCTCAGATAAAATACTAACAAACTGAATTCAACAATACATTAAAAGGATCATGGACCATGATCAAATAGGATTTATCCCAGGGATTCAGAGATGGTTCAATATCCATGATCAACCAATCCAACATCCCACTTTAACAAAATGAAGTATTAAAACCATATGATAATCTCAGTAGATGTAGAACAAACTACTGATAAAAGTTAACATAAATTTATGATTAAAGCTCTCATCAAGATGGGTAAAGAGGGACACATGCGTGCATGCTCAGTTGCTTCAGTCATGTTTGATTCTTTGTGACCCTGTAGATTTTAGCTTGTCAGGCTCCTCTGTCCATGGGGTGCTCCAGGCAAGAATACTGCAGTAGATTGCCATGCCCATCTCCAGTGGATTTTCCCCACCCAGGGATCAAACCCATGTCTCATGTCTCCAGCATTGGCAGCCGGGTTCTTTACCACTAGCACCACCTGTAAGCCCAAAGAGGGACATATGTCAACATAATGAAGTAAAAGGACACAAGATTAATGTAATAAAATCTGTTGCGTTTCTATACACTAATAGCAAACTATCAGAAAAAGTAATTAAGAAATTAACCCCAGTTGTAATTACATAAAAAAATATGAAACACCTGGAAATAAATCTAAGATAAAAGACCTGTACCTCTTCTTTCTTTTTTTGCATGATAAAATCCTTACTTCTGTCTCACATCTCAGTCCAATCTTCACTCACTCAGGCTATCTTTTCTGATATCCCTAAGTTAAACTGTGTTGTGTTATTGCAGTGTCCCTAGCATTCATAACACTCATAACACTTTTAAAAAATATTTTATATTCTTGTACGGTTACAGAACTAATGTTTGTGATTTGTGTCTGACATCAGAATCTTAGTACCATTATGGATGGAACTGCATCTATTCTTTTCTCTGTGGTTAACCCAGTTTCTAGTGCAGGGCCTGGTATCCTATTGGTACTCAGTGGTTTTAAAATGGCTAGATGGAAAAGCTTGTTGTTTGAAGGAGTAGGAAAGGAAATATGTTTGAGCATGCTTTGAGCAGAAGGATGGATGTTGGTATAGTTATCTATTTCAGGGAATAGATAGATCAGATCAGATCAGATCAGATCAATCGCTCAGTCGTGTCTGACTCTTTGCGACCCCATGAATCACAGCATGCCAGGCCTCCCTGTCCATCACCAACTCCAGGAGTTCACTCAGACTCACGTCCATCGAGTCAGTGATGCCATCCAGCCATCTCATCCTCTGTCGTCCTCTTCTCCTCTTGCCCCCAATTCCTCCCAGCATCAGAGTCTTTTCCAATGAGTCAACTCTTCGCATGAGGTGGCCAAAGTCCTGGAGTTTCAGCTTTAGCATCCTTCCTTCCAAAGAAATCCCAGGGCTGATCTCCTTCAGAATGGACTGGTTGGATCTACTTGCAGTCCAAGGGACTCTCAAGAGTCTTCTCCAACACCACAGTTCAAAAGCATCAATTCTTTGGTGCTCAGCCTTCTTCACAGTCCAACTCTCACAGCCATACATGACCACAGGAAATATCATAGCCTTCACTAGACGAACCTTTGTTGGCAAAGTAATGTCTCTGCTTTTGAATATGCTATCTAGGTT
>NW_011494835.1:9377188-9404839 GCF_000754665.1 Bison bison bison | reverse complement strand
TTACTTTCATGGCTGCAGTCACCATCTGCAGTGATTTTGGAGCCCAGAAAAATAAAGTCTGACACTGTTTTCACTGTTTCCCCATCTATTTCCCATGAAGTGATGGGACCAGATGCCATGATCTTCGTTTTCTGAATGTTGAGCTTTAAGCCAACTTTTTCACTCTCCACTTTCACTTTCATCAAGAGGCTTTTGAGTTCCTCTTCACTTTCTGCCATAAGGGTGGTGTCCTCTGCATATCTGAGGCTATTGATAATTCTCCCAGCAATCTTGATTCCAGCTTGTGTTTCTTCCAGTCCAGCATTTCTAATGATGTATTCTGCATATAAGTTAAATAAACAGGGTGACAATATACAGCCTTGACATACTCCTTTTCCTATTTGGAACCAGTCTGTTATTCCATGTCCAGTTCTAACTGTTGCTTCCTGACCTGCATACAAATTTCTCAAGTGGTAGATCAGGTGGTCTTGTATTCCCATCTCTTTCATAGTTTTCCACAGTTTATTGTGATCCACACAGTCAAGCTGGTGTTAAAGACAAGGAGATAATCATGTAGCTGATATACCTGTATACATCTATGGACTAAATTGTGTCCCTAATCTACAAAATGATGGTATTTGGAGGTGAGACTTTGTTGAGGTAATTAGATTTAGATTAGGTCAAGAGGGTGGGACCCTCGTGATGGAATTAGAGCTCTTAAAAAAGACACTAGAGAACTTGTTCGCTGTCCTAGCCCTGTTTGAACAAAGCAAGAGAGCAGAAACTAGAACCTGACCATGCTGGCACCTTGAACTTGGACTTTAAGCCCCCAGAACTTCGAGAAATAAATTTCTGTTGTTTAAGTCATTCACTCTGTGATAGCTTGCTATGGCAACCTGAGCTAACCAATAAAACATGTAAGTGATGTTATCTAGTAAGCAATTTGATATGTAGACCTGATGCCTAGAAGAAAGAAATAATCGGATGTTTCAAATAAATGTAAATCTTCAATATATAAAATATAATTGAAACCATGTAAGTGAATAATATTGCCTTACTGGTGTGTATGTAGAATGAGATAAAAATAGGTTTAAACAGAATCTTGTTTCATTAGTCTATCAATATTAAGAGGAAGCAAACATGCAAAGAGGTCTTGCAAAGAGGACTAAGAAAGAGAGGCTAAGGAAGAAAATAGCTGTGAAAGCCAAAAAAGGAGCATTTCCAAGAGGAGGCTATAGTCAGTGTTAAGTGCTGATAAGAATAGTCACAGAAAGCCTGAAACCTATAACTTAGGAAAGTGAGAAAGTGACCTAAATAGATATAATTATAATTATATAATTACTCAGAAATTTTGAAAGCTCAATTTTTGTACCAAATTCATGGTGATAAATATCTAATTGATTACAATAATAACTTTGCACATAAGTTGAGGATCCTGAGCACGAAGATAGTCATGTTCCATCCAGGATTTGGGGTTTTGCTATGTGTGTTTGACAAAAAGACAGTAATAAGACAGAGAGATAGTAAAGACATTTCCAAGATACAGCCCACAGAATCTAAGACAGAATATTAATTTGGGCAAAGATAAGGGCTTGATGAAACAGGAGAATTGGAGGGATGGATTGACTGGAAAAACTCAAAGAATTTGAAGTGTAGGTATTGCAGGAATAGAGAAAAATAAACAAAAAAGGGGAAAAAATCATCAGAGAATAGAAAGTTTGAATTTAATATTTCAGAAGTGAAGCAACTTCTGGTTATAACAAGTACTAAGTTATAATGGAAAGACAGTGTGACAGAACTACATGATCTTGTTGAAAGTAGAAAAAAAAATGAAATAAACACAGAGTTTTCGGATGAACCATCTGGGTTGAATAATGTCTCCCCAAAATTCATTTCCATCTGGAGCTTATGAATGTGACCTTACTTGGAAATAAAGTCATTGCAGTAATTTAACATTTAAGATGAGTCTATCCTGAAGTGGAGTGGACCCTAAATCTAATGATTGGTTTCCTTATATTAAGAGGTAAATAGAGATATAGAGTGGAGAAGGCAATGGCACCCCACTCCAGTACTCTTGCCAGGAAAATCCCATGGATGGAGGAGCCTAGTAGGCTGCAGTCCATGGGGTCGCTAAAAGTCAGACACGACTGAGTGATGTCACTTCTCACTTTCATGCACTGGAGAAGGAAATGGCAACCCACTCCAGTGTTCTTGCCTGGAGAATCCCAGGGATGGGGGAGCCTGGTGGGCTGCCGTCTATGGGGTCGCACAGAGTCAGACACGACTGAAGTGACTTAGCAGCAGCAGAGATATAGAGACATAGAGACACAGTCAGACATAGTATGTTAGTCAGAATGTACTAAGTACTATAACAACCTCAAAAGTTAGTGGCTTCATAGAATAAAATTTTTTCTTAGTCATGTACCAGTCTGTCATGAGTAAAGGAGATCTCCAAATTGTGTTTTAGAGCCTGAGGCTACTTCTCTCTAATCATTCTGCATTCCCTAGGGAGGTGGGCTCCTCTGGTGTATACCCTGCCAAGAAAAATGGAGGATTATTTGAGGATTTTTAGGAATTAGGCCTTTAGATATCACACATCACCTGTGTCCATATTTCACTGGCCATTATTCAGTCTCAGGGACATACCTACATGAAAATGTGGTCTAATTGTGTACCCCAGCGGAAAGAGGATATAGCTTTCAGTGAACTCACAGCAGCCTCTGATACAGTGCGTCCATCTGATCCCCAAATATCACTTTACACTTTTTCCTTATGTCATATGTGAATAGGAAAGCTCAGGTTTTCAGTTTAACACATGCACTTTCTTGATGCAGAACACACAAAAACATTGGATATTAAGATTTTGCAATACTGTAGCAACAATTCACTTTAAAAAAAAATCTCAATTGTTTGGAATACAGCCAAAAGCCTACAAGTAGGCAGCCATAATAGACAAATATAAACCCATAGGAAAGTGTCTCAGGCTTGTGATCAGAGCCAATTTAACATTATTTTAGGCAACATTTTATCAAGCTAGATTAACACTCTCCAAAAACAGCAACAAAAGGCATGCTTTTAACAGCATGGAAGAGTGTGGAAAGGAAAAGTGTTTACTGAGTGCTTTGTATGTATCAGGAATGCTGTTAAATATCTTATGGATGCTGTTCATTTACTTCACACAACAGGTAGGTCTATTATCTTCTTTTTACAGGTGAAGATAGTGGGTCTTGTTTAGTTTGGGTAATCTGTTCACCGTGAGAGATCCAGGGTACAGCTCAGGTCTCTCTGCATCAGCGACTCATTTTGTTTTCACTGTAAGTGTGACACTGTGTTTCCCCTGGGAAGTGGAGAAGTGACTACTGTGGCAGGTGTACTGACCACAGCATGACTCCCAAAAGCTTGACATCAAAAGAGAATCAAAAACTGCAGGATTAAACACTAAGAACAAAATAGCAGTCTGGGTCCATTTATGTGTAAGGAATAACTTTGCAACACAGCTCAAATGGCTCATTGTATTACAACTCAGAGGAATAACTAATACTGAAAAAAATTTCTCACAAAGCGTGTGTAATAGGGTTCAGAAAGGTTTTCCTATCTAAAATACACACATGCATACATGCATGCAAATGTCCTCTGCCTAGAATATAAAACCTGATTATATGGGAAATGATTAGGTCAGGAGTCAGGTGACATGGGCCCCAGGTCATTCAGTCAATTCTACCCTGGAAGCCTTTTCAATTTATCACCCTGTCATTGAGCCTTAACCTCATCTTTCACTCATTACCCATTGTTCATGCCTTATTTATAACCAATCTTATTTGTTATTTTAAAATGTTGAAAATATACATAATTAGTTCTAAGCTGTAATTCAGAATGGCCATTTATATATTAAAATAACTTTTATTTTTCTAAAGGAGTGTCATTAAATATCCATAGCAAAACCCAAATAACTTTTGGAGCATATATTCTGAGGCCATTCCAAAGGCAGAGTTAGAAAATATCCCTCCCATTGTGCATATGCATATAGCCACTAGAGACAGGTAACATATTTGTATTTCTAAAGGTAAAAATATTATTAAGAAATCAGTGAGTCATATTTCCATTATCTTGCATGCATTATTTATATAATTAAACCGTTCTTACTATTTTTCTAGTTATCAACCTTCATATGTTGCCAAATGATACATTTTCAATCAACATATTCACATAAAGATATTTCAAGAGACATGATGTTTTACTGAAATATATGAATTATTCTTTCCAGGTGGCGCTAGTGGTAAAGGAACTCACCTGCCAATGCAGGAGACATAAGAGACACTGGTTTGATCCCTGGGTTGGGAAGATCCCTTGGAGGAGGACATGGGAATCCACTCCACTATTCTTGCCTGGAGAATCCCATGGACAGAGGAGCCTGGCAGTCTATAATCCATAAGGTCGCACATAGTCAGACACAACTGAAGCAACTTAGTATATAAATTATTAACGTTATATGTTATAAATAGGAACCCCAAATATGAATTTTCTATTTAAACTTATTATTTATTTAAAGATTTATTCTTATGTTCCTTATTTAAAGATTTAAAGATGTGTTAAATTTAAATTTAAAGATTTAATTAAATTTAAAGATTTGTTCCTTATTTAAAGATTACTTCAGGTTAGTCATTTGTAGCATATGACTAAGCATGTAATAGTTGTTTTATCATTAACATTTGCTAAATGTTAACATCTTCAAGGAAAAGGATATTATTTTATTTCTGCTAGCCAAATTCTACTCATATCTGGTCTTCTGCATCATTTAACTCTCATTAGAATGCAATCAACTTTGCACTTGAATTCATAGGAAACAGATTTCACTGATTTCTCTCACTCTTATTAATTGGATTTCAGGGGAGATCAGATTTTTAGCTTCTTGTTGAGATGACGTTGAGGGCAACACACTGGAACCATAATCACAGAAAAATAGCCAATCTGATTACACAGACAACAGCCTTGTCTAATTCAAAGAAACTAAGCCATGCTGTGTGGGGCCACCTAAGATGGATGGGTCATGGTGGAGAGGTCTGACAGAATGTGGTCCACTGGAGAAGGGAATGGCAAACCACTTCAGTATTCTTGCCTTGAGAACTCCATGAAAAGTATGCAAAGGCAAAATGATAGGATACTGAAAGAAGAACTCCCCAGGTCCATAGGTGCCCAATATGCTACAGGAGATCACTGGGGAAATAACTCCAGAAAAAATGAAGGGATGGAGCCAAAGCAAAAACAATACCCAGTTGTGGATGTGACTGGTGATAGAAGCAAGGTCCGAGGCTGTAAAGAGCAATATTGCATAGGAACCTGGAATGTTAGGTCCATGAATCAAGGCAAATTGGAAGTGGTCAAACAGGAGACGGCAAGAGTGAACATTGACATTCTAGGAATCAGCGAACTAAAATGGACTGAATGGGTGAATTTAACTCAGATGACCATTATATCTACTACTTCGGGCAGGAATCCCTTAGAAGAAATGGAGTAGCCATCATGGTCAACAAAAGAGTCCGGAATGCAATACTTGGATGCAATCTCAAAAATGACAGAATGATCTCTGTTCATTTCCAAGGCAAACCATTCAATATCACAGTAATCCAAGTCTATGCCCAAACCAGTAACGCTGAAGAAGCTGAATGGTTTATGAAGACCTACAAAACCTTTTAGAACTAACACATAAAAAGATGTCCTTTTCTTTATAGGGGCCTGGAATGCAAAAGTAGGAAGTCAAGAAACACCTGGAGTAACAGGCAAATTTGCCCTTGGAATACAGAATGAAGCAGGGCAAAGACTAATAGAGTTTTGCCAAGAGAACACACTGGTCATAACAAACACCCTCTTCCAACAACACAAGAGAAGACTCTACACATGGTCATCACCAGATGGTCAACACCGAAATCAGATTGATTATATTCTTTGCAGCCAAAGATGGAGAAGCTCTATACAGTCAGCAAAAGCAAGACCAGGAGCTGACTCTGGCTCAGATCATGAACTCCTTATTGCCAAATTCAGACTTAAATTGAAGAAAATAGGGAAAACCACTAGACCATTCAGGTGTGACATAAAACATATTCCTTATGATTATACAGTGGAAGTGAGAAATAGATTTACGGGACTAGATCTGATAGACAGAGTACATGATGAACTATGGACAGAGGTTCATGACATTGTACAGGAGACAAGGATCAAGACCATCCCCAAGAAAAAGGAATGCAAAAAAAGCAAAATGGCTGTCTGAGGAGGCCTTACAAATAGCTGTGAAAAAAGAGAATCGAAAAGCAAAGGAGAAAGGGAAAGATATTTCCATTTGAATGCAGAGTTCCAAAGAATAGCAAGGAGAGATAAGAAAGCCTTCCTCAGCGATCAATGCAAAGAAATAGAGGAAACAATAGAATGGGAAAGACTAGAGATCTCTTCAAGAAAATTAGAGAGACCAAGGGAACATTTCATGCAAACATGGGCTTGATAAAGGACAGAAATGGTATGGACCTAACAGAAGCAGAAGATATTAAGAAGAGGTGGCAAGAATACACAGAAGAACTGCACAAAAAAGATCTTCACAACCAAGATAATCACGATGGTGTGATCACTGACCTAGAGCCAGACATCCTGGAATGTGAAGTCAAGTGGGCCTTAGAAACCATCACTACCAACAAAGCTAGTGGAGGTGATGGAATTCCAGTTGAGCTATTTCAAATCCTGAAAGATGATGCTATGAAAGTGATGCAATCAATATGCCAGCAAATTTGGAAAACTCAGCAGTGGCCACAGGACTGGAAAAGGTCAGTTTTCATTCCAATCCCAAAGAAAGGCAATGCCAAAGAATGCACAAACTACCGCACAATTGCATTCATCTCACATGCTAGTAAAGTAATGCTCAAAATTCTCCAAGCCAGGCTTCAGCAATACCTGAACCGTGGACTTCCAGATGTTCAAGCTGGTTTTAGAAGAGGCAGAGGAACCAGAGATCAAATTGCCAACATCCACTGAATCATCAAAAAAGTAAGAGAGTTCCAGAAAAACACCTATTTCTGCTTTATTGACTATGCCAAAGCATTTGACTGTATGGATCACAATAAACTGGAAAATTCTGAAAGAGATGGGAATACCAGACCACCTGACCTGCCTCTTGAGAAACCTATATGCAGGTCAGGAAGCAACAGTTAGAACTGGGCATGGAACCACAGACTGGTTCCAAATAGGAAAAGGAGTACGTCAAGGCTGTATATTGTCACCCTGCTTATTTAACTTATATGAAGAGTACATGAGAAATGATGGGCTGGAAGAAGCACAAGCTGGAATCAAGATTGCTGGAAAAAATATCAATAACCTCAGATATGCAGATGACACCACCCTTGTGGCAGAAAGTGAAGAGGAACTAAAAAGCCTCTTGATGAAAGTGAAAGAGGAGAGTGAAAAAGTTGGCATAAAGCTCAAATTTCAGAAAACTAAGATCATGGCATCTGGTCCCATCTCTTCATGGGAAATAGATGGGGAAACTATGGAAACAGTGTCAGACTTTATTTTTTTGGGCTCCAAATTCACTGCAGATGGTGATTGCAGCCATGAAATTAAAAGACACTTACTCCTTGGAACACCAACCTAGATAGCATATTGAAAAGCAGAGACATTACTTTGCCAACAAAGGTCCGTATTTTCAGGGCTATCGTTTTTCCAGTGGTCATGTATGGATGTGAGAGTTGGACTGTGAAGAAAGCTGAATGCCAAAAATTGATGCTTTTGAACTGTGGTGCTGGAGAAGACTCTTGAGAGTCCCTTGGATTGTAAGGAGATCCAACCAGTCCATCCTAAATTCATGTTTAGGTGTTCATTGGAAAGACTGATGCTAAAACTGAAACTCCAGTACTCTGGCCACGTCATGTAAGAGTTGACTCATTGGAAAAGACCCTGATGCTGGGAGGGATTGGGGGCAGGAGGAAAAGGGGACGACAGAGGATGAGATGGCTGGATGGCATCACCGACTCGATGGACGTAAGTTTGAGTGAACCCCGGGAGTTGGTGATGGACAGGGAGGCCTGGTGTGCTGCGATTCATGGGGTCTCTAGGAGTGGGACAGAACTGAGCGACTTAAATGAACTGTAATGACGTAATGGAACGATCTGAGGAAATTAGTATTCTGGATGTGTGTTTTCTGGTAGGGCTTCCCTGGTAGCTCAGCTGGTAAAGAATCTGCCAGCAATACAAGAGACACCAGTTCAATTCCTTTCAGGAAGATCCCCTGGATAAGGGATAGACTACCTACTTCAGTACTCTTGGGCTTCCCTGGTGGCTCAGACAGTAAAAAATCTGCCTGCTTTGTAGTAGACCCGGGTTCAATCCCTGGATTGGGAAGATTCCCAATTGGAGTGGCAACCCACTCCAATATTCCTACATGAAGAATCCGCATGGACAGAGCAGCCTAGCAGGCAATAGCCCATAGGTATGCACAGAGTCGGATACGACTGAAGTGACTAAGTAGCAGCAGCAGTTTTCTGGTTTGCTTTGTATTTCTGTTTGTTTTTGTCACAAACAAGTTTGAATATAAGGAAACTGGACCTTAGGAAACTCAGAAAACTTCAGAAACTACAAGCCTACATTTTTAGAAAAATAATAGTGTTTAGGATTTGAATCCATGGCCAGCTATCCTAAGGCCAACATTCTTCCATGATGTCCACTGTTATGATCTAAGTCAATAAAAAATATTACACATAATTTTCCTTTTAAAAGAAGTAAGAGGAAAGAGAGTTTTAAAATACTCTGAATTATATGTTCAATAAGACATATTAATTTTGTAAAATGTATAGTCTAAAATGGTCCAACTATATTCAATGTGAAATATATTTTATTAATGTTTCATTTTGATAAATAAAATATATCATATATTATTTATACTTGGAAATTTACTCATCAGCTTTTTTCTACTTTTAATGCACTCTGAATAAATGTTGCACAATTTTCATATAGTTTACATAATTAAAAGTCCAAATTCTTTATATATGTATTTGCAATTCTTAATTATTGAAATTATATAAAAATTTAACTTACTCCACACAAAATTATTTGAAAATAGAATGACTCTCCTTATGTTACATTGTTCCACTAAGGCAGAGAAAAAATACTTTGTTTACTCTTGGGGGAAAATTTTGCCAAATTATCTTTGTACCTTTTTTTTTTTCCTCCTAAATTTGTCACTTCTTAACCAGTCACTATTTTGTTGCTTAGTATTGTCATGGCATGCATTGCTTTTCCATTAGACTCAAATGACAAATTGCCTATTGGTTGAGCTTCTAGTCGTCCCTTCTTATCAAACCTTTTAATTGATCTTTTACGTCTTTTGCAGTCATTCCTAGGGCAATGAAATGGTCTTACCATCTCCATACCTTATGTCCTCAGTCCACAGGAGTTTTCCTCTGTCTGGTTTACCTAAATGAAAAATACACCAATTGTCTGCCATTTCAAGTAGAAGATGTATTCCTTTTAATTAGAATGAGCCATTGCATAATAGGAACTTCATGTGTGTGCAGCAGGGTCGATTCTAAGTCCAGGCTGGCGCTGGCAGAACATCAGGGAATGACTGAGCAGCTCCTTTTGCTTGGCTTTGCTATACAGTCATTGATGATGCAGCATCCAGGCGAATTACTAAAATAAATTTGGTAGTGGTGCAGAACATGTGAGATGATGCATAGATCTCTCTCTCCCCTGATCTTGGGTAGCTTGTACCAGTATCTTTTATACATTTTTTTTTTTTTTCATCTAAAGTTCAGCGTTTCTTCCGAACTTAAGTCTTCTTCCCAAAATGGCCTCTGACCATTTATTCATCTGTCAGTTCAATCATTTCAAAAAACATGCTTGTGAAAAACATGTGGGTGTGGTGAAATGAGTGATTGGGTAGATTTCCTATAACAGGGCAACAGGAAATCTAGGATTAGCACCAGAAGGCATCAGAGATAAAGAATTAAAGTTGTTAAGTGACTAAGAAATCAAGGGAAACATGGCTTTTAAACCCTTCATTTTAGAGCCTGTTTCCTCACTTTTTTGCAACTACCAGAGTTTTGCTCATTCTGCAAGGCCTAGCTTACGTTATCCTTCCTGAAGAAAACTTCACATCCTTTTTTTACTAACATGCTTTTTGTCAACCGACCCCTCATACTTTCTTGTACTCATATGCCATTTCTACCATAGGAAGCTGTCAGCAGCGTTGTTTCAGCTGTCGATATGTCTAATGTGTCACTAGATCATAGAGGGACTCTCCTCCTGCGTTGCCTGCATAGAGTAGATAATAAATGTATGTTCAACTGACCCGAGGTATCAGAGCTGCTATTTGACTGTGGCCAATCACGAAAGCTGACTGTAATCTTATCCTAATCCTTAACATCAAAGGTGCTTCCATCTAAACTCTGAACTCTGCCTTATGATATAGATTTCTGCAATTACTAGACAAGAACTTGTGTGTGAATGTGCCTATGTACATATTTCTTTTACTTACAAGTTGTTCTCCTGCAATTTTAGGGATTAAATAGATTGTCCATAAAATGCCAAGTGGTTTTTATTTTTAGTATGTTTTATAGGATATGTAACCAAAACAAGTGTGCTATTTCAAAGGAATCCCTTGCGGTGACAGAATGTATTCAAACTCGCTGTCTTTGCCCTGAGCAATTTTGGAATGAAATTCTTCTTAAGAATTTGCCTTCAGAATTTCCTGTGGAAGTAAACTGTGAGCCTCATTACTTTATATTCACAAGACATGCTTCGATAGTCCCCAACCTTTATTCTCTCTTCTGAGTTCCTCTCTCCTAATTTTTGCTGTTAAGTTCTATAGTTTTGTCTCTATTTTCAGCTAGTTAATAAATACATGTTCAAAGAAAGGATAAAGGCAGAAGGCTTAGGACAGCAGAGGCTATTAAGCACATAAAATATAAAACAGGAGCCAGAGTGTTAATATTGTGGGCCTTTTATGATGCATCGAGCACTTTGATAAGGGCTTTATGTGACTTAACTTATTTTTTCTCCCAAAACTCTATTATGTGTGTGACATAATTATCTTCATTTCTACAGTGAAAAAAATGAGAGAATTTAAGTGACTTGCCCAAAGTCTTGCAGCTACTTAAGTGGCAAAACAGGGAGTCGGACTGTGAGGATTGATTGCAGGGCCTGAATTCTGAGTAACTACTCCGGCTATTTTAGATGATTTCATTATAGCTAAGAGTCTAGTCAGTATTTCTGTTTCTTTTCATTATGTGCAGCACTATTAGATACCCCAGCTTGAAGTTCCTTATCTTCTACCTTCAGACCATGCTGTTCAGGAACAGTCTTCATATCCACTTTCATCGTGCTTTTCACCTTTCCCTCAGATCACAAATTATCCGCTGGAGAAGGGAGAGGCTACCCACTTCAATATTCTTGGGTTTCCCTTGTGGTGCAGCTGATAAAGAATCCATCTGCAAAGTGGGAGACCTGAGTTTGATCCCTGAGTTGGGAAGATCCCCTGGAGAAGAGAAGGGCTACACACTCTAGTATTCTGGCCTGGAGAATTCCAGGGACTTTGTAGTCCATGGGGTCGCCAAGAGTTGGACATGACAGAGCAGCTTTCGCTTTCATGCTAGGCTTTCCATTTGATTATTGAGCAATTAATACTGCTTATGATTAAGAACAAAGGATCAAAATGCACATTAGAACCTATATTCCCCAGTATATATGGTCATGTGCTGAATATGATAAAGAGTCAAAAACAAGAAATGGAAAGGACATACTTAGAAAAAATGGTAATAATCCCAGTGCCAGGATGATTCACACTGCCACTTCTAATAATATTCCTTCCACATTCATCAGAAAAATGATTCAGTGATCATGGTGATAGGTTGAGAGGGGACCAAAAGTAGGAATAAATTATTAAAAAATCTTTTGAAGATCTGGATTTCTTATAAGTCTATGTAAGTCTCCATATACCGTTGAGACAGAGTACTCAGAGTAATTCACTGGCTTGATGAGGAAAGTAAAATCAATTTAATTAGATTACTTGCATCAACATTTAAGATAACATAATGCCACATTCAGTTCAGTTCAGTTCAGTTGCTCAGTCGAGTCCAACTCTTTGTGACCCCATGAATCGCAGCACTCCAGGCCTCCCTGTCCAACACCAGCTCCCGGAGTTCACCCAAACTCTTGTCCATCGAGTCAATGATGCCATCCAGCCATCTCATTCTCTGTCATCCCCTTCTCCTCCTGCCCCCAATCCCTCCCAGCATCAGAGTCTTTTCCAATGAGTCAACTCTTCGCATGAGGTGGCCAAAGTACTGGAGTTTCAACTTTAGCATCATTCCTTCCAAAGAACTCCCAGGACTGATCTCCTTTTGAATGGACTGGTTGGATCTCCTTGCAGTCCAAGGGACTCTCAAGAGTCTTCTCCAACACCACAGTTCAAAAGTATCAATTCTTCGGCACTCAGCTTTCTTCATAGTCCAAATTTCACATCCATACATGACCACTGGAAAAACCATAGCCTTGACTAGATGGACTTTTGTTGGCAAAGTAATGTCTCTGCTTTTGAATATGCTATCTAGGTTAGTCATAACTTTCCTATCAAGGAGTAAGCGTCTTTTAATTTCATGGCTGCAATCACCATCTGCAGTGATTTTGGAGCCCCCAAAAATAAAGACTGAAGGTTCTGATAACTAAAGAGGAAGCATCTCCTCAATATAAGAAGATGTAATGTATACAAAGCAGCTACATTATCTATACAGAGCCTTAGTCCTTTCTATGGAAACCCTCCCTGTAGTCATCCAGATTTTATTCAAAAACCTCCACAAACAACCCGTTTTATCTTCCCACAGTTTTGATTTTTAGAATGATTTTAGATCTTAAATCAAAATAGGTATCCTAGTCTTAAGAGTATAGCAGAAATTATTTTTCCATTTGAAATATCTTTAGATTATTTTCATGACAGCTACTCAAATATTTCCCCTGAATCATTCTTTGTTCAGGATAACTATGTGCAGCTTTTTAAAGTATTTTCTATAAGCCTTAATTTTTACTTCATTTATTTGTTCATTATTGAGCATCCCTTATATAGCAGGTATATTCTGAGAACTTTGATACAGATATAAATAAGATAGATAAGTTTCTGTTCTCATAAAGCTTCTATTCTAGTTAGGGCTGATAAAAATTATACATATATGTACAAACATACATATACAAGGTAACTTTAGACTGCATTGAAGTAGCATAGAAAATATTGGGTTGACAAAAAAGTTAATTCAGGTTTTTCCATAAGATGCTATGGGCCAACTGAATATAAAATATATCATTGACACAGAGATTGCTTGTAGGGTGTGTATATGGGAGAGGGATATAATCTTGGATAAGGAGTTCTCTTTAGGAAAGTAACATGACATAAGCCTTAAGTATTTGATAAAAGGAAATAAATCTAGAGTGAGTAAATGTTAGGTAAAAGGCAGAGGAACCAGCGATCAAATTGCTAACATCTGCTGGGTCATCGAAAAAGCTGCTGCTGCTGCTGCTAAAGTCGCTTCAGTCGTGGACCCCATAGACGGCAGCCCACCAGGGTCCCCCGTCCCTGGGATTCTCCAGGTAAGAATACTGGAGTGGGTTGCCAGTCCATCCTAAAGAAAATCAGTCCTGAATATTCATTGGAAGGACTGATGTTGAAGCTAGAACTCCAATATTTTGGCCACCTGATGCAAAGAGCTGATTCATTTGAAAAGACCCTAATGCTAGGAAAGATTGAAGGCAGGAGGAGAAGGGGATGACACAGGATGAGATGGTTGGATGGCATCACTGATTCAATGGACATGAGTTTGAGTAAACTCCAGGAGTTGGTGATGGACAGGGAGGCCTGGTGTGCTGCAGTCCATGGGGTCACAAAGAGTCAGACAGGACTGAGCAACTGAACTGAACTGAACATTTTGGGTATAAGGAGAATGTTGCATGAAAATGAAAGGATAAAACCAGGTCAGACCAAAAAGGAATTTATTGCAAATTTTAAGGAGTTTGATGTATGTGCAGTGGAAGCCACTGGAACACCTTAAGAAGGAGAAATATATAACTTGACCCATTATTTAGGAAAAAACAAGTTACTATGAAGATAATAGCCCACTGTGGTGCAAAAAAGTGAAAGCAGGAAGACCATTTGGGGCAATTGAAATGGGTTAGGGAAGAGGTGGTAAATCATGGACTAGGGTAGTAATAGTGGAGATAATGAGAAATAGACTCATATAGGAGCTTCTATAGTCAACCTATTTATATGTTTCATTTATTATATGAGAAATTTTATATTGAGATTTAAATATTCTCGTTATTAGTATATGAACATCTGTTAGAATTAGTTAGCTATGACAGAAATTATAATTAATCTTTTTCTATCTTTTACTCTAACATTCTCTACATGCAGTTTCCACCTGATCGTCAAAATGACTACTTGAACTCTAACTAATCACATTGATAGGATGCCAGCAAGTAGGCTCTGATTTGATCTGACAAAGAAAGATGCACCATCTCGTCTGAAGCATTCTCACTGAGAGTTAGTGCAACATTTTAACATTTAATGGCTAGAATAGAATTTTGTGGTCACAATTTGTGAGTTTGGGCTGCTGGAAAATAATCATTTTTTCCCATATTTCTATGTACACAAGTGAAGCTCTGAGGGAAGGAGGAAAGTGTGGATACTGGGGGATGACCAGCAGTTTCTGCTACAAAATCACTTACGCATTTGTGTGTGTATATATATAGGAGAAGACTGGCACCCCACTCCAGTACTCTTGCCTGGAGAATCCCAGGGACGGCAGAGCCTGGTCAGCTGCCGTCTATAGGGTCACACAGAGTCGGACACTACTGAAGAGACTTAGCAGAGAGAGGTATATAGAATAACACATAGTGAGCTAGATAGATATTGCAAAGGAATAAAGGGGATATGGATATAAACAGACAGTGTGTGTGTGTAGGTATCTGTGTATGTATTTATGTGTGTGTGTGTGTTTAATTATTGATTCCTTACGAATATGTCTGGTATCATTCTTAGCTTTATTTACTCCTAAACCTATTCGTGTTTCAGATGAAACAACTGAGGCTTTGAAACACTAAGAACTATCTGAGAATCTTGCAACTTGGCTCTGACTGTTTATAAAATTTATTCTCTTTATTAGAATGGATGGACAGATGGATGGATGGAAGGAATTTGAATAGCTTGATTGCTGATGATGAGAGATAGATGGGTGCATAAATAGATAGGTGTACCAGTAATTAGTTATCCACAGACGTTTTTGTTTTCTTTTCCTAACGTTACTGTGAGGTTATCACAAACTGGGTGGCTGAGAAAAACAAATTTATTCTGTCACAGTCATGGAGGCCAGACATCCAGAATCAAGATGTTGGCAAAGTTGGTTCCTTCCAGAGGGCTCTGGGAAATATTTCCTTCTTTGCTTTTCTCCCAGTTTCTGGTGGTTTCTGGCAATCCTTGGAATTCCTTGACTTCTAAGTGAAAGTGTTTGTTGCTCAATCATGTCTGACTCATTGCAACCCCATGGACAGTTGCCTGCCAGGCTCTTCTGTTCATGGGATTCTCCAAGTAAGAATACTGGAGTGAGTTGCCATGCCCTTCTCCAGGTTATCTTCCTGACCCAGGGATTGAACTTGGGTCTCCTGAATTGCAGGTGGATCCTTTACCGTCTGAGCCACTTAAATGTAACTCTCTAATCTCTGCCTCCATTGTCACATGGAGCTCTTTCCAGTATTTCTGTCTACTCTGTGTACAGATTTCTCTCTTCTTATAAGGACACTAGTCATTGGATTATTCTCTCTAATTCAGTGTGGTCTTAACTTGGCTACATCTGTAAAGACCTTATTGCCAAAGAAAATTATATTCACAAGTACTGGGAGTCGAGACTATCATTTTGGCAGACACAATCAAACCTGTAACAGAAATCTATTTTGATATGCTTAGTTTAATTTTTTTCAACAGAAAATAACAGATTATCTATAGTGATATTTTGATGTTAATGAATTGAATTTCTTTCCTAAAATTCCAAAGGAAGAATATCATCAGGATTTATTTAACTAGAAAAATGTTCAGTCAAATGAATTCAATTAAACATCCTGATTTCCTCTATTTCTGGGCCTAGGGAATAGCTATACTTAATCCTGTCTTATAATGCAAAATCATCTATTAAAAAAAGTTTAACATTTGTATAATTGGGAATCAAAAAATATCCTTTCTGTATTCATCTATTTTTAACAACTTAACATCTCTAATTTATTTCATTGTAATATAAATTAGAATATACCTATATCTTGAAAAATATTAAGTGAGAAATAGATAACTAAAGTCATTAGTTCTAAATCAAAAACTAGAAAATCACTGTAAAAACAAATAATGTAGCCACTATATCAAAAAAAGAGAAACTTGAAAAATCTGAGAATAGGAAAAAAATGAACATTTTTAGTAATGGTATCTTATCTCTGTATTTAAAGATCAATTCATAGGCTAAATCCAACCAAGTTCCAATAGATATATAAACCCTGAGATGTAGAGGCTTTTATGAGTTTAGCTAGTTATCTTTGAAAAATCATATATGGTTGTTTAGATGGAGATAGAGAAACAGTACAGGATGTACTGCTGAAATTCATTGTGAAGGGTTGTAGATAATTACATAATTTTTATAAAAAGGATTTAAGCAGGGTTCATCTGTCAGTTGTATGTAGGATGGAGCAGATGGAAGAGACTGAAGTTAGAACACCTACAAAGCTCTTTGATTCATCTCTGTGTGAGGTGATGAAACTGTGAATTAGGATGTTGACAATGAATTAAAGTGAAAAGAATTTGGATCAGTGATATCTTGAAGGAATAACTGATAGAATTTGGCGACTAACTGGATCTTAAAAAGAATTGGAATGAGTCACAACTTATCCAAAATTTAGAGGCTGGATGACTATCTTAAATTGAAACTCAAAGGTAAGAGTTTTTCAACAAATATATTTAAACAAAATGTCACAAACTAGGGAGAAAAATAAGGTACACTTCACTGACTTTCTCTCCATTAGAACTTGGGAAAAACAAGAGAGTGTCATCTCAGGCTGTTTCTCTTCTGTCTTCAGGTATCTAAACAAAGCGTATGGCTTCAGCTATGCTTCTCTATTACTCCCTTCAGTTTTCTCTGACCTATTCCACCCCCAATGAAATTTCAAGAAAAATGTGAAACATTAATTACTCCTAATAGACATTTGTATAACACATGTCTCTGTACTTTCAAATCACATGTTTTCTCAAGTTCAGTATTATAAAGTGTCTAAAAGATCAATTTTAAAAATGCCAAAGAAATTATATAGTAGATATGGATATGATATATTAAAGAAAGTATACACAAAATCTCTTTTGCCCTATAGAGCTGCATCACCAGTGAAGATGGTAATTTTATAATTCATCCCTGTTCATGCTTTATAATGCTCTTTCTTAGGTAAATTGACTTTTAATGGTTCCAGTAATTATGCTTTAATAATACTAAAGCAAAAGGCATACTTTTAAAAGTTATAATCTTATTTCAAGAGCTTTTAAACTTACTCCCTTTCATGAGACACATTTGCAAGTCCCACATAACAATGACTAGGCAAAGTGTAGTTAGTTAATTTCTATTGTTTGCAGATATATTAAAGTTGATGCTTATCCTAGGAGTTTCTTAATAAGTGATAGAAAATATGATTTGTATAAAATAGATAATTTTTGGATTTTTCCATACTTCATTGTTCATGGTTTCAAGGAGCTTATACAGCTCTTTGAATTTATTTTTAAAAACTTAGGACATCTTGTTATACTCTAGTAAATGGTATGAATGGATTTTATAATGTTACTAAAATACTGAAAATGAAAAAATAAGTATATTTTATATAAAAGTATCATCAAATCTCTTATGAAAACAGATCTAGTATTTTGATCAAGACAATTTTAGAGACAGGAGATAGATAAAGGATCAAATATTAGATAGCATTTGAGATACATTAAAGATATTAAATAATTGTATTTACTTGAAAGTATTAGTCCGTGCAAGTAGTCAAATTTCACTGTGTGAAGCAGAGTTTTGGCTTAAAAGGCCTTCACACCATACACAATAAAACAGCACTCTTAAAGATTCATAACAGCTCAACTTTGTTCATATTTTAAAGTAAATATTAAGTGAAGTTTCTTTTCAATTATAAAGTGCTAAGACAGTATTTTGTGGGCTTTCTTGAGTACTGTTTTTTTGTTTTTCTTTTTGTCTTTGAGACACATATCATACACTAACCAATTTATACACTGCTATACTTTATCCTTGATATCCTAACAATATGGACTGTGAGGAATTGGGTACTGAATATTCTTGACTTTGACAATATATCAAATACAAGAATATTGTATAAGTCAATGAAGAATTGCTCGAAATAAAAATCAAAGAGTGTTAACACTTGATTATCTGGCCTGATCCATGAGTGTTTTGAAAGAAATACAAATTGTCTTTTACTAATAGTATAAACATGGTATGAAACAGTTAGTCATCCAATACTATTTCATGGAGAATGATAAAGTGATGAGCATATAAAAGTGAGGTTTCTTTCACAAATAATTATGTCCAGATGTCTATGTATCCATATTATCTAAAATCTATGTAAGAATTATAGAATATTAAAAAAGAAACCTATGTGTGTATGCATGTATAGATCTATCTAGAAAGCTGTCTTGAAGTTTAAGACCTTATTTGAAGAATGGCTTAGAGCACACTGTGAAATCCTAATGATAAAGAACAGATGGGATTGATTGCTAACTCAGTGTGAAACAGGAGGAAAATGCCTGCAGATATTCAAGCCTGGTATGGAACAGCTATTCCAGCCCCAGTAGCCAGGGCTTATCAGGGTGAAAGAAACAGGCTGATGAACACAAGACAGAGTTTCTTCAAAAGAAGTGAAATCAGCCTAGTAATTGCTTGATTACTGAAAGGAAAATATCACTTCTGAAGAGGGAGGTTTTAAATGAACTAAAAAATAGAGACATACTAGTCTCAGTAGGCTTCAATTAAAAAGTTGCAAGATTTGTTTTATGGGCACTAGAGCATGCCCAGTAATTTATGTCCTGAAAGAACTTTCATACACAAAGTCAACTCCTCTTTTATTTTTAGATTCCCTAAGTCTCCTCAGAAAAAAGTATATCGGTCAAATGTTAAGTCAGAATCAAATATCCACATAATCCACAGTGGAAATAATATCTAAATACACAGAAACAAAGCAAATAGGCTGCTTGGAAACCTTACTCTGTTCTACTTAATATCTGTGGAAAATAAAAGAAAAAACAAATTATTATTGTAAAATAATGAAGGACAGAAAGATCTTACTTGTCATCTGAGGATGGATAGAAGCATGGCCTCAACTCATTTTGGTGTAACATTTTTGTAATACTTCAAGTGTTTAGAAATGCATCGTGTGTAAAAACCATTATTCAGTTAATGAGATGCTAAACCACAATTTGCGTTGAAATTGTCCAGTGTTGCTTTTCATTAAAGAGATAATGACTCAGAAGATATTTTAGGTGTTGCTACAAGCTGCTGTTTTCATTCCATTTTTATTTGGCAAATTGGGTCACACTGTATTACAAGAAGATAATCTGACCTATTATATATCCATGTTACTTGATTTTGCAACTCAGAAATGATGAAACCTGATAGCCCTTTTGCACCTGGCATGCAATCTCAGCATAACGCCATGCTGCAGCAAGTCAGCAGAGCTTTTATGCAATAACCTAAATTTTGCTTTAAGGCATTTTTGTGTATGTTAAACTGTACCCTTAGAATGCAAAACATCTGCAACAGTTCAGTATGCTAAAGTAGACAATATCACAAAGTCTGATGGGGTAGATTTCTTACATTTCTCTTGGATTTGTTAGCATTGCAAACTAGATGAGAATAAGCGCTCCGTAGGACTCATTAACTAGAAAAAGGAAGCACCTGGCAGTCACTGAAGTACTAATATGGTGAATCCCAAAGTAATAGACTTGGAAGCATATATAACCAAGCTTCAGGGCAATTTTCTAAGCTGCCAAGCCCCTTGGTACAAAGTCTTGATCTCTCATCCTTCCTCTCAGTACAAAGTGTGAGACCATCATGGAGAAAAGGCAATTCATAAATGTTTTACTATAATCATAACTCTCATAGCAGTTGAAGGTATGGTGAAAACTCAGTCAACTCTTTGTTGGTAATGAAAACTGCCTCTCAGAAATAAGTTGAGTAATATGTCTTTAAGAAGAAGTTGGACACTTTTTCTGTAAAAAGCAAGACAGTAAAGATTTTCATCTGTAGGGGATGAACTACTCAACTCTGCCATTGAAATGTGACAGAGGCCATAGGTCATACCTAAATGAATGTGTGGCTGTGTTACAATAAAACTTTATTTATAAAAACAAGCAGTGGGCCACGCTTGACCCACAGGCTAGTTTATTGAACACTTTTTTAAAGCCATGTAAAAATTGTTTCCTTAATCCACTAACCCTATTTCTGAGTATGCACCATAAGAGAGATACTGACAAAATATATTTTAAAAATATATTTCCACTCTAATGTTTATTGCCATGTTATCCATAATGGGTAACATTGTAATTGTCTTAATTCTCAATGACAAAGAAATAGTCAAGCACACCAAATAGAGGTAATATTTATACATCTGTCCAATATAATTTTGAAAAATATATGTTACTATCTAAATATCTATTTTTAAATAAGTGAGATTAAGTGAAAAATTCACACCACGAAATTTTGTATATGTAAGAGCAGAAATTAAACATGAGCACACATAATCAAATCATTTTAAAAATTCAGAGTATAAATCTAAGCTAAATTATTAAAAATTCATACAGTAAGACAGAGGGAAATCATTGGGATATAGCTGTACATTAATTCAGCTGTTTCTTATTGAGCATTTCCTATGTGAAAGTCAGTGTGCCAGGCATTGGGAGAGTAAGCCACTCTCCTGAAAGAGGCTTACCCACAAACAATGGAATATGGAGAGAAGATGAAATTATGCACAAAACCTAGTGGATAATGAGGGAGGAGACTAAGGGAACTGTAATGACTTGAAGGTCAGGACAAGAACTTGTTAAAAGGAATTTAGTAGTTTAGTATGGCTGGAGCAGTTAGGTGATGAGTGAGGGGAGATGGGACCTAAAAGACCAGGTTGGGGAGAACTTGATCTGATATGCTAAGGGTTTAGACTTTATACAGAAGGCAATATGGCTGAGAAGAGGGGGCTGCACTGAAGGGATTTAAATTCAAAGTCAAATAATCTTTTAAAAAAGGTTTTTGTAGCAATATAAAGGATCTACTAAGTAAAGTAAGGACAACAGATGGGAAACAATTACAGGAAGTATCACAGAAACATGTCCTTAGAGTATCGTTTGAATCCTGGATCCTTCTCTAACCAATTGAGTGGCCTGTGGCAAGTTGGTTGGCCTTTTTAAGTCTCCTTCCCCTTACTTGTAAAACTGGCATAGTAATGCCTTTCTTGGCATAGCACTATAAAAATTATGAAAAATAATGCTTATAAAACAATTAGCATGGTTCATGCTTTAAAGAATAAAGATATAATTGGACATTCTTTAAACCAATTGAAATAATATAGGTTAGCAGTATTAGAGACTTGAATAAAATCAGTTTGAGAATAATGAAGAAAAATAAACTATAAATGTATTAAGGAAACCCCTGGGTAGGAGAAGAAAAGGAGATGTCAAAATTAACCTTCAGGGGGATTATGTCAGTAACTCAGTTTTTGTTGTTGTTATTTAGTCATTGAATCCTGTCTGACTCTTTTGCAAGCCCATGGACAGTAGGCCACCAGGCTCCTCTGTTCATTGGATTTCCCAGGCAATACTGAAATACTGGAGTGGGTTGCCATTTCCTTCTCCAGGGGTCTTCAAAACCCGGGGATCAAATCCATGTCTCCTGCTTGGCAGGCAGATTCTTTACAAGTGAGCCAGGTTGGGAAATAGATGGGGAAACAGTGGAAACAGTGTCAGACTTTATTTTTGGGGGCTCCAAAAACACTGCAGATGGTGACTGCAGCCATGAAATTAAAAGATGCTTACTCCTTGAAAGGAAAGTTATGTCCAACCTAGATAGCATATTCAAAAGCAGAGACATCACCTTGCCAACAAAGGTCCGTCTAGTCAAGGCTATGGTTTTTCCTGTGGTCATGTATGGATGTGAGAGTTGGACTGTGAAGAAGGTTGAACGCCGAAGAATTGATACTTTTGAACTGTGGTGTTGGAGAAGACTCTTGAGTGTCCCTTGGACTACAAGGAGATCCAACCAGTCCATTCTGAAGGAGATCAGCCCTGGGATTTCTTTGGAAGGAACGATGCTAAAGCTGAAACTCCGGTACTTTGTCCACCTCATGCGAAGAGTTGACTCATTGGAAAAGACTCTGATGCTGGGAGGGATTAGGGGCAGGAGGAGAAGGGGACGACAGAGGATGAGATAGCTGGATGGCATCACTGACTCGATGGACGTGAGTCTGAGTAAACTCTGGGAGTTGGTGATGGACAGGGAGGCCTGGCATGCTGTGATTCATGGGGTCGCAAAGAGTCAGACATGACTGAGAGACTGAACTGAACTGAACTAAAGAATTCATCTTATCTTGGAAAATTATTAAAATACATAAAGTATAAAAATATTGAAGTCTGATATGCTGATGTGAAAACATGAAAAATGGGACTTTATTGGAATATACAAAATGTATGGGACATAATGCTATGTTGGAATGGGTGTATAGGCATAGGAAAACATGAAGTGAAGAAGAAAGAGCAGAAATTATGTCTAAATATATGACTGAAGGAAGGCAGTGAAGATCTGCTATGCCATTGCTTGTATATGTCCTTCAAACAGAATATTCTAATCATTCATTAGTGTGTGAAATCCATTTTGACACGAAAGATACAGCTA
The DNA here is from genome assembly GCF_000754665.1 of Bison bison bison. NCBI lineage: Eukaryota > Metazoa > Chordata > Mammalia > Artiodactyla > Bovidae > Bison > Bison bison. Next base: position 9,381,872 of record NW_011494835.1, on the reverse strand, counting down.
TTGCTGATGAAAAATTCTTTCATGTTTTCTAAGAAATTCAAAGCCAGTGAAATATCAAGGAAATAAATTTCTAATACAGACCTAATTTGTTTGAATCAGTACTCTTGATTGGCAATGCTAGTTCTCTCCCAACTTTGGGTTTTGTTCCCTTTAACAGATGTCTCTCTGAGCAGACATTGTGTGTGGGCACAGCTGCAGCCCTCTCATTCCATTTCGTTCTTCCTTCTATGCAATCTGGAATGCTTGTCAACGTTCTTCACCATTGTGCACTTTTTTTCATTCAACGTATAATTTCTCCATAAATAACTTGTTAATTTCAAGTACTTGTCTATGATGTGGTAGCATGTCAAAGAGGCTTTTTAATCTGTAAACAAATTATGTCTATCGCTTTACCCCTGTCAGGAGCTCATTGACTCTCTTGCCTGATGAAAGTTAATTGGTTTGTTAAGCTTGACATTCACCTTTCTTTTTATTAATCCATGCTAAGTTTTCCCCATACCATTCTGTACTTGCTTAAGTGTTTTCATTTTTTTTTCTATAATCATGTAATCCAATATATTTCTTCACACTGGAACTATAGTTCTCCTTTAAGGGGCTTAATGTCTGTTGAGCTTCTGTACATTAAAAGAAAATATCTGACTGAATTTGCTCAATTTGATATTTATATTGTATTTTAGCAAATGAATTTGCCCATGTTCTGATTTTGTTAAATTAATATTTGTTAAGAGGAGCATCAGGTGCCAGATGTTGAATTGCAGTTTAGCAATAGACCAAAAACGAAATTGAAATAGAGGTTTATTACTCACAGTCCTGAGGGAAGCATGGCATGCCTAAAGTGGCTGCATGGGGAGGTCAAGGCAGAGTACAGTCGGAGCCATGGGATCTGGGGCACATGCCTTTATTATGGTCAGGGGACAGACCACTTTGGGGTTCCAAGGCTAAGGCCAGACTGGTCAATTGAAACCAAAAGAGTACAGCTTTGCTAACAACAGCTTTGTTGCATGGGGGTCTTATCTAAGCACAAGGGGAAGGCCCTGAGAGACTGGCAGACTGTTAATTACAAGGGCACCTGGAGGAGGCAAATCAGGAACTTAACATTTGCTTGTGACTCTTTGAGTTCTTATCTAGGGCATGCATTTGCATGAACGGCTGGTGTCAGTTTAAGATCCCTGCAGGTCACTTGGCCAAAACAAAATGGATGTCAAGGCAGCAGTACCATGGAGCAGCTTAGTTACTCAACAGCCAACAACCCAAAATAGGAAAAAATGTGATTCAAGACAGTGGTTTCTCAAAAATGATATAATTACAAATGAAAAAGTTTATATGAAATTGAAAAATTAGCTACTCATACATTTCTTTGCAATAAAGAAATATAAGACAGGAAGATTCTGGAAAAGTCAGTTTCAATTGACATCTCCATATCAATTCTGTTTTATATTACCTCATGTTCATTGACAGTCCAGTCAACAACAGCAGCATCAGAACATTCCTACAGTGACCAATTAAGGGGAATGTGACTTCTAGATATATATTCTCTCAATTATTTTAATAAAATTATACTTACTAGACACTATAATTTTTATTAGATCCTCATTTTAACTTAGTGAACTAGGATACAGTCTACCATTAATCCAAAAACATGACATTATGAAGTGATCAAATGTTGAGAAGCTATATTAAGCTTTCTATCTAATATGAATTATATCTGTAAAATGATATTGTGGTCATTTAGAATCAGAAAGCAGGCCTAAATAACATAGAACAAGTAATAAATTATGGCTGAAATGGGAAATTCTGAACAATTAAGTAAAATGGAACAATAAAATATGTGTTTAATTATTGACAGGAAATCAATGAAGAATAGACGTGGCCATTTGGCAACATGCTGAAGCATTATAAATTTTAGTAGAAATAGTGTAATGTTAATTCTATTCATTTCACAAATTGCCCGTAATGTATTTAATCAAATGGATTCAGCATCTACTTCATACAAAATACTATGCTAGCAATTGGGTAGGATAAGAAATATTTTCTATACTTTTAAGAAGATTCAGGAATATGCACAAATAATACCAGGTATCAACAAAGAGCAGAAGGAAGAGAGGGAGCTACATATGGTCTAAGAATACAGTCTAAGCATGGGTGTGGTTAGTTTCAAGCTCTCAAAATAGAACATAGACATTTTGGTTTGAAGGGGTTACTTTAAAATCCTAATGCAGAAAAAGAATTTTGGATAGAATTATCTCCTCAAATCTGAGACCAGATCACTATCAGATGCTGCAGCTTTTCCTAGTGATTGGATTCTAAATTATTGGCCATACCCCAAAATTCACAGGTAGCTGTAAATTTTTAATTTTAACATAAGAATTAATAAACAAACAATATCTATAAAAACTAATGAAGAGAAAATAGCTAGATGATATTTTTAAAAGAGAAAGTAAAATATATACACAGATAGTCTTCTTTAATACTTCTTTATCTTAAGAAATCAGTCATAGACACAAGAAGGAAACAGTGACAACCATCAGGTATAACACATTTTAGTGTTTTGATGCATTGTCAAAAAATTACATTAGGGCTTCCCTGGTGGCTCAGATGGGAAAGAATCTGCCTGCAATCCAGAGATCTAGGTTCAATCCCTGGGTTGGGAAGATGCTCTGGAGAAGGGAATGGCAACCCACTCCAGTCTCCTTACCTGGAGAATTCCATGGACAGAGGAGCCTGGTGGACTATAGTCCATGAGGTTGCAAAGAGTCGGACACAACTGAGCAACTAACACTTTCACTTAAAGTCTATTAAGAAAAATAAAAAAGAATAAATCAGTGTTTATACCTTTGATGCTACCAGAGCATTCTATCAACTTTTAAATAAATCTTAGAATTTGATTGGAATAATATGATTTTCACATAATAACCTGGAGAATGGCTATTATCTATATATCTCTTGTTTATTTGCATAAGAAATATTGCTGTATACTATATGCCAGAAACTTTGAGCAGTGGGAGTTTATTAGTACTTGGTGTTACTAATATAATGGAAGAATAGCAGAAGATGACAAAAATAAATGATGGGGTTTCAAAGCAGAATGATGGCTTGAAATAAAGAGATAGTAAGTGAGCCAGAGGAGAAACATTACTTTAAAGGAAAAAAACTTGAATATAGGAAAGTTATAACAGGCAATTGATTGGGTCAATCTCAGATGTGTAAGGGAGTGGTGAGGTGTCTAGAATCCCATTCAGGAGGTATTATATTAAGTCCTCATGTTTCCTTAGGCACCTCTTGGCACTGATAAATGTCTGTATTTTAAAGCTACATCTAAATTTTCAAAATCACCCTAAATATTCTCACTATAATTATACTATAAGTTATTATTCCAAAGTTTTAAATTCCCGTACTTTAATCACATAGTGAGCTATCACCATAAGAGATAATATATAGATTCCATAATAATAGTAATAAACCTTTTTTATTCTTAGTTTCCTTCTTTTTTCCTTTCCTCTTTTCTTTCTGTTTTCATTTATTCATTCATTTCTCTCTCAAAATATCAATTGACTGCCAACTGCAACAGATATCATCCCATGCTATGGGAATTCGTTCAATAACAAAGCATGAGAAAAACTTTTTTTGTGGGGCTTACATTTTAGTAAGTAGGGACAAAAATGTAAAATATGAGCATAGTAATTAAATTATATAGTACTTTAGAAAGTGACAAATGGCTTGGGATAAATACAGCAGGATAAGGAAGATTGGGAGGACAGGGGTAGTCAAAGACCTCATTGACTGACACACAAGAAGAGCCGAAGGAAATCTAGGAGTGAGCCATGCAGCTATCTGGAGAAAGAGGCAACAGCCCCAGCAAAGATTTTGAGTCAGGTGCTACCTGGAGTATGTGAGGAATTAGTAAGAATTCTAGCACAGGTCACAGAAAAAGGAAGGGAGCAGGGAGAAGGCAGCACCATCAGCAAATGTACTTCAGTTCAGTTCAGTCCCTCAGTCGTGTCTGACTCTTTGCGACCCCATGAATCGCAGCACACCAGGCCTCCCTGTCCATCACCAACTCCCGGAGTTCACTCAGACTCATGTCCATCGAGTCAATGATGCCATCCAGCCATCTCATCCTCTGTCATCTCCTTCTCCTCCTGCCCCCAATCCCTCCAGCATCAGGGTCTTTTCCAATGAGTCAACTCTTTGCATGAGGTGGACAAAGTACTGGAATTTCAACTTTAGCATCAGTCCTTCCAAATAAATCCCAGGGCTGATCTCCTTCAGAATGGACTGGTTGGATCTCCTTGTAGTCCAAGGGACTCTCAAGAGTCTTCTCCAACACCACAGTTCAAAAGTATCAATTCTTCGGCACTCAGCTTTCTTCATAGTCCAAATTTCACATCCATACATGACTACTGGAAAAACCATAGCCTTGACCAGACGGACCTTTGTTGACAAAGTAATGTCTCTGTTTTTTAATATGCTAGGTAGATTGGTCATAACTTTCCTTCCAAGGAGTAAGCATCTTTTAATTTCATGGCTGCAGTCACCATCTGCAGTGATTTTGGAGCCCACAAAAATAAAGTCTGACACTGTTTCCACTGTTTCCCCATCTATTTCCCATGAAGAGATGGGACCAGATGCCATGATCTTCATTTTCTGAATGTTGATCTTTAAGCCAACTTTTTCACTCTCCTCT
>NW_011494835.1:9336586-9377088 GCF_000754665.1 Bison bison bison | reverse complement strand
AGGCAAATCAGGTGGTCTGGTATTCCCATCTCTTTCAGAATTTTCAACAGTTTATTGTGATCCACACAGTCAAAGGCTTGGCATAGTCAATAAAGCAGAAATAGATGTTTTTCTGGAACTCTCTTGCTTTTTCCATGATCCAGCAGATGTTGACAATTTGATCTCTGATTCCTCTCCTTCTTCTAAAACCAGCTTGAACATATGGAATTTCACAGTTCACGTACTGCTGAAGCCTGGCTTGGAGAATTTTGAGCATTACTTTGCTAGCATGTGAGATGACTGTAATTGTACAGTAGTTTGAGCATTCTTTGGCATTGCCTTTCTTTGGGATTGGAATGAAAACTGACCTTTGCCAGTCCTGTGGCCACTGCTGAGTTTTCCACATTTGCTGGCATATTGAGTGCAGGACTTTCACAGCATCATCTTTCAGGATTTGGAATAGCTCAACTGGAATTCCATCACCTCCACTAGCTTTGTTCGTAGTGATGCTTTCTAAGGCCCACTTGACTTCACCTTCTAGGATGTCTGGCTCTAGGTGAGTGGTCACACCATCGTGATTATCTTGGTTGTGAAGATCTTTTTTGTACAGTTCTTCTGTGTATTCTTGCCACCTCTTCTTAATATCTTCTGCTTCTGTTAGGTCCGTACCATTTCTGTCCTTTATTGAGCCCATCTTTGCATGAAATGTTCCCTTGGTCTCTCTAATTTTCTAGAAGAGATCTCTAGTCTTTCCCATTCTGTTGTTTTCCTCTATTTCTTTGCTTTGATCATTGAGGAACAGTTGTTCAAATCTGATAGATCCTTGAAGGATTCTGTAAGGATCAAAGCTTTAACTCTTAGAAATAGAGAGTTTGAGAAAATCTGGAGAGTTTGGGTAGAACTGTTCCAAAGTCCATGGTGAAACAGAATCAGCCAGCTGCTCTGCTGGGAATAGACTGTAGGAAGCAACAGTGGAAAATTGAAGGGTGTTAGGAGGTAATAGTAGTGATCCAGGCAAGAGATGGTGGTGCTGTGGAAATAATTGTAGGAGCAGAAGAAATGTTTAGGGGTGGTGTAGCCTGGAAACATTCGAAGGTAGAGCCATTCCAACTTTCTAATGAATTAGATATGAGGTATAGAGAAAGAAAAAAAGTAAAAGAGGATCCTAAGGACTTGAGTCTAAACAGCTGTAAGGCAGAGTTCCCATTAATATGACAAAAACTGAAGTGGAGCAGGTTTGGGTGGGGAGACAGAGTTAGGAGTTGAATTTTGGGCATGCTGAATATGAGATGTCTGTTGGACATCCAATGGGAGATATTGAGTAGGAAGTTGAATATATGTCTGGATTTCAAGGAAAAGTTATAAAACATAGGTATAAATTTGGTGCCATTGGCACATGGATTATATTTAAAACCACAGGATTTCATGAGATTGCCAAAGAAGTAAGTGTTTAATATGAATAGGTGAAAGTGCTAAGGTCCACGGCCTTACAAGAATAGGAAGTTTGGAAGACAGAAAGAGTTACTCCTGAGGCAAGAGGAAAACCCAGAGAAGTTGTGTCCTAGAAACGAAGAGAAGAATCACAGAGACTCTGGGAAATCAGAGTGATCAACTTGTCAAGGGAGTGTGTAATTTCCTTGGTTCTGTCTCACCACAGCAAAAACTTGAAGTGATGGATGGACCAGTGTTACAGCCCCATGTTATAGCTCAGTTTTACTTAGAAAGCAAAGAAAAACACATCCTCGAGGCTTGAGGGAGGGTCGACCCAAAAGACTCAAAGAGAAGAGAAGCCCTCAGCTCAATTTTGGCTCCTCTTTTTATACGTTTTTTTCTCTCCTCCCCCTAAGCCTGCCCTATGTAAATTGGGCTAGCTAGGAGGGTTGTTTGTTTTACCTGAGGTCCTCACTCTGGTCCTTGAACCTTCCTTTGTTCTATTTTTGCGGGTTTTCCCCTCTTTGTCTTTTAGTCACCACCATTCTGGACTCCTTTTTCCTATTCTAACTATCTAACATTCCACCCTCAAGAGATGGGAGGCCCAATTCTTTGGGAATGGGGGCATTGAGGTCTCTCTGGCTACTTCCTGCTGAATTGGGATGGCAAGGGGCATTGGGCCTCCCCCTCTTGCTACTTTCAAGCTTCAGAGGCCTTATAGCAGTGTCCATCTAAGGGTGAGTGATATTTTCTGTGGTTGGCTGTAGTTTTATATATCCTTGTTGAACTGGCACTGCATGTTGTAGCTTGTTGACCTGGGAAGACACAAAATGGGTTAGACAATTGATACTACATGGAGCAATCATAAGCAGCATCATTATGGTGATAACAGGGATTAGTAGGGGCATTAGCCAACTCCAAATTCTCCCTCACTAGGAGAATTATCCCCCAAAGAGAGATTGTAGCCATCCCAAGAATTCTCTAGCTCATTCTTTGAAATCCTCTAGGATCTGAATGTTTTAGACTTTCTTTATCTTAGCTGGAGGTATTTACCAGAAACAACACATCTCATTCAATATGACTCAAGTCCCTCCTTGTTCAGGGATCAAGAGATCTATCTACCATCTATTTTGGAGTACAACCCCTGCCAAGATGTGTTGGTTCTTTAGAGCTCTCCTGAGATATATTATCCCCAGTTTAGGTCAGTTCAGTTATTCAGTTGTGTCTGACTCTGCTTATCTCCTGAAACTTAATTTTGGGGGCATTCATTAGAATGGCACTCATTTGTAGTCCTGAATAGGTATGTGAGATCTCCCAGGGCCTCACATGTGTATTGAGTGTGCTCTTCTGTTTTCTTCCATGGCTTGACTTGTGAGACGTGAATCCAGGAGTCGTGTCCTGGTACCTTGACTACTGTGGAGGTAGAAAGTATTTCAGGATAGAGGCCCTTCCATGTGGACTGAGTTGAGCCTTTGAGGACCCATCTTTCCAGACTTCAATTAGGACTTGAGTCCCTGGAGCATATAGTGGTGGTGGCTCTTTAGAATCTTTTGGGTTCTGGTTGACACCCCACAAGCATATATCTTGTTGGAATTGCCCAATGGCCATGCTATAAGGCCAGAGGGCCTGAGACTCTGGATCTAGGAAGAGGTCATTGACATAAACAAAAGGTCTCCCATATAGCATCTCATAAGGACTAAGACCAACCTGTTCCTTTAGGGGCAATATGGATGCAGAGGAGAACTTTTGGTAAAGCCTCCTTCCATCACAGGGAGGTCTCCTGGGTTATCTTTTTTATCACTGATTTTAAGAATTGGTTGGCTCTTTCTACTTTTCCTGAAGACTGAGGCCTCCAGACACAATGGAGATAATAAGTAATGCCCAATGCTTTAGAGACCCCTTCGGTGACCTTAGAAGTAAATAATGTCCCATTGTCACTTTGTAATGACCTGGGCAGACCAAATCTCAGAATGATTTAATGGAGCAATTTTTTTGTTTGTTTGTTTGTTTGTTTGTTTTTACCAACTCCTCAGCCTTCTAATCCAGGTGGGAAAGCCTTCAATCCATCCTGTGAATGTGTCTATCATGACCAATAAGTGTTTACACCCTTGAGAAACTGGCATCTGCATGAAGTCCACCTGCTAGTCCTCTCCTGGGTAGGTCCGATGCCATTGGACGGGCTGGGCCAGCTGGGGTCTTCGAGCTCCTTGGGGGTTGTTTAATTGGCAGGTGGGACAAGAGGATACCGCTTGCCTTATAGTCCTTTGGAGACCTGTTCCTCTGAAGGACCTTCCTAGTAATCTTTGGAGGGCCTTTTCCCCTAAAAGAGTGGTGGCATGTAAGGAGTTAACCAACTTCCATTGGAGGTTCCCAGACAGGAAAAGGAGTCCCTCCATTTGGAACCACCCCATATCATCTTCTTAAAAGCCCTCAGTCTTAGCTTTAAGAGTCTCACCTTCAGTATGTGAAGGAGTTTCTGGCAAATTAGTCTGTGGAACTAAGGTGGCAACCCCTATTAGGTCGTGGTTCTGTAATGCTGCTCTCTTAGCTGCCTGATCAGCTGCTTGGTTACCTCGTGCCTCTTCTGTGCTCCCTTTTTGGTGTCCTTTACAGTGGGAGACTGAAACCTCTGTGGGCAGATGGTCTGCCTCCAAGAGCCTAAGGATTTGATCACCATATTTGACTGGGGACCCTCGGGTGGTCAAGTGGTCTCTTTCTTTCCAAATAGCAGCATGTGCATGTAGCACCAGAAAGGCATGCTTGGAGTCAGTGTAAATGGCTACTCTTTTTCCTTCTCCCAGCTCTAAAGCTCGAGTCAGGGCTATGAGCTCAGCTAATTGGGCTGAAGTACCTGATGGCAAAGGTCTAACCTCTAGGGTCTCAAAATTGGAGACTATTGCATGTCCAGCTCTTCTTTTTCCATCCAAGACAAAGCTGCTTCCATCAATGTACCAGATTTCCTCAGGATTGGCCAGAGGATCTTCTGACAATCCCTCTCGGGATTTTGTCCAGTAGTCCAAGGTTTCTAGGCAAGAGTGAAAGGGAAGAGAACCCTCAAGGGTAGGCAGGAGGGTGGCAGAGTTAAGAGCCTCACAAGGGAATATAGGCAGGTCTGGATTTTCCATCAGCACTACTTGATATCTGAGGATTCTTTGATCAGACATCCGTAAATGGCCTCTCCCATTTAGGAGTTGTTTCGCTTGGTGGCTGGTAAAAAATAGTTCATTTTCCCCCCCAAAGAGAATTTTAAATCATCTTCTATCAGGATTGCAATAGCTGCAAGATTTCGAAGGCAGGGAGGCCAGCCTCGGGCAGTTTAGTTGAGCCTCTTGGATAAATAAGCTACAGGCTGGGGTTCAGGTCCCAACATTTGAGTTAACTCTCCCAAGGCTATTCCTTCCTTTTCATGGGCATAAAGTTGGAATGCTTTTACTGGGTCCGGCAACCTCAAGGTAGGTGCCTGAGTTAAGGCTTGTTTTACTGTAGTCACTGCCTTCTTTTGAGGAGTTCCCCACATCAGTGGGATTGAATCATCCCGTTCCCTTCAAGCTTTCATATAAGGGCTGGGCAATTAGACCATAGTCAGGTATTCAGATTCTTCAATACCCAGTTAGCCCCAGGAAAGCTCGCAATTGTGTTCGAGTAGTGGGGGAGGGTAACTGGAGGGTTCCTTGTGCTTAATCAGAGGACAGCCTCCTGGACTCGTGTGTAATCTGAACTCCCAGGTAAGTGACCTTTGTCTCGACCATGTGTGCCTTAGCACAGGAGACTTTATATCCCCTCTCTGCCAAAAAGTTCAGAACCTGAATAACATGTTGTTGGGCATTTTTCTCATCTGGAGAGCAGATTAGTAGGTCACCTATGTATTGTAATATTTTCCCATTAGGTCCCAGATCCAGATCTAGGAGATCCCGTCTAAGAGCCTGCCCAAACAGGTGAGGGCTATCTCTGATCCCCTGAGGTAATGCTTTCCAAATCATCTGTTGGTGTTTTTCTCCTTGAGCCTCCCAGTTCAGTTCAGTTTAGTTCAATTCAATCACTCAGTCATGTCCGACTCTTTGCGACCCCATGAATCACAGCACACCAGGCCTCCCTGTCCATCACCAACTCCCAGAGTTCACTCAAACTCACATCCATCGAGTCAGTGATGCCATCCAGCCATCTCATCCTCTGTCGTCCCCTTCTCCTCCTGCCACCAATCCCTCCCAGCATCAGAGTCTTTTCCAATGAGTCAACTCTTCGCATGAGGTGGACAAAGTACTGGAATTTCAACTTTAGCATCATTCCTTCCAAAGAACACCCAAGGCTGATCTCCTTCAGAATGGACTGGTTGGATCTCCTTGCAGTCCAAGGGACTCTCAAGAGTCTTCTCCAACACCACAGTTCAAAAGTATCAATTCTTCGACACTCAGCTTTCTTCACAGCCCAACTCTCACATCCATACATGACCACTGGAAAAACCATAGCCTTGACTAGACGGATCTCTGAGATCCAGGACTGTAAATCACTTGGCACTGGGTGGGATTTCTCTCAAGATTACATAAGGATTAGGTACTGTGGGATGGAGGGGGACTACAGCTTCATTTATGATCCAGAGATCTTAAACCATTGGCTACGTCCCACCCTTTTTTTTTTACAAGGAGGATTGGGATGTTACACAGCAAACTGGTGGGGACAAATAGCCCACAGGCAAGAAATTAATTTATTAGAGGCTGTAGTCCTTCCCGAGCTTCTCTTCTGAGAAGGTATTGTTTCCGGTTTGGAAACCGAATGGGATCTCAGAGGACAATGACGACCGATTCAGCTTGGTGGGCTCGTCCAGGAGTCCCCTGATCCAACACCTGGGGGTTAATTTTGTCTTCCCATAGTTTTTGGTCCCTCCCTATTGGAGAGGGTGTAATGGATTCCTCAGTAGTAACCAGAAACTGTAGGATTCTAGGGGCTGAAAAGCATCCCACCACAAGGATGGTCCCAGTTTAGTGAGTATATCTCTTCCCAACAAGGGAGTAGGACATGCAGGGATGACCAGAAACTTGTAGGGAAATATTTATCCATCCCAGAAACAAAGAAGTGCTCAGGTTAATCTTTTTGTAATTGTTTTTTCTGTAGCACCCAAAATGGTATGGGTTTGTGAGGAGAAGGCTCTGGAGAAGGAGGTCAGGAGAGCATAGGTAGCCTCTACGTCAACCAAGAAATTCTCGGACCTACCTGCCACATCCAGTTGCACCTGTGGCTCCAGCCCCGTGATGGTTATCTGTGACAGGAGGGCTGGCTGGAGTGGGCCACTTCAGTCCTGTTGAACCATTGTGAGGAAAGGCTTGGCACTTGACCTTGAGGCTCCTTGTTCCACAAGGCAGAGTGCTGCCCAGTGTCCCAACTGATGGCATTTGTAGCAAGCCATTTTAGGAGACTTGTCATGGTTTGGACACTCGTTGGCCCAGTGTCCCACCTGTCAACAGATTAGGCATTTGCCTTGTGCCTTGTCCTTCAAGGACTCGGGGTTCACCATAGGGCTTCCCTGAAGGATGGCCAGCATCTGGGCATGCCTTGTCTCCTTCCTTTTCTCCCTTTCCTGAGCCTTGGCCTCCCTCTCCTGTTCTCTGTTATAAAAGGTATTGGTGGCTGTCTGGACCATCTCATCTAAAGAGGCATCAGGGTCCTGCTGCTAGAGCTGTTGTAACTTTATCCTGATGTCTGATGCACATTGGGACAGGCATTTGTCCTTTAAAATCACCTGTCCCTTGTAAGAGCCTAAGTCCAGATTGGTAAACTTTTGGAGGGACTCTGTTAGACTTTCCAGAATGACAATAGAGTTCTCACTGGACTCCTGAGTTATTGCTGAGACCAGGCACAGTCCTACAACTAATAGGCTTCCTTCTACTTCCATGGGTGGACTTCCTTAGGGGTGAGTCTTTCTGAAGCTTATCGTACCAGTATTGTTGCAACCTGAGAGCCAGTCATCCCTGGGTCAGAATGCAAATCCCCAGGCAGGCTGAGGCATGACAGCCTCCTGGAGATAGAATCCCCAGGCAGTTCGAGGCATGTTGACCTCCTGGGACCCCTGGACTGGTGGATCCCCAAGCAGGTTGAGGTGTGACAACCTTCTGAGGACCAGATCTCTAGGCAGGTCAAGGCAGGTTTTCCTCCTGGGATCTGCAGGCTGGAATTGGGCATCCCCAAGTCTCTAGCATGACTAGTACTGGGTAGGATCAAGGGGTTGTAGGCATGCTGCAATTCATGGGGTCGCAAAGAGTCGGACACGACTGAGCGACTGAAATGAACTGAATTGAAGTGAATCCTAACTCATCGCTCATTTGTCCACTGCAGACGGGAACAGATACCATTATGTAAAGCAATCTAAGCCTGTGTCTTGAGACTGGGAACCTGGTGAAACAGCCATAAGCCTTATCCTCTTATTGCTCTTAGGGAATGTAAGTCACTGATTTCCTCCCCTAGTCCTCCATAAGGACAACTTAGGGTGTTTCCAGTGGTAAACATCTCATTGTCATAGACCCACTTTAGGTAATAACATAAGTAATGACAAAGGAGCAGATTATCTGATTCTCTTAGGGACATTAGGAATATATTAAAAATAAGAAGTAGGGTGGAGTGATGTTGCCTACAAGGGGTAAGTGTTCTGGTTGTAGGAGTTAGTAAGTGGCTTAAGAAAAAAATGATAAGAGGCAACAGACCAGATGTTTCATAAAAGTGAAGATTTGATTTGGGGGTATGTTTGTAACTTTAGGAGAAGGGTGGCAAGGGTTTGGGCTCAAACAGCCTGCAGGGCTAACTCCCAAAGTGGAAAACATTATCCCTAGAAGCCCAATTGCCCTTGAAGGGATGCCACCAACAGATGGACTTCTAACAGGCATTGTGTGCCTGTCGCCTGCCTTAGCGGGTTCACTGAGAGATGTTGTTGTTGCACATGTTGTAGGAAACATGGAAGATGAAGGCCTGAATATCTAGAGAGATGGGATATTATACAGCATTTCTCTCCCAAAAGCTAGCTATTTTCTGGTTGTCCCTCCAGAAGATGGTAGAGGCAACATTGTTGGGGTCCGGATGGGGCTCAGGAAAAGAAGAGGGGAGGGGGCAGGGCACACCTTTTGAAAGAATGTTATAGCCCAAGGGCATAATATAAACCAATTATAATCAAATGGGTCCAAGATGACAAGTCAAATTCAACTAGACCTTGATCCTCAATCTGCAAGCTAAATGACACACCCAGAGGTGCCAGGACAGTTCCAAGGCACTGTCAAAAAACCAAGGAGTGGGTGGTTCCCCGATTGTTGGAATGATCCTCCCACTCACTAGCATAGGAAATCACCCAGCTTGCAAAAACCAACCATACCACACTCACCCTGTGCCATGACCCACACCCTTTGGAGTGTGCTTCTCTCTAAATCTGAACAAATCCATCTTTCACCTATCACTGTGTCTCTCACTGAATTTTTTTTTTTTTTTTGCAATGAGACATCAAGAGCCTGAGCTCCATTAGGTCCTAAAGCCAGACACCATGGGTTTTGGCCAGGCTCAAGTCCTGGGAGAGAGGAGCTGAAGAACAGGAGGAAAAGGAAGTGGGCAAAATGTGCCGAGGAATCCCCTTCATATCTGTCAGAAAATCTGCTAAAAACCTGATCTGTGCTCACAGTTTTCATTGGCCTGATCCTTGGCACAAAGAAGATTAAGGACAGAAGAGCCCCAACCTCCTTGGGCAACAGCTACTAAGTAGCCCCTGCCAGAGTCCTTCATTTGCACCCACTGGCACTCACCTGTTTAAGGGGGGGTTCAAGGAAATAAGAAATTAGAGATTGTAAAGGAATTAAGATTTTGTTAGCCATATGTTCTTCCAGCCATAGGAGCGAGGACCTCATAACTTAACTGAAGGTCTTCTGGAATCTGAGACTGAGCCACATGAGCTTTCTGCTGAGTTTGTTTTGCTGTCCTGGTTTCCAGCACACTGGGCTTCTTGTCACTTCCTCTGCACTGGGATTTTTTGCCTGCAGCTTCCACCACAGGAGCTTTCACCGAGTTGGGCTTTTGTTGTGCTTGGCTTCTGCCTCCCAGGGGCTGAGCCAGATTGTTTAAGCCAGGTTAAATCTGAGAAATGGCACCATATATGTCAAGGGAGTGTGCAGTTTTCTTGGTTCTGTCTCACTACAGCAAAAATTTGAAGCGACAGATGGATCAGTGTTACTGCCCTGTGTTATAGCTCAGTTTTATTTAGAAAGCAAAGGAAAATATATCCTCAGGGCATGAGGACAGGTCAACCCAAAAGACTCAAAAGACAAGAAGCCCCCGCTCGATTTTGGCTCCTCTTTTTATATGTTTTCTCCTCCTCCTGGGCCTGCCCTATGTAAATTGGGCTAGCCAGGAGTGCTGTTTGTTTTACCTGAGGTCCTCATTCTGGTCCTCAGACCTTCCTTTGTTCTATTTTCTTGGGTTTTTCCCTTCTGTGTCTTTTAGCCACCTTCATTCTGGACTCCTTTTTCGTATTCTACCTACCTAACAAACTGAAGCCATCAACACATTTACAATTTTGAATTGAAGCATTATATGATTTAGTAAGATCATTTTATATTCACTGTAAAAGTTGATTTGTAAGGAAGGAAAAGCATGGATTTTAGACTTAGACTTGCATATATGGATCTCCTTTCTGCTACTCAGGGTGTGCCCTGGGCAAGTTGTATACCTTCTTTATACTTCTGATTCCTAAGGAAAGGACCTCCTCTAGTTTTTCCCTTAAGTTGTTAGCTTCCTATGTATTGTGAGGCTACAATAGATGAAAATACTGTTCAGTAACTGTTTAGGTTTTGAAACTGTTTAATTTTAGCTCTGACTAAATAAACCTTTATTTATTTATTCAACAAGGGTTGAATCACATTTATGAATTGGGGCCACTTTTAAAAAGCACACATTTTTGACCCCATTTTCTCCCTGACATGGCCTAGACGTATGCTATTTAATTATATCCTGGCTGCAAGTTATTTACGAGGATCATATGCAAAAGCAAATATTTTGTGTGTCTTTATCTTTGTAATCGTAATGAGATCTTTTAAATTCAATACTTCTACCTGTTGGGAAGCGTAGTACAAAATAGCGGTAAAAGGAGAAAGTCCTTGGGAAAATGGCAAAGGGCCAGAAGTACCCAGCTTTGTACTGTGGACAGAAAAACATCTCCTGCCTTTGGTTATGCTCGGCACCAAGATTTAATAATAAATAAGGATGTTACTTGAGAAAACGGGTTGTGGGATAAGCACATGAGTCACTTAGAGCGCGCTGTCCTTGAAATATTTTTACTGATTATGTGTTAACCCCGTATGCACTCTGCTGGCCGTATACTTTAAGCTCTTTGCTCCTGCTTCTATAAAAAGGCTTGACTGCAGAAATAAACTTGTCAGTCCTTGCAAGAGCCTGTCCGAGTGTCATTCTTTCAGGTTCATCACTTCCAAGTCCTGGGGAGAAAATCCCCAACAAGTGGCGCCACGAACAGGGACTTGAAAAGAAGGCTGAACAAAGTGATGAGCCCCTGAAGAAAGAGGTAAGCAGGATGGGACAACATAGCAGTAAAATTCCTTTCATTTCTATAATGCATCATTTTTTGAGACAAAACGGTGTTAATGTTTCAAGAGATCAGTTGAACGACTGCTATCATATTTTACTGGAACAATTCATGGTTCCCAGAAGAGGAGACACTCAATCTAGACATATAGAAAAGGGTTAAAAATAATGTTTTGCGAGCATATCGGCAAGGATTTTCTGGTCATTCATACAGGCTGTCATAGAACAAATTGAAGGACATAACATTGATTTGGAAGTAAAAACTATTCAATCTTTACATGAATATGAGCTTAAAGAACAAGATATACAAGGTGCTTTGAAATATAAGAATGTTATGCTCAATCAGACACAATCTTAGAAAAACAACTTAGAGACATATACATACAGGATATGTCAAAACTGAAGCCACTTAGAACGGAGGTCATTTCATTCAATGGACAGTCCAAATCTAAGGTTTTTCCTTCTGCTCCGCCTATAACAACAATTGCTAACTTTGCTCGTACTAATCATTTCACTCCTCCTCGGGAGATGCCTGCTTGCACTTTCGCTTTCCCAATGCAATTTAATCAACCTGCCCAAGACCAAAATACTTGAACTAATTTAGATTTTAGCATGTTGTCTAATTTTAAGAAAGCATGTACTCTGTATGGACCTATTTCTCCTTACTGTATAGAATTTCTCAGAGGATGGGCTGACCGTTGGATGCCATATGATTTTTTTTCAAGTAGCAAAGATGGTTTTAAATCCTCAACAATTACTGCAATGGCAAATGTGGGTTAATGATGAGGCCCGACAGCTGATGATTGACCAGCAATCTCATGGTAACCCTGCCAATTTAACCTATGATATACTCACTGGAACAAGAGCCATGGCCAATATGATTGCGCAACTAGCTAATATTACCCCTCAGATGTTACATTTTATTAAAGAAACTGCCTGCAGGGCATAAGCAAAGGTTGATAGCACTAACTCTGATGGTTCACTTGTTAAGATTATTCAAGGACATGAGGAGGAATATTCTCAATTTATAGGAAAATTAAAGGATGCAATTGAGAAATCTATTAAGGATGTGGCTTTACAAAATATTATTTTAAAACAACTTGCTTTTGAAAATGCTAATGAGGAATGTCAATCCATGCTTAGACCAATTCGAGAGACTGGCTCTCTTATGGAATATTTGAAAGCATATAGGGATATCAGATCTAGTTCCCACAGAGCAAAATTGGCAACATTGGAAACCTTTAATATACAAAAAGCTGCTAATGCCAAATGTTTTAACTGTGGGAAGCCCAGCCATATGAAAAAACAATGTCTCATGTCAACACAGGCCAAAAAAAATACTACTACTTCTAATAAGAAGAGACCCTCAGGAATATGTCCAAGATGTAAAAAGGGGTTCCATTGGCTGAATGAATGTCTTTCTAAATTTGATAAGGATGGAAACACCTTGAACCCCGATGCACAACAAAAACAACAGGGAAACTGATAAAAGGGCCGTCCTCTAGCCCAACTACAAAAGGAAGACCTAAAGTTATGACGCTACAAGCAGCTACATCTAAGAGTGCTTGCATTGATATACCTAGTCCTTATGATATGGAACTAATAGAATTATACAACCCCCACAAAATTCCTACTGGATATTATGGCCTGATTCCACCCGGGACAATGGGACTGATTTTGGGACGTAGTAGCTGCACAATGAGAGGTTTAATGGTATTGACTGGTGTTATGGACAAAGATTATGAAGGGGAAATACATATTATGGTAAATGTTATGAAAATGGGAAATGTATACTTACAAAAAAGGGAACATTTTGCACAATTATTACTTTTACCATATGTCAAACCAATGAAGGCATCTGATAAAGTTCGACAGGGAGGCTTTGGCAGTACCAACCTTACTGCTGCACTATTCACCTTATTAAAGGAACATCGGAAACCCATGCTTACTTTACGCATACAGGGAAAGAATTTCACAGGCATGTTAGAAACCGGAGCTAACATTTCAATCATTAGAGCTGCAAAATGGCCCCTTGATTGGGATAAGGTTATAACTCCTTCTAGACTATTAGAAGTAAATGAAGCTAATGCCACACAAACTTTTGTCAATGCATCCTATTTACAAATGTATGGCCCTAATCAAATTGTAGCTTATCTTAAACCATATATTACTAATATCCCAATCAATTTATGGGGATGGGATTTTCTTGAACAAATGAAAGCCACAATTTCTTTAAATGAACCTTTTAATGGGGGCCATTGAGTTAACACCGCTGCCCCTCGATTGGGAATCTGATACCCCAGTATGGACACCTCAATGGCCCCTAACTAAAGAAAAATTGGCAACTCTTATGCAATTAGTTAATGAACAATTACAAAAAGCTCATATAGAACCTTCATTTTCCCCGTGGAATTCCTCTATTTTTGTAATAAAAAAGAAATCAGGAAAATGGCGAATGTTGATAGATTTAAGAAATGTTAATAATACCATGTTACCTATGGGGCCCTTACAACTGGGATTGCCCTCCCCTTCTTTGATACCAAAAGGATGGTCTATAGTTATTATTGACTTACAAGACTGCTTTTTTACTATACCTTTGCACCCTAAAGATAGAAAACGTTTTGCTTTTTCAATTCCTTCTATAAATCACATGGCTCCTCTTAAAAGATTTCAATGGAATGTACTACCTCAGGGAATGATGAACTCCCCTACCATTTGCCAATATCTCATATCTGTTTTATTACAACCCATTAGAGATAAATATCCTACTGCATTTATAATTCATTATATGGATGATACACTTCTCTCTATGGAATCTGAACTCTATTTACAACAGTTATATAATGAAGTTATTACTACTCTTCAAAATCATGGCCTGCTTGTAGCACCAGACAAAATTCAATGGAAAGCACCCTTTAATTATTTAGGACATGTTATGGAATAATCTAAAATCAAACCTCAAAAAAATCAAATTTCTATGCAATCTCTATGCACACTGAATGATTTTCAAAAATTGCTAGGAGATATTAATTGGCTGCAGCCATCTGTTGGCATCCCCACCTATGCCTTACAAAATCTATTTAAAATTTCAAAGGGATCCCCTGACCCTAATAGCCCTAGACAACTAACAAAAAAGGGCAAAGAAGAACTGGCCTTAATGGAGAAACACATTCAACAATCTTTTTCAACTCAACTAGATTATGATCAACCAGTTTCTTTAGATATATTTCCCACTGAACATTCGCCCACTGCAATTATAGCTCAACATAGCCCAATAGAATGGGTATATTTACACACTAAACAGTCTAAAAAAATTGTATCATATATTGAGAAAATAGGGCACTTAATTGTGTCAGGAAGAAGCCATATACAAACTTTGACTGGATTTGATCCATATGCAATACACATTCCCTTGACAAAAAAGGAATTGCAAATTGCCTTACAGTATAACTTGACCGTGCAAATGGCATTAAATGATTTTCAAAATGTTATCTCATTTCATTTACCGAAAGGAAAATTATAGGACTTTCTACAATGTACTAAATTCATTATAACTAATATTATTGCACCCCAGCCTATTTCCAATGCACCCACCTATTTCATTGATGGCAACAAGAAAGGCATAACAGGGATTGTCGGCCCTGATATCAAAGAGAAATTACCCACTACCTATTCTTCAGTACAAAGAGTTGAATTGTATGCTTTATATGCTCTTTTGTCGCTTCAACCATTATCCTTCAATGTATATACTGATTCCAAATACCTTGCTTCCCTTTTTCCTGATTTTGTGACAGCCTTTTTATACAATCTAGATGAAGAATTATATACTCTCTTTTCACAGACTCAAGCTTTAATTCGCTCACGTACAGAACCCTTCTTTATTGCACATATACTTGCTCATTCAAGTTTACCTGGCCCTCTGGTTGCAGGAAATGATGTGTTGACAGGCTCATAGCTCCCATTTTTACATTTGCCAATGATGAACATGCTAATCTTCATACCAATGTTAACAGATTGCACTCTAAATACCATATTCCTCTCACTGAAACATGGCATATTATTAAAACCTGTGACGTCTGCACCCCTCTGCACTTACGAACTATGATTTCAGGAGTTAATCCCCGGGGGCAACAACCTAATTCCCTTTAGCAATCTGACTTCACTCACTCTCCTTAAAGAAAATTTTCTTTACTTTTTGTCTCAATAGATACATTTTCCAACTTTATCTGGACAGTACCTGTCTCTTCAGAATCCAATAAACACGCCATTTCCACACTCTTACTCACCTTCCCCATTATGGGGATTCCTTCTGTCTTGATAACAGACAATGGACCTACATTCACCTTGCATTTGTTTCATTCATTTTTGTCAGAATGAAACATCACACACATTACAAGAATACCCTATAATCCTCAGGGTCAAGACATTATTGAAAGAGCCCACCGCACCCTAAAAACTCATTTACTAAAACAGAAAGGGGAGAATATGGAAGAGGAGATACACTTCTTATCCTATGAACCTTCAATTATTATTATCTTTAACTCTTTATTCCCTAAATTTTTTAAATTTAACAAAAAATAATTCTGACACTCATGCAGATAGACATTTTGCAGAAGACAAAAACAGAAAATTAGAAATCAATACACCAATATGGTATAAGCAATTTAATCAATGGCTGCCAGGAATGTTACAACTCCTAGGCAAGGGTTATGGTCTTGTCATTGCAGATGGAGAGGAAATCTGGGTTCCCCTTCTCCATGTCCATTATCGAGAGGGACCCCAAGACTGGACTCCCTTGGGAAGTGATGAAGTTGATGCGAAAGGTCTTGTCAATGACCCTGGAGGAGCCAATGAGGAAATGCCATCGTCTGAATCCTTACCCGACATGGGCTCAAGTGAAAACATGACTCATCAGGCTGAGCAGACACTGAAGAGTACTGAAACTCCTATGACTCCAGATAAGCTGTTTCTGGCAATGCAAACTGTTCTGAAGAGCAGGAGGAACATCATAATTGCTCCTGGTTTAATAGATCAAACATTGGAGGCTTTCATAAATCTAAGACAAGTTTCTAGACTGATAAGGACATATTGCTGAATTGGTATAACAGGGGCTTATCACCCCCACGACCCAGGATTGTCGTCCCCATTGTGGGGCCAGAGCAATGGCACATTTAGAAAATTCCAGATCAAATGCAGCAACTGACTTTCCGAACACGAACACTCTGTCACTGGAATTTTACTTCTTTTTGTCTGACTAACATGCCCTATAATAGCACTGAATATCCTTGGGATAAAGTTAAGGCGCATTTGCAGGATCTCACAGATAACTCAAGTTCAGACATCAATTTGTTGAAACAACAAGCTGCTAATTTTCAAGTTAGGGTACCTAAGGAATTGTATAGCACTCAATTCTATGATACTTTAACCAAAACCCTATCGTCTCTAGACCCTAGAGCTTGGCTTTCAGGAAGCAATATTTTTATGTATGTATTAATCACCCTGCTCTTTTTGTCATTGCTTATAGGATACAGAAGTCTCTACTCAAGACTCCATGCCTCCCACAGTGGAGTCCAACTAGCAGCAGCTGCGCTTAATTTAAAAACAAAAGGAGGATATGTTGGGAAGCGTAGTACAAAATAGCAGTAAAAGGAGAAAGTCGTTGGGAAAATGGCGAAGGGCCAGAAGTACCCAGCTTTGTACTGAGGACAGAAAAACGTCTCCTGCCTTTGGTTATGCTCGGCACCAAGATTTAATAATAAATAGGGATGTTACTTGAGAAAACGGGTTGTGGGATAAGCACATGAGTCACTTAGAGCGCGCTGTCCTTGAAATGTTTTTACTGATTATGTGTTAACCCCCTATGCGCTCTGCTGGCCGTATACTTTAAGCTCTTTGCTCCTGCTTCTATAAAAAGGCTTGACTGCAGAAATAAACTTGTCAGTCCTTGCAAGAGACTGTCCGAGTATCGTTCTGTCAGGTTCGTCGCTTCCAAGTCCCAGGGAGAAAATCCCCAACATCCACCTATCTGAATAAAATGGGAATGATAAGACTATGCAAAAGTACAACTAAAAACTGGTAATTAGGTGCTATATTTACAAGATGAGCTAATTTGTAACTGGAAAATGGTAAGATGATTTTGTAACTGACAGCCTTAGGATCCATAACTTGAGATACTTCTTAACAATGGAGACAACCAAAAATATAGCAAACATGAGAAGAGGTGGGTGCCTTGGGAGGCAGGAACTCATTCAAAGTAAATTTTGTTTGAAACCAGTTATTACATACTGCTAAATTGTCAATTGGGCTTTTCAGTTTTATGTCCACATTAAGTATTGCAACTCATGTATTTTCCTCCAACTCAGAAAAAAGTAGAAAATGTCCTGACAGAAAGAACACATCCTCACCACTTAGGAGCTTAAGTGATGATTTTTCTAATGAGGAAGAGACCTTCCTTAACTTTAATGATAAAATGTAGACTTGGGGTCAGAGGATAAATGTCTTACATGGAGAGAAGTGTGATATCTATCAAAGATAAATTAGAGTTGAGTAACAGCCAGTTAGTGCAGCCTTGATAGCAAACAAGAGGGATAAGTATCTTAGCCCAAGTCAGTCGTCATCATTTTATTTAGGGGGACCCACTAAAACGGTAGCTAAGACCAACAAAGCAGTGAGATGTCATATAGTCTGTTATCCAAGAGAAAATTAATGGAATGCAAAAGATTTGTTGTCGTTCAGAAGCTAAGTTGTTTCCGACTCATTGTGACCCTGTGGACTGCAGCACATCAGGGTCCTCCATCCTCCACCGTCTCCAGGAATTTTCTTAAATTCATGTCAATTTGAGTTTGTGATGCTATTTTGATAAGCATCTCATCCTCTGCCATCCCCTTCTCCTTTTACCTTCAATCCTTTCCAGCATTAGGGTCTTTTCCAATAAGTTGGCTCTTTGCATCAGGTAGCCAAAGTATTAGAGCTTCAACTTCAGCATCAGTCTTTTGAATGAATATTCAGGGCTGATTTCTTTAGGATTCAGGATTTAGGATCTCCTTGCAGCCCAAGGGACTCTTCACGAGTCTTCTGCAGCACCACAATTCAAAAGCATCAATTCTTCGGCACTCAGCCTTCTTTATGGTCCAACTCTCACATCCGTAAATGACTACTAGAAAAACCATAGCTTTGACTATATAGACCGTTGACAGCAAAGTAATATCTCTGATTTTTAATAAACTGTCAAGGTTTGTCATAGCTTTCCTTCCAAGGAGCAAGTGTGTTTTAATTTTATGATTGCAGTCACCATCTGCAGTGATTTTGGAACCCAAGAAAACAAAATCTGTCATTGCTCCCACTTTTCCCCCTTCTATTTGCCATTAAGTAATGAGACCAGAAACCATGGTTTGTATGTGGAGTTTTAAGTCAGCTTTTTCACTCTCCTCTTTCACCCTCATCAAAAGGGTCTTTAGTTCCTCTTCACTTTCTGTGATTAGAGCAGTATCATCTGCATATCTAAGATTGCTGATATTTCTCTCAGAAATCTTGTGATTTATCCAGCCCAGTATTTTTCATGATGTACTTTGCTTAGAAGTTAAATAAACAGGGTGACAATATGGAGCCTTGTCATACTCCTATCCCAAATTTGATTCAGCCCATTGTTCATATCCAGTTCTAACTGCTTGTTGACCTGCATATAGGTTTCTCAGGAAACAAGCAAAGTGGTCTGATACTCCCATCTCCTTTAGAATTTTCCACAATTCATTATGATACACACAATCAAAGGATTTAGTATAGCCAGTGAGGCAGAAGTAGATGATTTTCTGGAATTCCCTTGCTTTCTCTACTATCCAAAGGATGTTGGCAACTTTATCTCTGGTTCCTCTCCTTTTCTAAACACACCTTTACATCAGGAAGTTCTTGGTTCACATACTGCTAAAGTCTAGCTTGAAGGATTTTGAGCATAATCTTACTAGTATGTGAAATGAGTGCAACTGTACAGCAGTTTGAACATTCTCTGGTATTGCCCTTTTCTGGGATTGGAGTGAAAATTGACCTTTTCTAGTCTTGTGGCCACTACTGAGTTTTCCAAATTTGCTGACATATTGAGTGCAGCACTTTAACAGAATCATCTCTTAGGATTGTAAATAGTTCAGCTGGAATTCCATCACTTAACACTAGCCTTGTTTGTAGTAATGCTTCCTAAGGCCCATTTGACTTCACAGTTCAGGATATCTGGCTCTAGGTAAGAGACCACACCATCATGGCTATCCAGGCATTAAGACCTTTCTTGTATAGTTCTGTATATTCTTGCTACCTCTCCTTAATCTCTTCTGCTTCTTTTAGGTCCTTAGCATCTCTGTTGTTTATTTTGCATGAAATGTTCCCTTACTATCTCCAGTTTTCTTGAAGATATCTCTAGTCTTTCCCATTCTATTGTTTTCCTCTGTTACTTTGCATTATTCATTTAAGAAGGCTTTCTTATCCCTTCTTGCTATTCTCTGGAACTCTGAACTCAATTGGGTATATTTTTCCTTTGCCTTTATTTTCTCTTTTTACCTCAGCTGTTCATAAAGCCTCCTCAGACATCCACTTTGCTTTCTTGCATTTCTTATTCTTTGGGATGATTTTGATCACTGCCTCCTGTACAGTGTTATGAACCTCTGTCCATAGTTCTCAGGCACTCTGTCTTTCAGATCTAACTCCTTGAATCTACTCATCACCTCCACTGTAAAATAATAAAGGATTTGATTTAGGTCATAGTTGAATGCCTAGTGGTTTTCCCTATGTTCTTCAATTTAAGCCTGAATTTTGGAATAAAGAGCTCATGATTGGAGCCACAGTCAGCTCTGGGTCTTGCTTTTGCTGACTATGTAGAGCTTCTCCATCTTTGGCTGCAAAGAACATAATCAATCTGATTTGGCTATTGATCATTTGTTGATGTCCATGAGTAGAGTCATCTCTTGGGCTGTTAGAAAAATGTGTTTGCTATGGCCAGCATATTATCTTGACACTGTTGTTCTTACAGCATGGGAATTTCCTTTCACCCCCAGACACATCTACAATTGAGCGTCTTTTCCACTTCAGTTCATCCGCTTCATTCTTTCTGGGGCTATTAGTAATTGCCCTCTGTTCTTCCCCAGCAGCATATTGGATACCTTCTGACCCTGAGGGCTCATCTTTTGGTGTCATATCTTTTGTGTTTTCATATTGTTCATAGGGTTATCACAATAAGAATACTGGAGTGTTTTGTCATGTCCTCTTCCAGTGGACCACATTTTGTCAGAACTCTTCGCTATAATCCATCCGTCCTGGGTGGCCCTGCATGGCATGGCTCATTGCTTCATTGACTTATGCAATCCCCTTTACCACAACAAGGCTCAATCCATGAAGAGGGCAAAGAGATTAATCAGCCATAATGGGACCCTGATTAAAAAAGGAATTTAAAGGTATTGGAGCTTTGGTGATTACATTGATGGGTGCTTATACTTAATTACTCTTTTCTATGTTTCTTAAGATGGATGTTGGAAAAATCCATGTTATGTTAGTGTGAACATTTATATCAGCATCTTATTTTTCCTATTATGAGTCTTTGAAGGAATTACAAGAATCATAAGACCAATGATTTGCTTCTCTGCCTCTAAACAAGACCAGAAAAGTCATTTCAAGTATAATGTGAATATATTCTAAAAAGACCTAAGTAAATAATTCCATCTCAGGCAAGTATGACCTCATATAGTAGAAATTTAATAAATATTGAATGAATAACTGAACATATTCATAACCAACAAATTTCAACATCAGGAAATGTTTCTTCATTGTTGCCTTAGTCGCTCCTATTTTACTTCTTACAATTTCAGAAAATGCAGAGAATAGCTAGCCATCAATCTCTGAATAATATCTGTTCTATACATGAAAACTATCATTAAATTTCCTTAATGATCCTCAAACCCACTTAGTCTTCTGCTGGCTGAATAATTCATCTCCTTCTTTTATTTTAGTCTTTATCTGAGTTTCTTGCATTAGCCAGGAGGAGGAATGCTGGAGTCACAGGGGATTTTGAACCTAACGTTCCTTAAGAATGTTAAGAGTAATAAAACCATAGTGGTGTGTGGAGATAGCACTACTAAAACATGATAACGAATGGAAATTTTCAAAAACAAAAAAATGCTAACATCTGAATAATTTTATAATTTGAGTTTTCTGTAAGACACAGAAGAAAAGATGCTCAATGAGGGAGAATAAAATGTTTGTGCTTAGACTGTATTCTTTAACTACGTGTGTCCTGGTTCCACAGTTTCTCAGAACTCCTAAAATCTTAGGTCCATACTCAATAACCGCTAATGGTCTCACTGTATGAAATGACAAATGCCTCCGAGTCGTCTTTGTAAGAGTAGATTCCTCTCTGAAGACTACAGAAAAGAAAAATGGTTCATAAATTCCTAATGACCTCAGAGCAAAAAATTTGAATTCCATTTAAAGAAGTTAAATATAAAGAATGCAAGCTATTTATCAGCCTGACATGCATGTTCAAAGGAGTGAGACACACCAAGTTTTCAGTTGTGAAAGTTTTGCTACTAAATTGTATCCAGTATAACAGGAGGGCATCCTGAGCTGGTGTATGTCCTGAAGCAATGGATTCAAAAGTTAAATGCCTTTTTTTCCCAGGATACTGAAAATAAACTGCTGACTTTACCAAACTGGTTCCAAAATGAATAAGAAGATTGGACAGCTACAAGTTGATCACCCTTGTTTTAAGAAACAGTGGCACCATCACATTAGAACTTCACCAGACATTCCTTAAAATACTAAAGCTTTAACCTATAACGTGCTTACTTCTAAATATTTTATTTGAATCAAATGTAATACATACAGCAATCTCATATCCCTTCCAGACATATAAAGATTTCTTGCCTTAAAACATAGAAAGATTACCCAGGAGACCAGTCATCTTTACGATGAAATACGAATAATATAACTCAATCATTTACCTCAACCTAAGCTCTTAATAGTACTTCATTGACCCAAGTGGTGTGCATGCATCTCAATTTTCATTTTATGTCTTAATTTGCAGTCTGATATAAAGAGTCATACTCCACCAAGCTTTCGAGGAAAGAGGAGGGTGTCACATTTTTGCACTGTTGTCATTAGTGAGAGACTGAATGGATAACTGGTTTACTGCAAAGCATGTTTTCCCTAGGGAATGCACTCACTCTGGTTAATCAACTGGCAAACAAGACACCTAGGGTTATCTCTTTACCACCCTACTGCCCCATCAATAATGTACAGACTGTCATTAAGTAGTCATTTCTCCCTCCTGGGCTGAATTTTGAGAGATGCATCATGTGGGAAAAAATAGGAGTTATGGTGTGGAGACTGTGGGTCACACTGTAATCTCAAATACATGCTGTGCCATTCTGCAGACAGTCCATCAAGATAATGTTCCAAGGCATGCACCAATGCATATAAAAATATATAGGCTGAGACCACCAAACTCATTTCATTAGGACCTTTCAAGGTTAACATTATAATCATGCTTCAGGGCATAAACTGATCTCCAGCTGGGCTCAGGAAGACATTTTGCTTCTGTAAAAGGTGTCCCCAGTGGGTCAGTTGCATTGCAGGAACATTTTACCTTTTGCAAGTATTTCTTTAGCCATACTGACATTTCTTTCTTGTCTTTATCTTCATCTTGCAAATTAAAGCTTAAATCATCAAGCAATACTAAATTTAACTTTTAAGATAATTCCTATCTGAAGCTTTCTTCTTTCTTTTTTCCTTTTGTTGTTGTTTCTTGAACTTCCAATTAGCCATACACACACACACACACACACACACACACACACATATACATGTACACACACACTTGTTATGGGCTTCCTAGATGGCACAGTGGTAAAGAACCCACCCGCCAATGAAGAAGACTCAAGAGACACCATTTTGATCCTTGAGTCAGGAAAATCCCCTGCAGTAGGAAGTGACAACTTAACTCCAGTATTCTTGCCTGAAGAAGTCCATGGATAGAGGTACCTGGTGGGCTACATAGTCCATGGGCTTGCAAAGAGTCAGACATGACTGAGCACACATGCAGAGATACACAACACACACAAACACACACACACACATTTGTTAGTTGTTTACTAACAAATCTACATGAGAACTATGTATTAGAGTTCATTATAATTGTCTCATAATGAGTTTTATTTAACTAAAGACACCAAAAGTACTGCCAATAGTAATTTTAGAACTGAACAGTTTTCCATTGTCCAGAAGGTGTTTAGCACCAAATATTGGATATTGCCTTAGTATAGTACATTTCTGATGGGTTCTGGTCACTCACCTAATCAATGACATAAAAATGCATACATGATTCCCATCACCAGCCCTTTCTTATGGCACTTTGATCAGAATGGCAGCAGAAAAGTTCTTCTTGGAGTGACATCCTTCAAACATTCAGCTTCCATCCATCACTTGAGTATTAAGATAGGAAGATGTAGAAACACTTTAGGTCTCCATAAACAACCAGATAGCATGGAGAAGGAGTATGAACACTATTGGCAGGTCACAGGGTTGCTCTTTTAATAGGATTCATCTGGAGTTTCTTGCTCATTATATGCTCCTTTTGATGAGTGCTCTTTCATCTGTTTAGGATCTGGAGATTATTAGATGCACTCAGAGAAAAGAATCACTCTCAAGCCGTGACTTTTGATCTTCCAGTAACGCTATTGCTGAGAAGGCATAGCCCTAACAATTTTTTTTTAACCATACAGGGGATATCACCTATATCCCCACTACCTACTCAGTTTGAAAAATCATTGGAACTTCACATTATTGTCTTCTCAGCAAAGCTTATCTGCTGAAGCTGTAAAGCACTGATCCAGACAGCCTGGGTTCAAAACCCACCTTCACCACTTTATTAAGCAATTACTTAGTATCTCTTTCCTTCAGGTCCCAGCCCTATCCCCATTTGGGAATAAACTACATCACTGTGAGGATGACATGAGATAATTCAGAATAGTGCCTGGTATACAGCTGTGGTTATTGAATAAATGGATGCGAAGTACATTGGCCTATACCAGGCTTGTAGCAAATTCTCATTTGTTTCTCTACTATTTTTATCATGACTTTATATTAGAAACTTTGATCTTACTTGGGGATAGAGTCAAGCAAACCTTGTCTTGGGCAGTGGCTTTGTTGTTCACATTAAAAAAAAAAAAACAAAAAACCTAGAATTTCAAAGTGAGAAAGGGCAGAATGTCAAATTCCCTAAAACTGATTTTCTTAAAATCAATTGGCATAATGATCAATTTACCTAATGACACATTCATCTAAATTGTTCATTTACCAAATATGCAACTTCTCATCTATACTAAGACAGTACTAGCTTAGAGGCATTTTTGTAAACTTTCATAGTGACTATTTTGCCGACCTTTGAGGATTTTCAAGGCATTTCACCCAATTAAGAATAAATGTTTAAGGTATTATAACGTAGATTTTAAAAGCCCACTGTATCCTTAAAATGCTTAGAGTGGCATCTTATTATATAAGAAATGCGACATCTATGACAGATCTTTGTTAGGAATACAATCACTGGGCTAATGGGTATTTGGGGAGACTGGGTATTAGAAGAATTGGTTTTAGGTAAAGCACTCTCAGTCTCTCACAGGGTCGGGATGTGAGAACAGTGGCACCAGTTTGTGCCTGAGTCAGTTTGCTGACTTTTCTCTGTGACTAGGTTCAGCTCTGAAACTACCTGCTGTCAGATCTAGTCTGACAGCTTGCAACTTCCATTCCATGACAAATTTTCAGACCTGGAGCCTGCTTGCCCACCTTGGTTGACCTGATGATGAAGTAGCAAATCTGTATTCTGCACAGATTTGACACAGCCACAGAAATCTATTTTGCCCTATCTATGAACTCATAATGGTACACATTAGTTAATATAACAACTTCTTTTCATTTAACTGTTTTGATAATATGTATTTTACATTAACCATCTCCTCTAATAATAGGAAGTTCTATAATCAGTTCTTCAAAAATGAGAAAGATAATTCAGATGTAAAGGTATGGCAAATTTGCCTAGGAAAAGAAGTATGGGAGAACATTCAAAATGGATGGGGAATACATACAGTGTTTACACAAAGGAATCCTAAGATGCATGCGAACTCACAGTGCTTTTCCGAAAATGGCAGCCAACACACCAAACCTCTCTTTGAAATCAGTTTTATTTTCACTGATCCCAGCTCTCATATGAAGGAGTCAGTTCTCTGATATTGCTACTTCGTAAAATTCTTCTTCCATTGTACATGTACTGTAAAGGCAAGGAATTTTCATTTTGAGGAGAACATTTACATTTTCCTTAATGCAGAGGAAAGTAAATAGCATGCTAGGTGCCCGGAGTTTGTTTAAAGTTCCACTTGCCTATATAATAATACAAGTGTGTCCATCCCATCATGCAGTAACTGGTAGTGTGGAAACTGACATCTGCCAACCAGTAATGGTGGTCATAGCTCACTGCTGCTCCAACTGCTCACAGTCCGGCTCAGCCTGCCACCCTGAGCTCCAGCCAGCTGTCAGGATCATCACAGCTGCCATCGTATTTACTGCCATAAGCTTTCTTGGCATTGTGGACCCAGACACTGCTGAGATGGCGCCTGTCATTGGCTGTAAAAGGCACAGGGACGAAAGAGTCTGAGGAACCCTGGGAAGGTGCAACATGTTCAGACCACCTGACAGGGGAACCAGTCGGCACTGAATTCTCCAAGGTTGTTCTTTGTTGACTGATAAGATTGGACAAGGCACAGTAGGCCCCCAGAACTCCTATTCAGAGCTGTTTTAATTGAATGTGTCACTGACAAGGGACATCACTTGGACTGTGGCATCTATTCCAAATGAAACAATTGTTTTAAAGTAATTGGTCTGACAAGAATGCTGGCAGCCATTGAGGATAAGATGCATGTGTTTCTATGAGAAGAGACAGAAAACATGCTCCCTGTAATTGCCCAGGCTAAGCTTTTAAACTTTTCCCTTTACTTCTCATGAAACAAGTCCTTTCAGACCTCTGATTTGAATAAACATTAAACAACTCGAGGGACACCGCTTTACTTTATGTTTTTTATACACATAAGAGGCTCGTTCTCAGCTTGTTTAAACTATTCAGCCACAACAATATACAATGGATTTAATAGGAGGGGAAAGTTCAAAGAGTTAGCGTCTTTCTGAAATTCTTTGCAGATCTCACTGTTAGCAACTCTCTACACAAAGGCTACAATTACACATTATAAGACAGAAGGTCAATTACATCAGCCAGTTAGCACGGATTGAGCCAAATTTTTCCCAGTATGTCCATGGTTCCTCAGGAGACTGGGTGAGTCTGCAGGAGCCAAAAGGTCTGGGCAAATGGTGTTTAACCATATAACACACCTATGCCACAATAGAATATATAGCATGTTAGAAAGAGAAGAGATTATATTGAAGGAGGAAACAGAACAGTCTGTCTTGAAAGCAGGACTTCACCTTGGGCTGGACAGTGGACGTTGAACTATATGCCCAGTATCTATGGAAACGACATACCAATTAGAAAACCAGACCCCCGGATGGAAGAGCCCCAGGGCTCGTACCTAGACTCTCCGTTACCTAAAAGAATACCCTAATTATCTGTGTAACCAAATAGAATCATAAATTCTATTATGCTTATTGGGGTATGACCACAGGTCTATTGAAAATTGTCCACTGTTAACTACCTAGGCTTAAGGCATATGAATCACAGGTTAACTTTGATTATATCTTTCTTTTCCTTTGTTCAGAATAGTTTCAGGGAATTTGGGGAGGTGGGTTTGGGCACGTACACTTAGGGTATATAAGGTTTTCACAAAAACTGGTCGGGGTCCTTGGCTAAGAGGAAACTCTGCCTTGGGCCCGCCGGTGTAATAAACGCCACTCCACTATCTGCATTGTCCTTCTGAGTGAGTTTGTTTCTCAGAACATGTGGCTATAACAATATGCTCTAACCCACAATCATTGCATGCACTTAGGCAAGATCATGCCCTATTATAAAGAAAACCAATGTTGCTATAATATTCTACAAAATATCTCACATATATGATCTCATTTGATCCTCACAATATCTAAGGTGGGAATTATCTTTAGCCATTTTGCATATAGGAAGAAAGAAGCCCATCTTTATGTGGTGGAGGTTAATATGAAAGCCGTATTTTTCACTCCAAGTCATCATTTTTCTAGCACACCGCAATGACTGATTCTGTTTTCAACCTGCTTTTATGTTTGCTATATTGAATATTCTCTTCTTATGAAATCACATCTGGTCTAAAATTTTAACTGAAATACGTAAACAAAGGAAGGAGAGAGAATTTATTTATTTTTCTCTAATACCTTCTTTTGTGAATCAGTTTCCACTGTGAGTCACAAAGCATATAAACATGCATGTTCTTAGTGATATTGCTTAGGCTTAAAATCCAGCTTTTGACATCTAATAGCTGTAGGAGTTTAGAAAATTTACTTATTTCTCTATGCTACAGTTTCTTCATCTATAAAAAGAGCATTAATTCATCCTTTCATTCATTTTTAGAATGTATTCAGCAAGCATTATTTACCCAAAGAAGGCAGGGGACTTATCCCAGGTCCTGGGGGATATAACAGGGAACAAGCCAAAGAAAATCTCTGTTTATGTTACCCAGGGAGATAGTCAGTTAACAAATAATAGGTATATTTATTGGATAACAATACTGAATTACAAATGAATAAAGACAAATTTGGTTGGAGGCTAGAGAGTTATGGTAGAGGAAGAAAAGAATGCTGTTTTAGATAGGATGGTCAGGAAAGACATCTTATAAGAGATGATGTTTGAACAGAGATCTGTCTGTGGGAGGGAATTCTCTGAATACAATTCCAGGCAGAGAAAACAAGTACAAAGGCCCTGAAGCCAAACTTGCCTGTGTGTATTCACAGAAGAACAAAGACTACATATTGAGCAGAGTGAGAGAGGTGGAGGAAAGGTAGACATTTAGGTCAGAGAAGTAACCAGTGATTGCTCAGATAGGGCCTTGATGATCTTCAGAAAGAGTTCTGATTTAGGTCTGAGAATCAGTTGATGTCTCTGAAGCCTGGGGAATGTCACTCCAAGTACTGTAGGATGAATAGAATGTATGGAAACAGACAAGAACAGGCAAACCAGTTAGCAAGCAGTTTCAGTTGATACTGGGGAAAGATGATTGCAGACTGGACAAGGGCTGTGGCTATGGAAGTGGTATGAATGACTATCTTCTTTACTGATGAATTGGAGGAAGGGTAGAAGGGAAATATTAATCAAGATTCAAGTTATTAGGTGAAAGGGAGTCCCAGTTACTCAGCTGAGACACATTAGTGGTCAACAAGTTTTGGGGAATTAAACATACCTTCTGGTGAAGAAGGCTGAGCACCAAAGAATTGATGCTTTTGAACTGTGGTGTTGGAGAAGACTCTTGAGAATCCCTTGGACTTCAAGGAGATCCAACCAGTCCATTCTGAAGGAGATTAGCCCTGGGATTTCTTTGGAAGGAATGATACTAAAGCTGAAACTCCGGTACTTTGTCCACCTCATGCGATGAGTTGACTCATTGGAAAAGACTCTGATGCTGGGAGGGATTGGGGGCAGGAGGAGAAGGGGACGACAGAGGATGAGATGGCTGGATGGCATCACTGACTCGATGGATGTGAGTCTGAGTGAACTCTGGGAGTTGGTGATGGACAGGGAGGCCTGGCGTGCTGCGACTCATGGGGTCGCAAATAGTTGGACACAACTAAGCGACTGATCTGATCTGATCTGATCACCCTCCAGGATGTCTGGCTCTAAGTGACCATACCATCATGGTTATCTGGA
Organism: Bison bison bison; assembly: GCF_000754665.1. Taxonomy (NCBI): domain Eukaryota; kingdom Metazoa; phylum Chordata; class Mammalia; order Artiodactyla; family Bovidae; genus Bison; species Bison bison. The sequence continues at coordinate 9,348,254 of NW_011494835.1, read as the reverse complement.
CCATTAAGGTCTTCTTTGTATAGTTTATTTGTGTATTCTTTTCACCTCTTCTTAATCACTTCTGCTTCTGTTAGATCCTCGCCATTTCTATCTTAACAATGCCCAACCTTGCATGAAATGTTCCCTTGAAATCTACAATTTTCTTGAAGAGATCTCAAGTCAATGTTGTAGCCACGCATTCCGGGAAACAAACTCACTCAGAAGGACAATGCAGATAGTGGAGTGCAGTTTATTACACCAGCGGGCCCAAGGCAGAATCTCCTCTTAGCCAAGGACCCCAACCAGCATTTGTGAAAATCTTTCATATCCCATGTGTACGTGTCTGAAGCCACCACTCCAAATTCCTTGAGACTTACATAAACCAAGGAAAATACAATCCCAATAACCCCATCATTCACGTGCTATGGGCTCATGTGCTCAAACAGTCAAACAATTAGCCAATAATCAATAAACCCGAGACTACACTCCGATAGATACAGAAAAATTTATGACCTGTCTGGAAGAAGGGGTGATTAGTGTATGTTTTCTCTTAGGTGATGAGTAATCTAGATATGATCTTCAAGGTTCCCCTGTCTGGAGGGGGTCTTATCCTTCTGTTGTTTTAATAGGCACTAAACACAGAGTTCAGAGTCCATTAGAAAGGTGGCTGAGCATGGTCAGTATGAACAGGCCTAAGATGGAGTCCAGGCCCTATGAATTCCTTCTTCAACCTCTTCTTAATCTCTTCTGCTTCTGTTAGATCCTTTCCATTTGTGTCTTAACAATGCCCATCCTTGCATGAAATGTTCCCTTGAAATCTACCATTTTCTTGAAGAGATCTCAAGTCTTTTCCATTCTATTGTTTTCCTCTGTTTCTTTACATTGTTCATTTAACACGGCCTTCTTATCTCTCCTTGCTATTCTCTGGAACTCTGCATTCAGTTGTGTATAGTTTTTCTTTTTCCCTTGCCTTTTGCTTCTGTTCTTTCTTCAGGTATTAATATTTCTATAGTCTGCTCAGACAACCATTTTGTCTTCTTGCATTTCCTTTTCTTTGGGATCGTTTTGGTCACTGTCTCCTGTGCAATGTTACAAACCTCCATTCATAGTTCTTCAGGCACTCTGTCTACCAGATCTAATCTCTTGAATCTATTCATCACCTCCACCGTATAATCATTAGGGATTTGACTTAGGTCATACCTAAATGGTCTATTGGTTTTATGTAATTTCTCCAATTTAAGCTGCAATTTTGCAATAAAAAGCTCATAATCTGAGTGACAGTCAGCTCCAGGTCTTGTTTTTGCTGACTGTATACAGCTCCTCCATCTTCATCTTCAAAGAATATAATCAATCTGATTTCAGTATTGACTATTTGGTGATGTCCCTGTGTAGACTGTCTCTTGTGTTGTTGGAAAAGGGTATTTGCTGTGACCAGCATGTTCTCTCAACAAAACTCTGTTAGCCTTTGCCTTGCTTCATTTTGTATTCCAAGGCCAAACTTACCTGTTACTCCAGATATCTCTCGACTTCCTACTTTTTCATTCCAAGCCCCATGATGAAAAGGACATCATTTTATAGTGCTAGTTCTAGAAGATCTTAGAGTTCTTTATAGAACCAATCATCTTCAGCTTCTTCATACATCAGTGGTTGGGGCATAGACTTTGATTACTATGATGTTAAATAGACTTAGAAAGAGGCTATGAATCACTATGAACAAAGCTAGTGGAGATGATGGAATTCCAGCTGAGCTATTTAAAATCCTAAAAGATGATGCTGTTAAAGGGCTGCACTCAATATGTTAGCAAATTTGGAAAACTCAGCAGTGGCCACAAGACTGAAAAAGGCCAGTTTTCATTCCAGTCCCAAAGAAAGGCAATGAGACAGAATGTTCAAACTACCATACAGTGCCTTCCTACATTTCTCATGTTAGTAAGGCTATGCTTAAAATCCTTCAAGCTAGACTTCAGCAGTACATGAACTGAAAAATTCCTGATGTAAAAACTGGGTTTACAAAAGGCAGAGAAACCAGGGATCAAATTGCCAACATTCATTAAATCATAGAGAAAGCAAGAGAATTCCAGAAAAAGATGTCTATTTCTGCTTCATTGACTACACAAAAGACTTTGACTGTGTGAATCACAACAAACTGTGGAAAATTCTTAAAGAATACCATCTTACCGGTCACCTGAGCGAATTGTATGTAGGTCAAGAAGCAATAGCTAGAACCTTACATGGAACAACTGACTGCTTCCAAATTGAGAAAGAAGTAAGACAAAGCTATATATTGTCACCCTGTTTATTTGACTTCTAAGAAGAGTACATCATGTGAAATGCTGGGCTGGGTGAATCACAAGCTAGAATCAAGATTGCCAGGAGAAATATTAACGGCCTCAGATATACAGATGATACCACTCTAATAGCAGACATGGAAGAGGAACTAAAGAGTCTCTTGATGAGGGTGAAGGAGAAAAGTGAAAAAGCTGGCTTAAAACTCAACATTCAAAAAACTAAGACTATGGCATCTGGTCCCATGACTTAATGGCAAATAGATGGGGAAATGATGGAAACAGTGACAGACTTTACTTTCTTGGGCTCCAAAATCACTGCAGATGGTGACTGCAGCCATGAAATTAAAAGATGCTTGCTCCTTGGAAGGAAAGTTATGACCAACCTATACAGCATATTAAAAAGCAGAGACATTACTTTACCAACAAATGTCTATATGGTCAAAGCTATGGTTTTTCCAGTAGTCGTGTACAGATGTGAGAGTTGGACCTTAAAGAAGACTGACCACCAAAGAATTGAGGCTTTCAAATTGTGCCTCAATTTGGGAGAAGACTCGAGCGTACCTTGGGCTGAAAGGAGATCAAACCAGTTAATCCTAAAGGAAATCAGCACTAACTATTCATTGGAAGGATGGATGCTAAAGCTGAAGCTCCAATATTTTGGCTGCTTGATGGAAAGAGCCAACTCATTAGAAAAGACCAATGCTGAAAAAGATTGAAGGCGAAAGGAGAAGGGAATGGCAGAGGATGGGGTGGTTGGATAGCATCACTGACCTATTGGAAATGAATTTGAACAAACCCTGGGAGATAGTAGAGGACAGAGGAGCCTGATGTGGTGCAGACCATATAGTTGCAAACAGTAGGGCATGACTTAGTGAATGAACAACAATGATTGTTATGATCATTACCATCCTCATTATTAGTAGTAGTAAATTAAGCAAGTCTTGTAAATCTTTTTTCCTAAAAATCTCTCAGATACATATTTTCCTCTCTATACCTACCATTATGCCTTGATCCAATCCCTCATTCATCTTACACTTGGATTCTTGCAATGGCCACCTGAATTTCCTGCCTCTAGACTAGACTATATTTAGTCTGTTTTCTTTAATGCAGGCAGAGTAATCTGATTATGTTTCTTCCTAGGTTCAACACTTCAGTGGTTCTCCATGTCCAACAGAACAAAGCTATAACTAATGATTTGCCTCTCTTCTACTTCTTAGTACTGCTGCTGCTACTGCTAAGTCGCTTCAGTCGTGTCCGACTCTGCGTGACCCCGTAGACGGCAGCCCACCAGGCTCCACAGTCCCTGGGATTCTCCAGGCAAGAATACTCCTGTTTGTTTTGTTTTGTTTTCCAGGCTCCAATAATAAAAAAAATACCTATGGTTACCCTAACATTATAGATGTTGCGTGTATTCCTGCCTTTGCCCATGTCATTTATCTTGCTTCGCATACTCTTTCAGTATGAGTAGATCTTGCAAAGTTTTATTCTTTGTTTAAATTAGAAATCACCTTTTCCACTGTAGTATTTTATAAATATTCCTAGGAAGAGTATGTTATTATGTTTTATACACAGTTCTATTACTAAAATAGTACATGTCTCTTATATTCAGAAAGCTTTACCATTATGTTTGTCTCTTCTTCACAATTGTGACATCCTTGATGGCAAGGATATGTCTTTTTACCTATGAATGAATATATGTGCAATGTTAGTGGCACATATGTGTTTACCTTTATTTTTGTACCCTAACTTGAATGGTTTGTAAGAACAGGGTTTTCTTCATCACTCCTGAGTCTAGATGTCAGAGATGAAGAATAGAACTTTAGTGGACCTTCTAGGCTTTGCTGCCTAAGATCATAGCTTCTTAAGACAGGTTTTGGGGTTTTAACCAGATTTTATTATGGATACTCCAATGACATATTGGCTATTAACACTAGTGAGTTACGCTAAATTTGAAAACCATTATAAAGATGAAATAAAAATTATGATGGAAATAACACTATTTTCTTTGCTTCATGTAATTACTACATTGCATCATGCCTTTCTAATGTCTTATGTATTCATCCTTTTCTTTCATCACTACCTCAAAATAGTCATATCAATATCCTCTTTTAGATATTTTTAAAATCATCTCTGCCTTGGAGCTTTTATACTTCTGCTATTTTAAATAGTGTTTCTTGTTTTCTGAGACTGTACATCAAATATATACCATTTATGAGTCACCTCTGTCTTGGTATCTTTATTGTTTGTTGTGGTTTAGATTGATACCTCCCTTCCCTGAAGTTACAACATTGTACAATCTTCACTGGTTTCCAGATACGCATGGTTTTATATTATTTTGGTACTATTTCATTTGTACATTTATTCTTTCCCCAAATAGACTTTAACGCCAGTAATAGAAAATACTGTCACATATTCTTTTTGCATCTCTCAAAGCCCATGGTACCGTTTTGACCTCAGTACAGGTGTTCAATAATAGATGTCAAAATGAAAAGAGAAATGTGTAAGATGTGATGATCAAACCCATAATTATAATCATTTCAAGCTTACATTCATGGATACTTGCATGATCTCAGACAGAATGTCTTTTTGAGAATCTCAAGGCAAAGATAATAAACACTTTATTTCCTTTCCCCTACAACCATATCTAGGAAAATGAACTAAATTAAAAATGAAAATATGATCATCAGTCTTTTTTTTCTAGTTAGAAATGCAGACTCTAGTTAGAAAAGAGAAACAGAACTCATTCTCCCTTCAATTTTATAAATATAATAAATTCCCAGGTGGTATTTTACCACACAGAAATGATCTTCCAATTTTCATTTTTCAAAGAAGTGGGGCCTATCTGAAAATAGTTGGCTGAAGTTTTATTTGTTTATGTGCTTCAGAGGCCAGCATTTTGAGGGCAAAACAAAATGGACCTGAAGGCTGAAGGCCTTGTAGACCCAGATTTTACCACCTCTGCTCTCCAAGAACTACAAGACAAACAGATAATTCAGTACACCATGATTAAGAGCTTTGAAGGACCCAGGAAAGTGATGTTATCATGGTAAATCCAGTGTATTATTTGACTGCATTCCATCCTTGGTTCCACTATTGAAATACAAAGTTTGGGGAGAGGAGAGGGGAGATTTAAAAGCACTTCTACCTTCTGATACGTACTAAAACAAGAAATAAGGGAACATACACTTTTTATAGCACACAATCTAAGGACTGTTTATATTGCCCATGTAATATCTAGTGTAAAGTTTCCTCATTAGAGTTTTTCACACTGGCTGACTGGCCCCCTCTCCATTACTTCTTTGTCAAAAAGTTTCAAAAATGAAAGCCCAGTTCAGTTCAGTCACTCAGTTATGTCAGACCGAATGCAGCACACCAGACTTCCCTGTCCATCACCAACTCCTGGAACTTACTCTAACTCATGTCCATAGAGTCGGTGATGCCATCCAACCATCTCATCCTCTGTTGTCCCCTTCTCCTCCTGCCTTTGATCTTTCCCAGCATCAGGGTCTTTTCCAGTGAGTCAGTTCTTCGTATCAGGTGGCCAAGTATTGGAGTTTCAGCTTCTGCATCAGTCCTTCCAGTGAATGTTCAGGACTGATTTCCTTTAGGATGGACTGGCTGAGTCTCCTTGCAGTCCAAGGGACACTCAAGAGTCTTCTCCAACACCATACTTCAACAGCATCACTTCTTTGGTGCTCAGCTTTCCTTATAGTCCAAATCTCACATCCGTACATGACTACTAGAAAAACCATAGCTTTGACTAGAGGGACCTTTTTTGGCAAAGTAATGTCTCTGCTTTTTTAATATGTTGTCTAGGTTGGTCATAACTTTTCTTCCAAGGAGCAAGCATCTTTTAATTTCATGGCCGCAGTCACCATCTGCAGTGATTTTGGAGCCCCCCCAAAATAAAAAAATAAATAAAGGGCATTTTAGGAATTAAAAACTCTCACAGCTCTTCCAACCAACCTGGGAATACATACAGCAAATTTTACACACTTTCATGTTATTTTTCTTAGAATAACTGTTGGCAAGTGGTAAGCCTGTCATGATAGAGTCCAATTAAAATTATATATCTTTGCAAGTTTTCTTTTCTCTGATGTCAATAATGGGATCCTTTAGATAGCCCTTCAATATCCACTCCTGGGCATTTTAATTTCCTGACAAATCTATCATCTGAAACTTGCCATCAGGAGTAGTCAGTCTCTGAGCAGTGATAAAATAGAATAAATCCTGGTACTTCCCTTAGCCTTGTAACAAAGAGACAATCTTTATGACATTATTGTGGTTTGTATTCTTTTAATCTTGCCTGTGTCTGTGTATCAGAGTACTATAGGAATGAAATTCAGTCAGGGATTTGATAGAATTAGGAAGGAATATATAAATAGATGATATTTTAGACTAACATTTCCAAATCTTCAGGATCTCCCTGGTCTCTCAGATTCCTATTATGTTATAATAAATTTCTTATACATTGTTAGACTATGTAAAAAGTAAAATTTTTCTTCACTCACACAGAAAAGTAATTATCCTCCACAATTTCCTGGTGAGTATATTGAGAATGAATGCAGATATTTTGAAATAGAAAAATTACTAACAGAGAGGTCAAAGCCACAAATTTAAACAGTTAAGAATATATTGTTTTTGAAATGTTTATCAAATTAAACAAAATATAATATGTTCTCCTGGTATATATAGAAATACTTAGGATCTGGGGCTAGGGGGTAGGGGTGAGAGTTTATTTTTGAATTGTTAACTATTTTTTACTTAACAAATCAAAGTAGAGGCCAGTGAATTTATTTACTTTAAAATAAATTAATTTTAAAATAAATTTATTTAATTTTAAAAATAAACCAGTTATTTATTAATAAATAAATAATAAAAACCAGTTATTTATTTTAAAAACCTGTTATTTATTAAAGTGGTTTAATAGCAGCAATGATTACAGAGTATTTGGGGAAGCTATCGAGTTTGCTTTCCAGTAGTGGTAAGTTGCTGTGGAAGAGATTAGCTGATAAATGGGATGGCTCAAATGAGAGAACTGCGAAGACATCAGCAACGCAGAGTACTGTATATGCTACTGTTAGAACTGTAGAATTATGCCCTTCCCCAAATATTTGTTGAAGTGCTAACACCCAGTTACCTTAGAACATGACTGTGTTTGGAGATGGGATCTTTAAAGAGGCGATTATGTTAAAATGAAACTCTTAGGGTAGGTCTTAATCCAAGCTGACTTGTATCTTTCTAAAAAGAGGAAATTAGGATACAGAGAGAGATGCCAGGGATGCTGTGCACAGAGAAAAGAGCATATGAGGACACAGCAATAAGGCAGGCATGTGTAAGCCAAGAAGAGAGGCATCAGAAGAAACCAAACCCTTCAATACCTAACCTTGGACATCTAGCCTCCAGAACAATGAAAAAATGAATTTCTGTTGTTTAGGTCCCCTCTTTCTGTGGTACTTTGTCACGGCAGCCCTAGCTAACTAATATATTAGGGAAGGCCAAGACCCACTAGGAGTAAATGCAATGGCATCCAGAATGGAACTGAGGGAACAATGTTTGTTGCAGAAGTTTCCCCTACCCCACACATTTATGCAAATGGAGCACAAGAGAGCCAGTTTGCATTTGAAGCCCTGTACCTAGTGAGCATAAGCTTAATCACAGTTACATACCAAGCATATGAATCTGCATTCTGGGACATAGCAGTAAAGGAGAATTTGGTAATAATTCAGTTCTGAAATGGAGCAGTGATGTTTTGCTCTACGTCCGGCAGTTTGTCCATACAAAGGAGGATCTTCTAATTAGAGCCAGAGGTAAACTAAGCAGGATTTAGATCTAGGATAAGAGGATTGGCTCCCTGATGTGAACAGCTGACTCATTGGAAAAGACCCTAATGCTGGGAGAGATTGAGGGCAGGAGGAGGAGGAGGCAACAGAGCATGAGATGGTTAGATGGCATTATTGACCCAATGGACATGAGTTTGAGCAAACTCTGGGATATGGTGGACAGGGAAGCCTGGTGTATTGCAGTCCATGGGTTGCAAAGAGTCGGACATGACTGAGTGACTGAACAATAAGAGGACTGGCAGGAATTAGTGAAGTCCTAGGACCCTTAGGTACTGGATTAGTTGTAGAGGAGGGCCACAATCCCTGATTACCAGGTAGAATAGAATGGAGAACAGTGAGCCCAAGTGTCACAAGAAGATAGGACATGTTATAACCCAGAGGCTCAGTGAGCCCTGGCTTTCTTCCACTTTACCATTCTCCTTACACTAGATCTTTTCCCTTGATGGCCACAGACATGATGTAGGGACAATGGAGCATTGGGATAGGGGTAATGAGGTTCACATGAGTATATATAGATTTATGCAAGGATCTGTTAACCATGGTTTGGTAAGAAGATCCTAGGTCTGGGGGAACTTGACTTAATAAGTTAATCATTTATTTATTCAGACACTCATTTAAATGCCACCATTTGTGGAAAAACCACAATACCTGAGGGTTCTTTCTGCCATAGTTAATTCAGCAACTGATATTGAAGATGGGCTGAAAGAGAAGGTAGTTTAGAGAGGGAGGTAGAACTTGAGTTTAGTGAACTACAGAGGGAGAGAGAGAGAGATAAGGGTGTGGATTACATTTATTAGGTAATCTTCAAATTAGCAAATACTTGGAATTGTATAATGTGCCTAGTGTTACACAAGATTCATTATAGAATTCACAAATCATTTAAAACATAATCTCAAATTTTAAAGAATGATTCTTACTTAGCAGAAAAATGCATTTACAGGGAAATGTAAACTATATGACTTAGTGGGATAAGGACCATAGTCTTGCAGACAAAAGGCAGTGGAATGTCAATGTGGATTAAGATTTTGTGCATTGTAAATAGGGTTGGCACTGAACAAATGGGAAGCATTGAAGGCAGATACACTTAGCAGAGGTTTTGAACTAAGAGATCAGTAAGGCAAATTTTTGTAAAACAGAAAACATGTTGGTCCTCCTGGAGGGACATACATATTTGAAGAGTGAAGGGCACTTGAAGGTGTTGATTACCCCAGGAAGGAGACTCTGAGATGGAGAGTGCATCAGGGGGTGCTTGCAGGATTAACAGCCAAGGGAGGGCCTGGGTTTGGAGGCTGTCTCAGCAAAGACCTCAGCTAGCCAAGGTGAGGAGCTCTGAAGCTGAGACAACCCTCAGAGTTGCAACGAAGAGGACTGAGTCTTTGTAGTCTCATACTGACCTGTCAACTGAAGGCAGACTTTCCCAGGAAGAAGTGTTTATTTTGGACAAACCAGATCTCTCCAGCTGTGGGCAGCTCCCAGAGGGCCCAGACAGCTGGAAGGATGAGCTGACAGCTGGGAGAATTAGTCTTTGAGCTCTGAAAGGAAATATGTGCCTGTTAGGTACAATCATATGTATAAATTTTTGGAGCAAATCTTCTAGGATGCTGGTGTACCTATTTTCCTTAGGAAAACACAGAAGAGAAAGGTTAATGGGTCAAACTACAGCCCCACTGGTACAGCTGGTTTCAGGATCATGAATTATGCACAAATCTTCCTTCTATACTATTGATCAGTTCAGTTCACTCGCTCGGTCATGTCTGACTCTTTGCGACCCCATGGACTGCAGCACACTAGGCTTCCCTGTTCTTCACCAACTCTATATACTACAAAGTGTACAAGGTATACTATTGATACATTCTAGTTTTTTTCTATCCTCAGCTGATTCTCTTTGTCTAGGTGGCTTACTAGATGATGTGACTGTGACACTCATTCCTGTGGGATCTGAGCTTACCCTTTTTAGGCTGTTTTTCTACCTTAGTCCATTTACTGTCAAAGTTGAGCAAGGAAATAGCAAAAGGTACTGAAGTGAATCAGCTGGAGCCAAACATTTTCCTCCCTGTCCCTCTTGTGTAACATCAGGCTGATAACCCAGGTCAGTTATCCTTGCCAGAATGGTGAGTCCTCCTATTGCCCTCCTGTCTCATGCCATAAGGAGCCTGAAGTTCTCAGGAAAAGTCATAACTTATAGAAATCATTAGAACTTTGTGTATGTGTCCAGTTAGAGACATCCCTGCTTTTGAAACCAGAATCTTTAACTGATTCACTTTGTTGCACACCTAAAACTAACACAGCATTGTGAATCAAATATACTCCAATATAAAATAAAATTTTAAAAATCTCTGCCATGACTATTACTAAAGAATGAAGGCAAAGTAAACCTGTTTTCTAATTATCAAACAGTGTTTGGTACCATCACATTCACTAAAGGATGTTCTAAAAGCTTCATCTTAGGAACATGGAAATTGAACCTCAAAGGTGTACTGTGATATAGCAGAGAATAATGAGAAAAAATTTTGGTAATATATGGTACATATTTATGACATGAAACAGTAAGTTAGTGATTAGTCTATATATTAGGATAACAACATAGAATTAAAATACAGAAAATTAATGTCATGAAAGATGTGAGGGAAGAAAAGCAGAGTTAAGCATTCCAAGTTCCTAAAATTGTTCAGGAGTAGAGTTGAGATGTGGCTTCACCTCTGTTACATATGGAAACTGAAAATGTGAATATGCACTAAAAAAATAGACAATGTATAATTTGCAATCCAAAGGAGAAATAAAATCAATAAATGAAAGAGAAGAAACCCTGCTTACAAAGAAAAAGAGGAGTAAAAAACATGGTGATAGCTGGGTAATAAGAAAGTACAAAATAAAATCAAATAAAAGATGTAAATATGTTGATAATCACAGTAAATATAAATGAATTAAATTTATCTGTTGCAATTCAAATATTGACATTTTTTAACAATCCAGCTATATGTTTTTAAAATAAGAGGCACACTTATAGCATAATAATAAAGTAAATTAAAAAAAAACAAACAGAATGTTAAAGTGTACTAGGTATACACCATCAGTGTCCTATCTTTTTGCATTCTCACCTGACCTGCCTTCTGAGAAATCTGTATGCAGGTCAAGAAGCAACAGTTAGAACTGGACATGGAACAACAGACTGGTTCCAAATCAGTAAAGGAGTACATCAAGGTTGTATATTGTCACCCTGTTTGTTTAACTTATATGCAAAGTACATCATGAGAAACGCTGGGCTGGATGAAGCACAAGCTGGACTCAGATTGCCAGGAGAAATATCAATAACCTCAGATATGCAGATGACACCACCCTTATGGCAGAAAGTGAAGAGAACTGAAAAGCCTCTTGATGAAAGTGAAAGTGGAGAATGAAAAAGTTGGCTTAAAGCTCAACATTCAGAAAATGAAGATCATGGTATCTGGTCCCACCACTTCATGGGAAATAGATGGAGAAACAGTGGAAACAGTGTCAGACTTTATTTTTCTGGGCTCCAAAATCACTACAGATGGTGACTGCAGCCATGAAATTAAA
>NW_011494835.1:9325763-9335262 GCF_000754665.1 Bison bison bison | reverse complement strand
CTGAGTGAACTCCAGGAGTTGGTGATGGACAGGGAGGCCTGGCGTGCTGCAATTCATGGGGTCGCAAAGAGTCGGACATGACTGAGCGACTGATCTGATCTGATCTGATATATGTATACATCTCATATTAATTGATTCATCAAAAATAATATATATTAATTCAAAATATGCATTCATTCATTGGGTTATAGAGAAAGCAAGTGAGTTCCAGAAAAACATCTACTTCTGCTTCATTGACTACACTAAATTCTTTGACTGTGTGGATACAACAAACTAGAAAATTCTTAAAGAGATGGGAACATCAGACCACCTTACCTGCCTCCTGAAAAACCTGTATGCAGGTCAGGAGGCAACAGTTAGAACTCGACATGGAACAAATTGGGAAAGGAGTATGTCAAGGCTATACATTGTTACCCTGCTTACTTAAATTATATGCAGATGATACCACTCTAATGCCAGAAAATGAAGAGGAACTAAAGACCCTCTTGATGAAGGTGAAAGAGGAAAATGAAAAAACTGGCTCAAAATTCAGCATTCAAAAAACTAAGATCATGGCATCTGGTCCCATCACTTCATGGCAAATAGTAGGGTAAAAAGTGGAAGCAGTGATAGATTTTATCTTCTTGGGCTCCAAAATTACTGCAGACAGTGACTGCAGCCATGTAATTAAAAGACATTTGCTCCTTGAAAGGAAAGCTGTGACAAACCTAGATAGCATGTTAAAAATCAGAGACACTTTGCTTACAAAGGTCCATATAGTCAAAGCCATGGTTTTTCCAATAGTCATGTACGGATGTAAGAGTAGGGCCATAAAGGAAGCAGAGCACCACAGAATTGACGCTTTCAAATTGTGGTGCTAGAGAAGACTCTTGGGCTGCAAGGAAATCAATCCAGTATATTCTAAAGGATATCACCCCTAGATTATCCATTAGAAGCACAGATGCTGAAGCTGTGGCTCTGATACTTTGGCCACCTGATACAAAGAGCCGACTCATTGGAAAAGACTCTGATGCTGGAAAAGATTGAGGGCAAAAGAAGAAGGGGGTGGCAGAGGATGAGATGGTTGGGTAGCATCACTGACTCAATGGACATGAATTTCAACAAAAACTGGGAGGTAGTGGAGGACAGAGGAGCCTGTTATGCTGCAGTTCATCAGGTCACAAAGAGTTGGACACAAGTTAGTGACTGAACAACAACAAATGCATCTAGTATTATCCAAAAATACAGAAAACAAAAGTTAACAGATTTATATGAAATCAATATATCAATTTTTATAATATGTACAAAATAATGAAGAATTTTTGGTTTGAGCCCTTGATGTTAAATTCTTATTTCTTTTTCTAATTACCTAATGTTGTACAACAGAAACCTCAGATCTTAGCATCTTAAAACATTTATTTTGCTCTTAAATCTGCAATTTGAGCAGGGCTTCCCAGGTGGCACTAGTGGTGAATACCCTTCTGCAAGGGCAGGAGACACAAGAGATGTGAGTTCGATCCCTGGGTTGGCAAGATCCACTGGAGGAAGACATGGCAACCCACTCCAGTATTCTTGACTAGAGAATCCCATGGACAGGTGGAGCCTGGCAGGCTACAGACCATAGTGTTGCAAAGAGTTGGACATGTCTGAAGCAACTTAGCACACCAGGGATAGTTTATTTCTGCTGTACTCAGCATCATTTGAAGTGCCTTCAAGGCTGGGAATTGTAACCATCTCAAGGCTTGGTCACTCACATGTCTAGAAGCTGATGTCATTCATTTGATATCTTAACTGGAATACTGATCAGAACAGTTATTCGTGACTACTACACATGGCCTGAAATTCTTCACGACACAGTGGCCGGATTCTAAGGGTGAGCATTTGAGAAAAAGCTGGGGTAGGGGTTGAGCCAGGTAGAAGCTACATTACCATTTACAGCTTGTCCTTGGAAAGTAATGTATCATCACTTCTATTTTATTCTACTTATTTGGCAAAAGAAAGGAGGGGAATCATATCAATCTGACAAATAATTACTTGAACTTAACTACCTTGTGTACTTATCTTACTTTAACATAAGTATCTTAGATAACCAAAAGATTTCATTGCCATCTTTACTGAGTTCCCTTTTATTGTAAAAGGTAAATCAATATTTGAAGTATAAGACTTGTTAAACCACCTATAACTTATTATCTAAAGTAATTATCTATTATGAAAAGCAGTACTTTCTTTATTGATAGGTGGAAGAAGTTGAAAAATTGCAATTGGAAACAAACAAGGGTATTTTATAATTGCTTTTCATGGAGTTTTCTCCGGCAGTTAAAAACCCCAGACAAGCAAGCGACTGGGTCAGATTTTGAGATGGTCTACAAAAATCTTAACACACTTATAGTTCAGTGAGAGAATAAGCTCTTAGTTTCAAAGCCACACTATTCTTAGTAAATGGGGAAAATATAAAGATAGAATTATATTGAAGCTTTAGTAGAACTCACCTGGAAAAGTAGGGGAGTTTTTGGTTTGTTTTTTCCTGCCTTTTGACTTGTTTGCCTTCCTCCAAGTAATAGCATCCATAGGTAATCACACCCATATTTTAATTCATTTTAGGTCGTGATCCTAATGATAGCGACATTTTGTTGACATTTATGTTTTCTCCATAGTATCCATTGCAGTGTCCTCATGCTGAAAAATAATCACAATTATTTATTTAAAAAATATCATATTGGAAAACAACATAAAAAATAGTAAGGTTACAAAAGATGTCAACAGCACAATTAAGCAAGCTTCCACTGAAGGACATAAACAGTACATACCTATTTTCCCTAATTAATGATTTGATAAATTTACTATAAGCACATAGAAAATTTATGAAAACTAGTATTAGGTCATAAGTTAATATGCTACGCTATTATACTTTAATGCATGTTTTCCAATAAACTTTTTTCTTAAGTTCTTTATAGTTTTTGTTGCTATTGTAGGTGACTTGTTAATATAAGTTTCATTTTATAGCTGTTGTTAGGAGCTTCCTAGGTGACGCTAGCGGTAAAGAATCAACCTGCCAATGCAGGAGATGAAAGAGACGCAGGTTTGATCCTTGGGTCAGGAAGATTCCCTGGAGTAGGAAATGGCAACACACTCCAGTATTCTTGCCTGGAAAACTCCATGGACAGAGGAGCCTGGCAGGCTAAAGTCCATAGGGTAACAAAGAGATGGACACAACTGAGCAACTGAGCACATAACTGTTATTGGACTGTACTTTTAGATATTAACTTCTGAACACTTATCAATTATGAGAATGTATTTTCAGCTTCTCTCTGGATTCTACATGCACTCAGACTTTATGGATTTCTGGAAAAAGTAGGGGCATGAGGCTTATTGGAAACAGCTGTGACTTTCTTGGCGGAGAGTGACTACACTGTTCTGGAGTTCTTGTTCCAAATGCTTAGCATGGTGATGCAGCTGTGAAGCTGTCTCCCTGGCCCTTTCCTGCAGTACTCATGGCACAGCATTAGCTCGAGTCTCACATTCCAGTTTTCACCATTCTAAATACATTCAGTAGGATCACAGTAGGGTTATGAATAGCTCTTGAAAGCAAGGACAGTTGTTATGTGGAAAACCTCTTTTAGACAGGAAAAAATCAACTCTTATCCACTTAGCTAACTGACATTAATGAATTGCTTTTTAATTCACTCACTCTTAAATTTAATGGCCACTTCACTGACACATTTGTTTAACATTTTTCTCTTGTTGCTTATATTTACTGTCCTTAGTATCTAAAGATTTTATCTAGAGATTACTCTGAATATTCCCAAATAAGCAAAATCCTTCTTATGTGGAACTAGACTGTTTAAGGACTATGAAATAAAGACATTCTAGGAATGAAACATTAAGTATGGACAGACCTAGGTATAACAGGATGATAAAAGACTATAAAGTCACCCATCATGAACACAAGCTAGATGTAGAGGCTGGAGTGGATGGTATGTGGAAGAATAATAACAAGGAAATATACTCACAAAAACATTGCCTGAAAATAGATATTGATTTGAACTCTGAACAAACTAACACTTAAGTATCACATTCATCAATTTTATTTTAAGCAATAAACTGCATTTTCTGTGTATTCACAGAATGATTACCAAAATATTTTGTTAACATGTATAATATTATTTCAAAAATGTCATTTTTAAATTTAAAACATGAAGCCCAAAGGAAGTGCTGTGACACACAATTTTGTTTTGGAAGTCATGAGAGGTCTGAATGCCAGACACAGGTCTAGTGAGTTTTAGGGGAAATACAGGTCTATCCAGTTAGATAGTTAAATGCTAGGTAGATAAGTGCCCTCAAATAAATACAAGGATCTGTGCTTTAGTTCTCTCATCTATAAAATGACTCTCATAAATTTAATGTAATTCTCAATACTATCCAGTTGGTGATTTGGGGGTATTTCTAGGAGAAATTATATATCCATTCATTTATCAGAACTGTTTTGAATGCTAATAATATACCACTCCTCAAAACAAAAAGGACAAGTCTCAGCTTCATGAAGCTCATGTTCTGTTAAGGGTAAACTGATAAATATATCAGAGAAGGCAATGGCACCCCACTCCAGTGTTCTTGCCTGGAGAATCCCAGGGACGGGGGAGCCTGGTGGGCTGCGGTCTATGGGATCCCACAGAGTTGGACACGACTCAAGCGACTTAGCTGCAGCAGCAGCGGATAAATATATAACATTCCAGGTACCAACAAGGGTTTAAAATACACACACACACACACATGAAAATGTAATCACTAGGGTCTAGGGTTCTATTCTACCAAGGGTGAACAAGAAGCCAGCTGAGCAGAGGTCTGAATGAAGCAGATCAGTGATTGAGGTGGTTAGTATGGTAGAGTGATCCAAGCAAAACAACAGACCAGGACAAGAGTTCCAAGACAGAAGCAAGAATGGCATGTGCAAGAGGCAGCAAGAAAAGCAATGTGGTTAAGAAATGTAAATGAGGGAAAGAGGAAAGCGAGGTAATGGGTCCATAGCTCCTAGGATTTTACTCTGAATTGCACTGCAAGCCATGAGGAATTCTTAGAAGGAGAGTAACATGGTCTTATTTAGTGTTCACAGGATCACTCAGGCTGCTGTGTGACTTGGGATTGGGAATGGGAGGATTCAGGGAAACTGTCCTATTGTTGTAGCTTAGGTGAGCCACACCATGTAGGGCCACCAAAGACGGACAGGTCATAAAGTGGAGAGTTCTGACAAAACATGACCCACTAGAGGAGGGAATGGCAAACCACCTGAGTATACTTGCCATGAGAACCTCATGAGCTGTATAAAAAGACAAAAAGATATGACACTGAAAGATGAGTCTCCCAGGTCGGAAGAGCGGAGGACAACTACTAATATCTCCAGAAAGAATGAAGTGGCTGGGTCAAAGTGGAATCAATGCTCAGTTGTGAATGTGTCTGGTGACAAAAGTAAAATCTGATGTTGCAAAGAACTGTATTGCATACGAACCTGGAATGTTATGTCCATGAATCAAGGTAAATTGTTATGGTAGACAGGAGATGGTAAGAATAAACATCGACATCTTAGGAAACAGTGAACTAAAATGGATGGGAATCAGCGAATGCAATTCAGATGGCCATTATGTCTACTACTATGGGCAAGAATCCCTTAGAAGAAATGGAGTAGTCCTCATCATCAACAAATGAGTCCAAAATGCAATATTTGGGTACAACCTCAAAAACAACAGAATGATCTTGGTTCGTTACCATGGCAAGCCAGTCAGTATTACAGTAATTCAAGTCTATGCCCCTACCACCAATGCTGAAGCTGAAGTTGGTTTTTTGTTCTATGAAGACCTAGAAGACCTTCTTGAACTAATACCAGAAAAAAGATGTGCTTTTCATCATTGGGGATTGAAACGCAAAAGTAGGAAGTTAAGAGATACCTGGAGTAACAGGCAAGTTTGGCCTTGGAGTACAAAGGAAGCAGGGCAAAGGCTAACAGAATTCTGCCAAGAGAATGCACTGGTCATAGCAAATGCCCTTTTTCAACAACACAAGAGATGACTTTACACATGGACATTACCAAATGGTCAATATCAAAGTCAGATTGATTATATTCTTTGTAGCTGAAAATGCAGAAGCTGTATACAGTCAGCAAAAAACAAATAAACAAAAAAGACCTGGAGCTGACTGTGGCATAGAAAGGGGGGAAAACCACTAGACCAGCCAGGTATGACTTAAATCAAATCCCCTATAAATAAACAGTGGAGGTGATGAATAGACTCAAGGGATGAGACCTAGTAAACAGTGTGCCTGAAGAACTATGGACAGAGGTCTGTAATATTGCACAAGAGGCAATGAAAAAAAAATGCCAAAGAAAAAGAAAAGCAATAAGGAAAAATGGTTATCTGAGGAGGCTTTACAAATAGCTGAAAAAAGAAGAGAAGCAAAAAACAAGGAAGAAAGGGAAAGGTGCACCCAATTAAATGCAGAATTCCAAAGAATAGAAAGGAGAGACAAGAAGGCCTTCTTCAATGAACAATGCAAAGAAATAGAGGAAAACAACAGAAGGAAACAGACTAGAGATCCCTTCAGGAAAACTGGAAATATCTAGGGAACATTTTGCCCAGAGATGGATACAGAATAAAGGACAGAAATTGTAGGGACCTACCACTCCAGTGTTCTTGCCTGGAGAATCCCAGGAGCAGGGGAGCCTGGTGGGCTGCCGTCTATAGGGCTGCAGAGAGTCAGACACGACTGAAGTGACTTAGCAGCAGCTGCAGTAGAAGCTGAAGAGATCAAGAGATGGAAAGAATACATGGAAGAACTGTACAAAAAAAGATCTTAATGAACCAGATGACCACAATGATGTGGTCAGTCACCCAGAGCCAGACATTCTGGAGCGTGAAGTCAGAAGGGCCTTAGAAAGCACTGCTGTCAGTAAAGCTAATGGATATGATGGAATTCCAGAAAAGCTATTCAAAACCCTAAACGTTGATGCTATCAAAGTGTTGCAGTCAATATGTCAGCAAATCTGGAAGACCCAGCAGTAGCCACAGGACTGCTGCTGCTGCTGCTGAGTCACTTCAGTAATGTCCAACTCTGTGTGACCCCATAGACGGCAGCCCACCAGGCTCCCCCATCCCCGGGATTCTCCAGGCAAGAACACTGGAGTGGGTTGTCATTAAAAGGTCAATCTTCACCCCAGTTCTCAAGAAGGGTAGTACTAAAGAATATTCAAACCATCAGACAGTTGTACTCATCTCCCATGCTAGTAAGTTCAGTTCAGTTCAGTTCAGTCACTCAGTCATGTCCGACTCTTTGCGACCCCATGAATTGCAGCACGCCAGGCCTCCCTGTCCATCACAAACTCCTGGAGTTTACTCAAACTCATGTCCATCGAGTCGGTGATGCCATCCAGCCATCTCATCCTCTGTTGTCCCATTCTCCTCCTGCCCCCAATCCCTCCCAGCATCGGAGCCTTTTCCAATGAGTCAACTCTTCGCATGAGGTGGCCAAAGTATTGGAGTTTCAGCTTCACCATCAGTCCTTCCAATGAACACCCAAGACTGATCTCATTTAGGATGGACTGGTTGGATCTCCTTGCAGTCCAAGGGACTCTCAAGAGTCTTCTACAACACCACAGTTCAAAAGCATCAATTCTTCAGCATTCAGCTTTCTTCTCAGTCCAACTCTCACATCCGTACATGACCACTGGAAAAACCATAGCCTTGACTAGACGGACCTTTGTTGGCAAAGTAATGTCTCTGCTTTTGAATATGCCATCTAGGTTGGTCATAACTTTCCTTCCAAGGAGTAAGTGTCTTTTAATTTCATGGCTGCAATTACTATCTGCAGTGATTTTGGAGCCCCCCAAAAAATAAAGTCTGACACTGTTTCCCCATCTATTTCCCATCAAGTGATAGGACCAGATGCCATGATCTTGTTTTCTGAATGCTCAGCTTTAGGCCAACTTTTTCACTCTCCTCTATCACTTTCATCAAGAGGCTCTATAGTTCCTCTTCATGTTCTGCCATAAAGGTGGTGTCATCTGCATATCTGAGGTTATTGATATTTCTCCCAGCAATCTTGATTCCAGCTTGTGTTTTTTCCAGTCCAGCGTTTCTCATGATGAACTCTGCATATAAGTTAAATGAGCAGGGTGACAATATACAGCCTTGACGTACTCTGTTTCCTGTTTGGAACCAGTATGTTGTTCCATGTCCAGTTCTACCTGTTGCTTCCTAACCTGCATATAGGTTTCTTAAGAGGCAGGTCAAGTGGTCTGGTATGCCCATCTCTTTCAGAATTGTCCACAGTTTATTGTGATCCTCACAGTCAAAGGCTTTGGCATAGTCAATAAAGCAGAAAAAGATGTTTTTCTGGAACTCTCTTGTTTTTTCGATGATCCAGCAGATGTTGGCAATTTGATCTCTGGTTCCTCTGCCTTTTCTAAAACCAGCTTGAACATCAGGAACTTCACCATTCATGTATTGCTGAAGCCTGGCTTGGAGAATTTTAAGCATTACTTTACTAGTGTGTAAGATGAGTGCAATTGAGTGGTAGTTTGAGCATACTAGTAAGATCAGATCAGATCAGTCACTCAGTAGTGTCTGACTCTTTGTGACCCCATGAATCGCAGCATGCCAGGCCTCCCTGTCCATCATCAACACCCGGAGTTCACTGAGACTCATGTCCATCGAGTCAGTGATGCCATCCAGCCATCTCATCCTCTGTCATCCCCTTCTCCTCCTGCCCCCAGCATCAGGGTCTTTTCCAGTGAGTCAACTCTTCGCATGAGGTGGCCAAAGTACTGGAGTTTCAGCTTCAGCATCATTACTTCCAAAGAAATCCCAGGGCTGATCTCCTTCAGAATGGACCTGTTGGATCTCCTTGCAGTCCAAGGGACTCTCAAGAGTCTTCTCCAACACCACAGTTCAAAGGCATCAATTCTTCGGCGATTAGCCTTCTTCACAGTCCAACTCTCACATCCATACATGACCACAGGAAAAACCATAGCCTTGACTAGACGGACCTTTGTTGGCAAAGTAATGTCTCTGCTTTTGAATATGCTATCTAGGTTGGTCATAACTTTCCTTCCAAGGAGTAAGCATCTTTTAATTTCATGGCTGCAGTCACCATCTGTAGTGATTTTGGAGCCCAGAAAAATAAAGTCTGACACTGTTTCCACTGTTTCCCCATCTATTTCCCATGAAGTGGTTGGGACCGGATGCCATGATCTTCGTTTTCTGAATGTTGAGCTTTAAGCCAACTTTTCACTCTCCACTTTCACTTTCATCAAGAGGCTTTTGAGTTCCTCTTCACTTTCTGCCATAAGGGTGGTGTCATCTGCATATCTGAGGTTATTGATATTTATCCTGGCAATCTTGATTCCAGCTTGTGTTTCTTCCAGTCCAGCGTTTCTCATAACGTACTCTGCATATAAGTTAAATAAACAGGGTGACAATATACAGCCTTGACAAACTCCTTTTCCTATTTGGAACCAGTCTGTTGTTCCATGTCC